>NC_058523.1:258886994-259226994 GCF_904849725.1 Hordeum vulgare subsp. vulgare | reverse complement strand
ACAAGGGTCGACCTGTCCTTGGCTTTGACCACTATGTCATCCATATAGGCTTCTAGATTTCTATGGAATTGGGGTTCAAAACCAATTTGGATCACCCTTGCGAAAGTCGAACCAACATTCTTTAACCCGAAAGGCATCCGCACAAAGCAGTACGTGCCACATGGGGTGATGAACACGGTCTTTTCTTCATGTTCCTCGGCCATGTAGATCTGGTCATAACCGAAGTAAGCGTCGAGAAAGGACAGCAGGTCATAGCCGACAGTGGAGTCAACAATTTGGTCGATGCATGGCAAGGGGAAAGGATCCTTGGGACAGGCCTTATTGACGTCGGTGAAGTCAATACAAAGCCGTCACTTCACGTTCACCTTGCGCACAACGACTCGATTGGCCAACCATGTGGGACGGATGACCCCTCTGACTAGGCGTGCTGCTTCTAGCTTCTTGATCTCCTCGGCAATAAACTCTTACCGCTCCAAGGCCTGTTTCCTCACCATCTGCTTGACCGGCCACGTGTGTGGACAGACGGCAAGGTGGTGCTCAATCACCTTCCTGGGAATGCCGGGGATATCTGACGCTTGCCAAGCAAACACATCAAGATTCACTCGCAGGAAGGCGATGAGCGCGCTTTCCTATTTGTTGTCAAGGGTGGAACTGATGGTGAAAGTTCCACCCGAGCCGTCTTCTTTGGCTGGCACCATCTTGGTCTCAGGTGGAGCGGCCCTAGACTTTTTGCTCTGCCTGGTGGAGCTTTCAGGCATGCCCTTGCCGGCAGCACAACACTTTGACGAGGTCTGCTTACAAGGCTCGACGCGGAAGGTCCTCTTGCCGGCCTTCTTCTGTCCCGAGATCTTCGTAGTGGTGGAAGGGGCCTTGGCAGCGGGAATCGCCACGGCCTCCCGATAGAGTCGATCGATGCACCGTGCACGTCTTTCTTGTCGGCGCGGATGACGATGACGCAGATCGGGCCAGTCATCTTCAAGGTACTGTAGGCATAGTGCGAGGCCGCCATGAATTTTGCCAACGTCGGGCGCCCAAGGATTCCATTGTACGCGAACGGGTTGTTGGCGACGTCGAAAACGACCTTTTCCGTTCGGTAGTTCTGGTCGCTGCCGAAAGTCACCGGCAACGTGATCTTCCTCTTAGGTTGGATCTTCCCGGGGTTGATCCCTTGGAATGCGCATGTGTACTCAAGGTCTTCCTCGGGGATCTGCAACTTTCGGATCACATCAGGGGACATGAGATTCAGACCAGCCCCTCCGTCTACCAACATTTTCGTCACCCTGAGGTTGCGGATCGTTGGTGATACCAACAACGACAAGCACCCGACTGTAGTGACGCGGTCTGGGTGGTCCTGACAGTCGAAAATGATCGGTGTTTGCGACCATTTCACGGGGCTTGTGGACGCCGATGGAGGGCTCGGCCGCAAGCACTTCACGCGCCCATTTCATGAGCTGGCGGTGGGAAGAATGCAGCGAGGCGCCTCCTTCAAGGCACATCATGTCCATTGCCCTCTAGAATTTGTGGTCGCTGGAGTCGTCGTGGGGGCAGTCTTCATCATCATGCTCCTCCATCTTCTCCCGCGGTTGAACTTGCTTTATTGCCTTTGAACTTGTCGGGGCAGCCCCCTTGGGCGCCCTTCTTCCCGCCTAACCCTTCGCCACCTTGCTGGGACTTCTCCTTGTCGCGCCTTTGGTACTCGGCTCTTTGCTTCTCGGCAAGTTGTTCGACATGCCAACAGTGCAGGAGGTCGTGGCCCTTGGTGCGGTGGATCTTGCGGTAGTGGGCACCGGAGCCATCTGGTTTGTCGGCTGCCGCCAAGGCCTGGCAGGAGCCACACCCAGCAGTGTCCTTGCCGGAGGTCTTGGCTTTTGCCTTCTTGGCGGAGTCGGCATCGCCGGTCGCCTCGACGACAAACACGGTTTAGCCGTTTCTCTTCTTGTTACGCCGTTTTCCCCTCTTGGTGGGGACGTGGGGTCTTCGTCTTCGCAGTCAGTTTCAAAACTGGCGTTCTCGCCAGGAAGCCTCCTCCCTTCTTCTACACGCACGCATCTGTCTGCCAGAGCTAAAGCTCGGCGACATCGCGGACTTTGTTCATCGCCAGCTCTTCGTGCATCTTCCGATTGCGCACGTTCTGGTGCAACGCGCTAATGTCGGCAGCTGGGTGAACATCCAGGATGTTGTGTTGGATGCGGCTGAACCTCTAGATATACTTGCGCAGGGACTCACCTTCCTTTTGGGGGATGATGTGCAAGTTGCTTTCCTCACCAGGAGCTCAGTGGACGCCAGTGAAGGCGCCAACAAAGTCCTGGCACAATTCTTTCCACGAGGAAATGGAGTTCTTGGGGAGGTGCATCAACCACGACCTGGCGTTGGGCTTAAGTAGCAACGGGAAGTAGTTGGCTAATATCTTCTCGTCTCATCCCCCGGCAGCCTGCACCGCGATGGTGTAGATGCTGAGGAACTCCGACGGGTGGGTCTTGCCATCGTACTTTTCCGGAATCTCCGGCTTGAAAGTACGGGAGCTGGGCCACTCGACTCACCGTAGCTCGCGGGTAAACGCTGGACAACCCACCTTGTAGGGTAGGTCGCCATTGTACCCTGAACTTGGCGTGCCAGCAGCGGTTCCAGGGTGCATATCCGATTGACGACGTGTCTCACGTCGTCGCTCGATGAGGGTGCGAGCGTCTTCCCTGTGTCGTTCGCGGAGAATGTCTTGCTGGTCACGGCGGTGGCGGGGGTCGGAAGACCCGGTCGAGTCGTCAGAGACGATGACCTATTATCGTCGCCGCGAAGGAGAGTGCATTGTGGCCATGGGAGCCCCAGTCTAGTCAGCATGGTCTTGAGCGCGTTTGCTGGGGGGTCATTTCGACATCCCCGCCTGCTGCGTCATGTCTCCATTGGCGATTGCGAGGAGGATTTGGATTGTGGCTCTCCACTCCTCTTGCTTGTCCGGCATTGGAGGGAACTCTAGGAGCAGCTGGGCCCGCTTCAGGGCTTTTACCCGCGCGGGTGGTGGCGAGATGTGCGAGGACCTCGAGGGGCTCTTACACCTAATCGTGTTAGAAGGAGCACCCTGTTAGTCACACGATGGAACACCATCCCCCGTCGTACAAGAGCGAGTACGGCTGCTCGGCGTGCCTCGAGAGCAGTGTGCAGGGGTCCTTTTAGGTGGCGGCGGATCGCCGCCCTCCTGGGGCGATTCGTCGTGTGTGGTCTGAGAAGACCACGAAGTGCGTGTTTGTGTGGGCGCCTTGAAAGGCGCTGGCGCGTCCTTGGACGTTGCCGCGTCGTTGGTTGGCCCCGCGGTCGTGTCCTTCAACGCGCCTGCGCGAGGATGATCTCCTTGGCCGTGGGCGACTCCACTCGCCTGGGTTTGTTCTCCAGAATGTTGTGGAAGCTCGAGGCCTCCGTCTCCTTGTCCTGCGCCTGTACCTCCTCCTGCCCCCGCCGGGGCCGGAGGGCTGGGTGCAGGAGGGTTGGTCGCCGGAGCGCCCCTTCTCTTGGGGGTCATGGCGACGAAGAAGAGGTGGTGCGCTGACGGCTAGATCAGGTTAACGCAACCTTCTCCCCTACCTGGCGCGCCAAAGATGTGGGCGATGCGAGGTCGACACCTATGGGAATGTACATGAAACCCTTGTGATCATAGGGCGGGGAGAGGTGACATGAAGAGCAGAGCTAACAATTAGCACCCGGCAAGCCTTTTTACCCAGGTTCGGGCCACTTACGCGTAAAACCCTACGGCCTGCTTGTCTGGTTGTATTAAGAGTTTTGTTGTTGATTGTTACAGTGACTGTTGATAAACGTCTTATGGGCCAATTTCCAAAGCGTCTACCCCCTTTTGAATGAGCTAAGGGCCTCCTTTAATAGGCAAAGGGGTCACCTACAGTGCTCGGTGGTAGGTTCACGAGGAGTTACAGTGAACCTAGGGCGGTGCTTATCCATCTACCGTTGTCAGGTGCATTTAATGTAAGTCTTGTCCTTGTCAGCGATGTGCTAGTGAAGACACGTATCCACGTGTTTCGACACCTGGACGCTGCGCTGGCGCATGCAGAATGCGCTGGCACTCGGCGGGCGGTGGCACTGTGGCAACAGCGGTTGCCCACCAGTGGCCAGGCCGTTCCTTGCCGGGGCCTTGTCTCTCTGTCCCGGGAAGGGAGCTTGACGGGGGCCTTAGTCATTATCCCGGCAAGGGAGCTTGCTATGGTCTTGTACTTGATGAGTTCATCACACCCACCGAATGGGCACGACCTTGGTCATCTTCCCGGCAAGGCACGCTTGCCGAGGCCTTGCTTATCTTCCCAGGAAGGCAGGCTTGTCGAGGCCTTGGTTATCTTCCCGGCAAGGTAGGCTTGCCAAGGCCTTGATAATCTTGGGGGTTGCATCTTGAATGTGTCCGCCATGCCCTGCCGGCAGGGGCTCTTTGCGCCCGTGCACAAGTCTGGGATACTAGGGACCCCAGTCTTTAGTGCACCGACACCATGCATATTAAAAATTTGTTGTATGCATCTCATCTTTTGTGCAAACCGTTTGTGAGTACTTTTCGGAGTACTCACTGGCTTGTTGATGTGGCCAGATATGGATGAAGGAGACCTCATGGATGAAGAGTTCGATAGCGAGTCTGACGTCTAGAGGAGTCCTAGTTAGTCTTGCGATCATGGAGTCCGTCGCCGTATTATTTCACCGCTTCCGCCATTACGAATGAATCGTCAAGCCTCACTTTGACGCTTGGCGCGTAGTAGTACTTGTCATGCCACTTCAGCGTGATGTGACGTGCCCTCTTTATTATGACTAGTAGAGTTATCCCATGACCACTGTAACATATCCGTCTGTATGCGACTTGGACATGTTGTAATAATTTGTAGAGCAACCTCCGCTCTGTTATGTTTAATATTAAGTACTACCGGTTTTCTGTATCAAGATGAGTCTATCAGTGGGAAATATTTTTCTACACTAGTGAAATTCATGGCTGATTTCCAATAAATTATTTCATTTGGAAACCGGTCCTGACAACCTTGGTATCACAACCAGGCTGACTGTAGGAAACCACTAGGCGTGATCGCTAACACGATTAGCTATTTTTATTATTCTACATACTTTAGATATTTTTCTATTAGTCAGCATATATTTATGTTATGATTATATGAATTTTTGTCTACTGTGTAGATGGCTCGCAACGATTGCCCGTCCCAGGTGTTCGGCAATGAGCCTGCGAGATTTTCACGACTCCTCTCTGTCATTGGCAGGATCGCGATTGGACCACAACTCGCATCAAGTACACATTCTACCGTCGCAAGATCAGTGACTCCCTGACTATGCATCGGGTGTTGGTGCATTTTATAGGTGTGCGACCTAGGGCCCGCCGTCTTCGCTTCGTCGGGAGAGCCATGCCTACGGAGAGGTAGGCTATTCAGATGGCAACCAGCGAGGTGATTGCCCGTCTCTGAGACACCCTCCGAGTGATGAAGACTCGTCCTTATCACTACCTACCATGCCACGTTCTGTAGACATGTCACTATGCTTTTGCGTGCCCAGAGGAGAGGAAGAGGAGGCTATTGGGATGCTCGTGATGTACCTCATGGCCTTGGAGTCAGCCTTCGACGGCTTAGTGGATGACTTGGTGTCTGCTCGCATGAAGGCCCTTACTCGTCCTCACAGTCGGACTGAGCTCCTTTGTCCCGCACCACCTCGGTGATGCCCATCTTCCTTTGCTTCATGCACTCTGCCAGCCCAGCTTGGCCTCTAGCTGCCTAAGATCGAGGAGTTCAATCATGACATTGCTCCTGCCCCCATTAGTGTTGCTATGTTTGCTAGTCCAGTTTGTGCTTCGCTGCCTCGTGCAGTCCGCCTAGATCCCGTGCAGGAGGAAGTGGACTCCCCAACTCCTCATCTGGGACTTACCCTCGGAGAATCGATCCTGTCCCTTCTCACTCCACCTAGAGATCGTGCAGCAGAACGTCAGTGCGCTTGTATGATATGTATGATATGTATTATTGTGTGCCCTTAGACTGAAGAGAAGTAGTTGTGTTGTGTCATGTAGGACCAGGAGAAGTGCTCTAGCTTAAATAATATGTCGGGCATACGGGAGTACGATCTGAGTGATATGTATAATTATGCGGGATGTAAGATGTACCACGGTCCTTCTCCAAACACGACGGTTGTTTTATGAAAAAAAATTGATGTTTTCCTTGGCTAAGATTTTTTTTCCTTAAACTCGAATTTCTCAATTTTTTTTACAACATTAACCCAGCTTTGAGAAATGAGCCGTCCCTGGGCACGCTCCATGCCAAGAATGCAGGGAGAAAATTAGTCTGCTGAGACAGGAAATGATTTCACTCAAGGACAGTCAAGCCAACGCGAGAGCAACCCGGCCTTTTCAGAAGTTTGTTGTCTTTATGAGCAGAGCCAGCAACAGCATCAAGAGAGGATGAACCAGCTAATGAATATGGGAAATCAGCATGGACCACACCCACGGCACTCCAGGTTGACTGAGTTACAGAAGACCCGTCCGCTAACTTTCTTGCACACTGATAAACCTATGGAAGCCGATGATTGGCTACGTGATATTGAGAGAAATCTTATTATTGCACAATGTTCCGACCATGAGAATGTACTCTAGGCACCTCACTATCTGACTGGAGCTGCAACCTCATGGTGGGAAAATATCCTCCGCGTACATCCCGACGAGAACATCACGTGGGCTGAATTCAAAGAAAGCTTTCGTGGGGCACACATTCCAAATAGCGTCATGAAGATCAAGAAAAGGGAGTTCGAAGACATCAAACAAAGGAGTTCCACTGTAATGGAATACTTGGACCAATATAATCAGTTATCCCATTATGCAAGTGAGGACTATAAGACAGAAGAGAGAAGAATGGAGAAGTTCCTTGATGGACTCGCTCCAGCATTAAAATGCCAACTGGTCGTTCACACCTTTCCAGACTTCAAAACACTTGTGGACAAGTTCAACATGCTCGAGGCTAAGCGTCACGGTCTGGATGACATTCGCAAGCATAGTCATAACAACTCGGCACCAACTCGCAACCTCAAGCACAAGACTGAGGACACAAAGAATCCAACCCCTCGTGCCCCAACCTCAACCAATCGAGTCAACACCCACTTTTATACGAGAAACAAGAACTTTACTCCCCGCCCCGGTATTACATGTTTCTCCTTCGGAGAGGCTGGACACTTCGCCCTATAGTGCCCAAAGGCCGAGAATGGTACAACTAAAACAAACCACACCAGTAATGACTCAGCGCCAAAGCGCAACAACTTGAATACCAACAACAATCACCGGAAGAGTCATGTAAATCTTGTGGCCGAGGAAGATGCTATGAACGCACCAGAGATAGTACTCGGTAAGTTCCCTATCAACAAAATTCCTGCCATGGTTTTGTTTGATTCTGGAGCTTCCCATTTGTTCATTTCAGAAGAAAAAAATGCCTTGAAACACAACTTTTCAACCCTCCCCTTGGAAAATTCGATGACCATCAAGTCCTCGGGAGTACAGCAGGTTGCACAAAAATATTGCAAGGATGTTACCATTGAGATTGAGGGTTTGACATTATGGGAAAATCTCATCATGATTTAGAGCAATAATTTGGATGTTATTTTGGGACTTGATTGGCTAAATACCAACAAAGAATTTATTGATTGTTTCAACCGAACGGTCACACTCACCCATCATCAGGGAAACAGAGTAAAAGTTGCAGCCTTAGAAAGGAAGAAACCAACTCAAGCTCGACTGAATAAAATGTAGGCCTTTGAGTTGAAGGATGTTCTAGTAGTCTCTGAATTTTTGGATGTGTTTCATGAAGAACTACCAGGTATGCCACCGGACCGAGAAATAGATTCGTTATTCAGCTTGCACCTGGTAAATCCCAATATACAAGAAACCCTACCGTATGGCACCTACTGAATTGGTTGAACTAAAGAAACAAATAAAAGTAATGTTGGACAAAGGATACATCAGACCCAGCTCTTTGCCATGGGGATCGCCAGTATTATTTGCCAAAAATATAGATGGAACACTAAGGCTCTGTGTCGATTATCGAGCCCTCAACATGGCCACCATCAAGAACAAGTATCCTCTGCCCAGGATAAATGAGTTGTTTGACCAGTTAGCACAAGCAAAAGTATTCTCAAAGAATTGATTTGTGGTCAGGGTATCATCAACTTAAGATACGTTCGGAAGACATTCCCAAGACAACATTTACGTCACGATACGGATTGTATGAGTTTAGTGTGATGCCTTTTGGACTAACAAATGCCCCGGCTTATTTCGTGCATTTAATGAATAAGGTATTCATTAAGTACATGGATAAGTTTGTCATAGTCTTCATCGATGACAAACTGGTCTACTACAAGAACCCCGAAGAGCACGCAGAACACCTAAGGATTGTGTTAGGAGAACTGCGTAAGCATCGTTTGTATGCCAAATTCAGGAAATGTGAGTTTTGGCTAAAACAAGTTGGATTTTTGGTCCACGTAATGACCCAAGAAGGCATATCCGTGTATCCTTAAAACATCAAGGCCGTAAGTGAGTGGCCGCAATCGGCTAACGTGACAAATGGGCGAAGTTTCCTCGGAATGGCAAGATATTACTAAAGATTCATTGAAAGCTTTTCCACTATCGCCAAACCCATGACCCGGCTACTCAGAAAAGACAATAAGTTTGAATGGACTGAAGCCTATGAGAATTGGTTCCAAGAGCTGAAGAAGAGGCTGACCACGGCACCAGTGTTTATTGTCCCTAACTTAAATAAAGATTTTAAGGTATATAGTGACGCCTCAAGGAAAGGCCTCGGATGCGTACTTATGGAGGAAGGGAAATCCATGGCTTACGCCTCGAGACAACTACGGCGACACGAAGAAAATTACCTCACTCATGATTTGGAATTTGTCGTCGTAATACACGCTCTCAAAGAGTGGATACACTTCCTACATGGAAATCGTTGTGAGATATACACTGATCATAAGTGTCTCAAGTATATCTTCACGTAGCCAGATCTCAACCTTCGACAACGCCGTTGGCCGGTATTAATCCAAGATTATGACGTGGGTATTCATTACCATCCTGGTAAGGCTAACGTGGTAACCAATGCTCTCAGCACGAACCCCACCTCAGACAAAGACCATGTGCCAAAACTAAGGCCCGAGTGTTGGTGCACTAAAGTTTGGGCCCTTTAGCGCCCCTTACTTGTGCACAGGCAGTTGTATCCGCACCCGTGGCAAGGCTTGCCGGGGGATTTCTGAAGACAAACACGAAGACATTTGAGTCAACAACCAGAAGACAGAAGACCAAAGGTTGGGATGCCAACAAGATCCTTGCCGGAGTAGCTAGCGGAGCCCCGACAAGACGTGCACCCGGGAAGATCCCACCAACCTACCACTGATCCAGCGCAGTGACCAGCTGTCATTCCTCCTGGATACGTATCAAGGCACTAGAAATGGTGGGGGTTAAGTGGTGCCGATGGGACGGGTCCCTGTCCCGTGTCACAAAAGGTGTCGAGGCCTAACGGAAGCATTTAATGCGTCGGTCCTAAGGATCAGTGAACACTATAAATTTTGCATCCCGTGTGTGCCTTGTTCGCCACTGTTGGTGACCCCTTCGACATAGAAAACTAGCACCAAGGCGTAGCTACAAAGGGGGCGTTTTTAGACATACAGATCTAGGTTTTATAGACTCTCTGCGTAGCTATTGTGTACCACATAGCACTCCTGGAGCCAGAGCCCAAGAACATTCAATGCACCTAAAGCAGTAGTAGGGTTTTACGCTTCTTAGCGGCCCGAACCTCGGTAAAATCCCCTCGCGTTGATCATTGGTTCTGCTCTTGGTGCACGTCATCTCCCCCCACCAAATCGTAAAGGGATCCACGTGATCCAATCAGTGTCGTGCTTCGTTGCCCCAACATCTTTGGCGTGCCAGGTAGGGGAAAAAGGTTGCGCTAACCTGACCTAGCAGTCAGAGCGTCAGTTTCTTCATCGCCTTCATCGCCATGGCTACCAAGAAGAGGGGTTTGATGACCCACAAGTATAGGGGATCAATCGTAGTCCTTTCAATAAGTAAGAGTGTCGAACCCAATGAGGAGGAGAAGGCTCTGATAAACGGTTTTCAGCAAGGTAATAACTGCAAGCACTGAAAGTAGCGGTAACAAGTGATGATGTAGTGAGGTGAAACGTAGCAAGCGAAAAGTAACAAGTAGTAGCAACGGTGCAGCAAGTGGCCCAATCCCTTTTGTAACAAGGGACAAGCCTGAAAAAAGTCTTATAAGAGGAAAAGCGCTCCCGAGGACCCACGGGAATTTCTGTCATGCTAGTTTCATCATGTTCATATGATTCGCGTTCGTTACTTTGATAGTTTGATATGTGGGTGGACCGGCACTTGGGTACTACCCTTACTTGGACAAGAATCCCACTTATGATTAACCCCTCTCGCAAGCATCCGCAACTACGAAAGAAGAATTAAGACAACGTCTAACCATAGCATTAAACTAGTGGATCCAAATCAGCCCCTTACGAAGCAACGCATAGACTGGGGTTTAAGCTTCTGTCACTCCAGCAACCCATCATCTACTTACTACTCCCCAATGCCTTCCTCTAGGCCCAAATATGGTGAAGTGTTATGTAGTCGACGTTCACATAACACCACTAGACAAAAACAACATACATCATATCAAAATACCGAACAAATACCAAATTCACATGACTACTATTAGCATGACTTATCCCATGTCCTCAGGAACAAAAGTAACTACTCACAAAGCATAATCATAATCATGATCAGAGGTGTAATGAATAGCATCAAGGATCTGAACATAAACTCTTCCACCAAGTAATCCAACTAGCATCAACTACAAAGAGTAATCAACACTACTAGCAACCTTACAAGTACCAATCGGAGTCGCGAGACGGAGATTGGTTACAAGAGATGAACTAGAGATTGGAGAGGAGATGGTGCTGATGAAGATGTTGATGGAGATGCCTCCCCTCCGATGAGAGGAGTGTTGGTGATGACGATGGCGACGATTTCCCCCGCCGGGAGGGAAGTTTCCTCGGCAGGATTGTCCTGCCGGAGCTCTAGATTGGATCTGCTCAAGTTCCGCCTCGTGGCGGCGGAGAATCCACTAAAAAGCTCCACGCTGATTTTTTTTCCGGACGAAACCCTTCATATAGCAAAAGAGGGGGGCCAGTGGGCCGCCAGGGTGCCCACCAGCCCTGTTGCCGCGGCCAGGGGGGTAGGCCGCGGCAACCAGGCTTGTGGGCCCCTGGTTGCTCCCCTCCGACACTTCTTTCGCCCAATATTTTTTATAAAATCCAAAAAAATTCCACGTTGATTTTCACGGCATTTGGAGTTGCGCCGAATAGAGGACTCGGACTTGCTCCTTTTCCAGTCCAGAATTCCAGCTGCCGGTATTCTCCCTCTTCAAGTAAACCTTGCAAAATAAGAGAAAAAAGGCATAAGTAAGGTTCCACAAAGTATAATAACAGTCCATAAAGTGATAAATATCAACATGAAAGCATGATGCAAAATGGACGTATCAACTCCCCCAAGATTAGACCTCGCTTGTCCTCAAGCGAAAACCAAGACCCAAAACATATCCAGATGTTTAGGGATGAAGGTGTCGATAAAAAAAATAGGGACATGAGGGCATCATGATCACACAGAGAACAACAATGCATCATAGAGATTCTTATGGGAAAGTAACAATTCCTTCACAAAGCAAAGTATGAGACAAAAACCTTACCCAGAGGTGGCCAACAACCGTCCAAAGTCATTGAAGCAATTGCAATTTATCATATTATTAGAAAGAGTCAACTAAGAGCTTGTAAAGCAAATCCACATACTCAATCATCTCTTTTGTTTTCGACAATTGTTACAACTCATGTGGTACTCAGTTTCAGTTGGACACAGAGAAAGATAGGGGCTTATAGTTTGCCTCCCAACCATTTACCTCAAGGGTAAATTCAACAATAATAAAGCATAAGTACTTAGCTCCAAGTTGATATATGAATATAGATCATTCCCAAGCATATGACGTTCACCACGAAAAAGGCTAAATAAGGAATTGGTGTAGATCACCATGACTCTTACAAGGGCAAAAAGTAAAGGTACAAGATAGGCCCTTCGCAGAGGAAAGCAGAGGTTGTCATGCGTTTTTGAGGTTTGGATGTGTGTCCTCTTAGTGCGGAGGAACGTCACTTTATATTGCCTCCTGTGATAAAGAACTTTATTATGCAGTCTGTCGCTTTTATGTCTTCCTCATCACAGGTTCATACAAAGCTTATTTTCCACACACTAATAGATCATACATATTAGAGAGAAATTTTTATTGCTTGCACCGATGACAACTTACTTGAGGGATCTTATTCAATCCATAGGTAGGTATGGTGGACACTCATGGCAAAACTGGGTTGAAGGTTTATGGATGCACAAGTAGTATCTGTACTTGGTGCGGGAGTTTTGGCTAATATGAGGTGGAAGCAATCGTCACATGCTAAGGGATTTCTAATCATATAGCATTGTTTGGAACCAAGCAAACACAATTCATTATGTTGTCTTCCTTGTCCAACATCTACTTCTAAGCATGTAATAGTTTGGTGAGTGCTCACAATTATAGAAAGTGTCTAAGATGATATATTTATATGTGAACCTCTCTTTCCTTATTACTTCTTATTAATTGCAACAATGACTGAGGTCTATGTTGGTCTACTCTCAACAAGTTTCAATCATCATACTTGTTATATGTGAAGCTATCACTATCCATAGGATCATCTCATGATCTTTCATGCTATCGTTCTTTTCATACTTTTGATCATGGCACAAAACAAAGCCCTTGACTAAGATACTCTTTATTATATAGCTCGCAAGCTCGAATACATCGGGGGAGACACAAGGCAAAAGACTCAAACTAAAACACTAAAGACTTAATCCACTGACAGAAGAAATAAAAACTGAAAAGGAAAGAACTAAAACAAAGGTAAAAGCAAAAGATATAAAGGTGATACGATACCAGGACAACTCCCCCAAGCTTGGCAAAATCCAAGGGGATTGCCCATACCAATGCTTAGTTGTCTTCCTTTGGTGGTGATGGTGGTGGCATTGTTGAAGTAGTCTTGAGCTTGTCTAATTTCCACTTGAGAAAAAAGTTCTGCTCCCTCAGATCGTCATTTTCCTCCTCAAGCTTCAACACTCTATGGCAAAGTTCCTTCTTACTCTCCTGCAAGAAACGAGAAGGGATAAACAAGGTCTTAGGCTTCTTCCTTTGGTCGGGGAGGCTTGACTTCTTGAACTCCACATGAGTGCGTCCAGGTTGAGGTGGAGGAGGCTCCTCTTCATCGGAACTCGTTTGTTCCTTCCCCTTGGGCTCATAATCCTCTTCCTCGTCAGTGGTCCAGCCAAAATGTTCCAAGTCCCCATTAATCCTGGAGTTAGCACGATCATCGGCCACATAGATCTCTTCTTCTGAATCTTGAGAAGACATCTTGACCTAAATCTGCGGCAGACAACAGGCTCGAAACGAAAACAGAGGAAAACTGCACGATACGGAGATCAAAACCCTCGGGAGTATATATAATGATTTTTTCTGGACCAGAAGGAGTGCTCCGCAAGAAAAACGGAGTCCGGGAGGCACACGAGCTGCCCAGAAGCCCTGTTGCCGCGGCCAGGGGGTAGGCCGCGGCAACCAAGCTTGTGGCCGCCTCGTGCGCTCTCCGGACTGCTTTTTATTTTTCTAATTTTCCATAAATTCCAAAACGGAGAAAAGTTCCTATTGGAAAAGTTTCGGAGTCCAATTACTTACTGAAACAGATACCTCTTGGTTTTCAGGGTCTAAAACAGGCTGATAAACATCCCTTATGTACTCCTGTGGAGTTATGATATTGATGATATTGGTCTCAACATTTATGGGAGTACCACAGATGTAATGCTTGATTCTTTGCCCGTTTACCACTCTAGTAAAATTACCTTCCGTGTTATTGATTTTGATGGCACCGGAACGATATACTTCCTCGACAACGTAGGGACCTTCCCATTTAGAGAGAAGCTTGCCTGCGAAGAATCTTAAACGAGAATTGTATAGTACGACGTAATCACCTACATTGAACTCTTGTTTTTTTATTCTTTTGTCGTGCCATCTCTTAACCATTTCCTTGAACAAATTGGCATTCTCATATGCCTGGGCCCTCCATTCATCTAATGAGCTGATATCAAACAACCGCTTCTCATCGGGAAGTTTGAAATCAAAGTTGAGCTCTTTGATTGCCCAATAAGCTTTGTGTTCCAGCTCAAGAGGTAAATGACAGGCCTTACCATAAACCATTTTATACGGCGACATGCCCATGGGATTCTTATAAGCAGTCCTATAAGCCCATAGTGCATCGTCAAGTTTGCTAGACCAACTCTTTCGAGATCTATTGACGGTCTTTTGTAAGATCAATTTGATCTCCCTATTAATCAACTCCACTTGACCACTAGACTGAGGATGATAAGGAGATGCAACTCTATGGTTCACATCATACTTAGCGAGCATCTTGCAGAAAACACCATGAATGAAGTGTGAACCGCCATCAGTCATCAGATATCTAGGGACTCCAAATCTTGGGAAAATGACTTCTTTAAGCATCTTAATAGAGGTGTGGTGATCATTATTTTTAGTGGGGATAGCCTCTACCCACTTAGTGACATAATCCACAGCAACTAAGATGTGAGTGTACCCATTGGAACTCGGGAAGGGTCCCATATAATCAAAGCCCCAGACATCAAATGGTTCAATGACCAGTGAATAGTTCATAGGCATTTCCTGACGTTTGCTAATGTTCCCTATTCTTTGACATTCGTCACAAGACAAGACAAATTTACGGGCATCCTTGAAGAAAGTGGGCCAATAGAAACCTGATTGCAATACCTTATGAGCAGTTCTGTCTCCAGCATGGTGTCCTCCGTAGACCTCGGAATGACACTTCTGCAGGATCTGTCCCTGTTCATGTTCAGGCACACAACGTCTAATAACACCATCTACTCCTTCCTTATAAAGGTGAGGATCATCCCAAAAGTAGTGTCTCAAATCAAAGAAGAATTTCTTCTTTTTCTAGTAGGTGAAACTGGGTGGTATGTATTTGGCTACGATATAGTTTGCGTAATCAGCATAGCACGGTGCACTATGTGAAGTGCGGATGACATTCAATTGCTCATCAGGAAAGCTGTCATCAATAGGTTGTGGGTCATCAAGGACATTCTCTAGCCTAGACAAGTTATTTGCTACAGGGTTATCAGCACCCTTTCGGTCAACAGCGTGCAAATCAAATTCCTGTAGCAGGAGAACCCATCTGATTAGCCTAGGCTTAGCGTCCTTCTTCTCCATAAATTACTTAATAGCAGCATGATCAGAGTGAATAGTGACTTTGGAGTCAATTATATAAGATCTGAACTTTTCACATGCAAAGACGACTGCTAAAAACTCCTTCTCCGTAGTGGCATAGTTTCTTTGGGCACTGTCTAGTGTTTTACTAGCGTAGTGAATGACATTCAACTTCTTGTCAACCCTTTGTCCTAGAACCGCACCAACAGCATAATCACTAGCATCGCACGTGATTTCAAAGGGCAAGTTCCAATCAGGTGGTTGAACAATAGGTGCGGTTATTAAGGCTTTCTTAAGTATTTCGAAAGCTTCCTCACAATCCTCATCAAAAACAAAAGGAACATCCTTCTGCAAGAGGTTGGTAAGAGGCCTAGAAATCTTAGAGAAGTCTTTAATGAACCTCCTATAGAAACCAGCATGACCTAGGAAACTTTGTATACCTCTGATATCTGTGGGGCAAGGCATTTTCTCAATTGCATCAACCTTAGCCTTATCAACTTCAATGCCTTTCTCGGAGATTTAGTGTCCTAAGACGATGCCTTCATTAACCATGAAGTGGCACTTCTCCCAGTTCAAGACGAGGTTGGTATCTTTGCATCTCTGTAAGACTCGATCAAGGTTGCTGAGGCAATCATCAAAGGAAGAACCGTAAAGGAGAAATCATCCATGAAAACCTCAACAATCTTTTCACAAAAGTCAGAGAATATAGCCATCATACATCTTTGAAAGGTGGTAGGTGCATTGCACAAGGCAAAAGGCATGCGTCTATAAGCGAAGGTACCGAAGGGGCATGTGAAGGTGGTTTTCTCTTGATCAGATTGTGCAACAGGTATTTCCGAGAAACCTGAATAACCGTCTAGAAAGCAGAAGTGTGTGTGTTTAGATAGCCTTTCTAGCATCTGGTCGATAAACGGCAAATGATAATGGTCCTTCCTAGTTGCCTTGTTCAGTTTCCGGAAGTCTATCACCATCCTATAGCCAGTAATAATCCTCTGCGGGATTAGTTCATCCTTATCATTAGGGACGACGGTGATACCTCCCTTGTTAGGTACGCAATGTACTGGACTTACCCAATCACTATGAGCAACATGATAACTGATTCTACTGGACTTACCCAATCACTATGAGCAACGGGATAAATGATTCCTGCTTCCAGAAGCTTCAATATTTCTTTTCTGACGACCTCTTTAATCCTCAGATTTAGTCTCCGTTGATGATCAGCAGCTGGCTTAGAATCAGGATCGGTTTTAATCTTGTGCTCACATAGAGTGGGGCTAATACCCTTAAGATCATCAAGAATATATCCAATTGCAGCACGGTGCTTCCTCAAAGTTTTTTGATAACTTCTTCTCTTCGTGATTCGAGAGGTGAGCACTAATAATAACAGGATATATCTCCTTCTCATCAAGACATGCATACTTAAGAGTATCTGGTAACTGTTTTAGCTCGAACACATGATCTCCCTTTGGTGTGGGAGGATCCCCAAGCAGTTCAACAGGCAGATTATTCTTGAGAATAGGATATTGTTCTAAGACAATTTTATCTATCTCATCTCTTTCCTCTATATGCATATCATTTTCATGCTCAAGCAGATATTGCTCTAAAGGATCCGTAGGAGGTACGACAATAGAGGCAAGAGCAATAATTTGATCCCTACCAGACGAATCTTTTTCATGGGGTTGTCTTCCAAACTTGGAGAAGTTATATTCATGAGACACACCCTCGAAACTAACAGTGACAATCTGTTTAATGCAATCAATGTGAGCATTGACAGTGCTGAGGAAGGGTCTACCAAATATGATGGGACAAAAGCTATCTTGTGCAGTAGCAAGGACAAGGAAATCAGTAGGATACTTCATCTTACCACACAGGACTTCTACGTCTCTCACAATTCCCAGAGGGCAAATAGTGTCTCTATTAGCTAGCGTAATAGTGACATCGATGGGTTCTAACTCAGCAGGTGCAATCTCATCCTTGATTTCATCATATAGGGAACGCGGTATTGCACTAACACTAGCACCCATATCACATAAACCATCGTAACAATGGTCTCCTATCTTGACAGAAACAACGGGCAGGCCTACTACAAGTCTGTATTTGTCTTTCGCGTGAGGTTTAGCAATTCTAGCAGAGTCCTCACAGAATTTGATAACATGCCCGTCTATGTCTTCGGCTAAGAGATCTTTGATAATAGCAACACTAGGTTCAACTCTAATTTTGGAGCTTTAGAATAATCATTTTTCCTAGTAGGGTAAGGTGGTTTCTCAGCGTAGGCACAAGGAACAACAGGATCACTAAAAGCAATGACTTTCTCCTCAACTAGATTGGGTTTGGATATGTTGACTTCTACAGGTGGATGATATTTAAACCACTTCTCTTTGGGAAGGTCAACATGAGCAGCAAAAGATTCACATAGAGAAGCTACTATCTCAGAGTCAAGTCCATACTTAGCACTAAAATCTCTAGAAGTGTTTGTTTCAACAAAAGATTTAATGCAATCAAACTGGAAATTCATACCTGACTCCTTACCTTCTTCCAGCTCCCAATCTTCAGAGTTACGTTTGATTCTTTCCAATAAATTCCACTTGTGGTCAATATCCTTCTTCATAAAAGAACCGGTACAAGAAGTGTCAAGCATGGTATGATCTTCATGGGAAAGCCGAGCATAAAAGTTTTGAGTGATAGTTTCTCTCGAGAGCTCATGATTGGGGCATGAATATAGCATTGATTTAAGCCTCCCCCAAGCTTGACTATGCTTTCCCTGTCACGAGGCCAAAAGTTATAAATATAATTCCAATCACGATGTAATTTCAACCGATTGTAGTCCCATGATCTAGTATCATCACATAGCCTATACCATGTCAACGCCTTATCCTTCAAAGATAAAGGAAAGACTTTCTTCTTTGCCTCATCCTCGGGAAAATCTGCAAGCTTAAATAAACCACAAACTTCATCTACATAGCTTAGATGCAAGTCTGGATGTGATGATCCACCTCCTATAAAAGGATTAGCCAGCAGTTTCTCAAGCATACCCGAAGGAATTTCATAAAAGATATTTTCAGTAGGTACCTCAGGTTCAGGAACAACTCCTCTTGCTTCCGTTTGTGGTGAAGATACACCGAACAAACTCCTCAAAGGAAGAGTTTCCATAGTGACAAGTGACAATAAATTTCAGCACAATATATAAATGTTTCCTTAGCAAATTCCACTTACCAAAGGCGCTTTCCTTCCCCGTCAACGGCGCCAGAAAAGAGTCTTGATGACCCACAAGTATAGGGGATCAACCGTAGTCCTTTCGATAACTAAGAGTGTCGAACCCAACGAGGAGGACAAGGCTCTGATAAATGGTTTTCAGCAAGGTAATAAATGCAAGCACGGAAAGTAGCGGTAACATGTGATGGTGTAGTGAGGTGAAACGTAGCAAGCGAAAAGTAACAAGTAACAAGTAGTAGAAATGGTGCAGCAAGTGGCCCAATCCCTTTTGTAGCAAGGGACAAGCCTGAACAAACTCTTATAAGAGGAAAAGCGCTCCCGAGGACACACGGGAATTTCTGTCATGCTAGTTTCAACATGTTCATATGATTCGCGTTCGTTACTTTGATAGCTTGATATGTGGGTGGACCGGCGCTTGGGTACTGCCCTTACATGGACAAGCATCCCACATATGATTAACCCCTCTTTCAAGCATCCGCAACTACGAAAGAAGAATTAAGACAACGTCTAACCATAGCATTAAACTAGTGGATCCAAATCAGCCCCTTACGAAGCAACACATAGACTGGGGTTTAAGCTTCTCTCACTCCAGCAACCCATCATCTACTTACTACTCCCCAATGCCTTCCTATAGGCCCAAATATTGTGAAGTGTTATGTAGTCGACGTTCACATAACACCACTAGAGGGAAAACAACATACAACATATCAAAATACCGAAGGAATACCAAATTCACATGACTATTATTAGCATGACTTATCCCATGTCCTCAGGAACAAAAGTAAATACTCACAAAGCATAATCATAATCTTGATCAGAGGTGTAATGAATAGCATCAAGGATCTGAACATAAACTCTTCCACCAAGTAATCCAACTAGCATCAACTACAAAGAGTAATCAACACTACTAGAACCTTACAAGTACCAATCGGAGTCGCGAGACGGAGATTGGTTACAAGAGATGAACTAGGGATTGGAGAGGAGATGGTGCTGATGAAGATGTTGATGGAGATGCCTCCCCTCCGACGAGAGGAGTGTTGGTGATGACGATGGCGACGATTTCCCCCTCCGGGAGGGAAGTTTCCCTAGCTGGATCGTCCTGCCGGAGCTCTAGATTGGATCTGCTCAAGTTTCGCCTCGTGGCGGCGGAGAATCCACGAAAAAGCTCCACCCTGATTTTTTTTCCGGACGAAACCCTTCATATAGCAAAAGAGGGGGGGCCAGTGGGTCGCCAGGGTGCCCACAAGTCATGTTGCCGCGGCTAGGGGGGTAGGCCGCGGCAATCAGGCTTGTGGGCCCCTGGTTGCTCCCCTCCGACACTTCTTTCGCCTAGTATTTTTTATAAAATCCAAAAATCTCCACGTTGATTTTCAGGGCATTTGGAGTTGTGCAGAATAGAGGTCTCAGACTTGCTCCTTTTCCAGTCCAGAATTCCAGCTGCCGGTATTCTCCCTCTTCAAGTAAACCTTGCAAAATAAAAGAGAAAGGCATAAGTAAGGTTCCACAAAGTATAATAACAGTCCATAAAGCGATAAATATCAACATGAAAGCATGATGCAAAATGGACGCATCAGGGTGCAACGGTGGCTGATCCACCCGCACCCAGTGCACCTGTGACTACATAGACAGGCGATGGCATGGGCGCGGATGGAGGAGGCAAAGGTCCGGAGCCTCCATGACACTCTGGTGATCACACCCAAGCAAACGACGTTGTTTGCAGCCATAACAACAGCTCGCGTGCCGGTGGGTCTAGGGACAGAGTTGCGCGGGCTACGGGCGGCGTGGCAAACTCCAAGGATGGAAGGGTGACTTCTAGGGCACCCACGCCGACACATACGTCGCGGCCTCCCAGACTGCGCACGACAAACGGTGCCGCCGAGGAAAGTCTCTTGAGCATCACTCTCGAGATGCGCAGGGCCAGCATGCACGTCAAAAAGTTGGTGGGAGCGGCATGCGGTCGCGAGACCGTAATGGTGCTCTTTCTAATGCGTTAGAAGTAAGAGCACCTCACGTTCCACGCACCACACACCGATGCTTACACCAGCGGAAGCACTAGCACGAGCATAGATGCTCCTAGACTTTCCCCCTGTGGCAGAGAAGCGGGAAGAATGGAGGGCTACCATTAAGATCCTCATCGCCCTCGCTAACGGCGATGGGCCACCATAGGCGGGACCTTCAAAGGGGTCATCCACCGGGCTGGTGCATACCAACGGTGAGAAGACTGGAGGCGCCGTGACCACGGTGCACTCTCCTCCACGGAGATAGCAGTGGTCGCCGCCCCAACAAATCAACGTCTCTCATGATTCCACCGTGTCGTCCGATCCATGGACCCTCCGCGACTAGCGTCAAGTTCTTAAGGAACGATGCCAAGAAGATGCCCGGACCAGAATTGAACAACGGCAGGAAGCGGGCCATCAATCTGATAAACACGCAGCGCCCACTGTCGACGAACCCGTGCCATGGTATCCTAGCGACCTGCCTTACGAGGTGGGTTGTCCAAATTTTACTCGTGAGCTGCGGCGAGTCGAGTGGCCCACTTCCCGCACATTCAAACCGGAGATTCCACAGAAATACAACGGCAAGACTCACCCATCGGAGTTCCTAAGCATCTACACCATTGCAATGCTGGCTGTCGGGGCTTGCGACGACAAGATACTCCCCAACTACTTCCCGTTGGTGCTTAAGCCCAACGTCAGGTCGTGGTTAATGCATCTGCCAAAAAATTCCATTTCTTCCTGGACAGACCTGTGCCATGACTTCGTTGGCGCCTTTACCGGTGGCCAGCGAGCTCTTGTACAGCAAAGCGACTTGCACCTCATCCCCTAGAAAGAAGTCGAGACATTGCGCAAATACATCGAGAGGTTCAGAGGCATACATCACAACATCCTAGATGTTCATCATGTCGCTGTTATCAGCGCATTCCATCAGAACGTGCGTAACCACAAGATGCGTGAAGAGTTGGCAATGAACAAGATCACGGATGTCGCCGAGCTCTATGATTTGGTTGATAAATGTGTGCGGGATGAAGAAGGAAGGAGGCTCCCCGACGAAGATGCTGGCACAGGACTCGGTTCTGACAACAAAGACGCCGACGCCCTCGCAAATAAGGGTCGATGGCGTAACAAGAAGCGCAAGAGCAAGGCCGTGTTTGTTGTCGAGGGATCCGACAACGTCGACACTACTAAGAAGGACAAGGCTGACGCCCCCGGCAAGGATGTTGCTGGGTGCACTCCCTGTCAGGCCTTGGCGGCTGCCGACAAGGTAGAGGGCTCTGGCAAACAATACTACAAGATCCATCGCACCAAGGGCCACAATCTCTAGAACTGCCGGCAAGTTGAGCAGCTTGTCGACAAGGAGAAGGCCCAGGATGGCGCTGATGGGTCCGGCAAGAAACGCGGCAGTCGCTGCGGCAAGGCCAAGCAGAAGAAGGAGAGGCTCGCTCGAGGCCGCAACAAGGAAGAAGGGGTTGAGGACGAAGGTAGCCAGGAGGACGACGAGTCCAGTGACGACGAGTTGCAGAAGGCTACGGACATGATGTGCATTGACGGTGGCGCCTCACTGCATTCTTCCCACCGCCAACTTAAATAGTGGGCGCGTGAAGTGAGTGCGGCAGAGCCATCAATCGGTGCCCGCAAACCCTTGAAATGGTCCCACACGCCTATCTGTTTTTACGCCGAGGATCATCCTGATCGCACAATTGCGGTCGGGTGTTTGCCGTTGTTGGTCTCACCAACGATCTGCAACCTCAAGGGGACGAAAATGATAGTTGACCGTGGGGCCGGCATGAACATGATCTCGCCGGACATGATCAAGAGGCTACAAATTCTTGACAAAGATCTCAAAGAAATGGGAACGTTTCAGGGGATTGGTCCCAAGAAGATCCAGTCGAAGGGAAAGGTTACACTACGAGTAACATTTGGTAGTGACTTAAACTACAGGTTGGAGAAGGTCCTCTTCGACATCGCACAAATTCCATTATGATATAATGGGATCCTTGGCCGCCCAGTGATGGCCAAGTTCATGGCGGCATCGCACTATGTGTACAACACGTTGAAGATGCCCGGGCCGATGAGCGTCATCACCATCAACTCTGACAAGAAGGATGCACTCATCTGCACCAACCAGCTTTACCGGGAAGCAGTTGCAGCACCTGCCACTAAGGCACCCACCCCTTCCGTTGAAGCTGGGGGGAAGAAGAATGGCAAGAAGACCTCTAGCGCACATTCTGGCAAGCACACCTCCTCGAAGTGTTGCACTGTTGTTGACGATGTGCCAGAGAGCTCCAACGCTAGGAGCAAGAAATCCAAGACAGCTCCACCAGAAACTAAGAAGGTGCCCGCCAAGGAGGATGGTACGGGAGGAACTTTCACCATAAGTTCCACCCTTGACGGCAAATAGGAAAGCGTGCTCATTGCCTTCCTGCGGGCAAATGTCAATGTGTTTGCATGCCAACCATCTCATATCCCCGGTGTTCCCAGGAAGGTGACTGAGCACCACCTTGCTATCTACCCTCATGTGTGGCCCATCAAGCATAAGGTTAGGAAGCAAGCTTTGGGGCGGAAAGAATTTATTGCCGGAGAAATCAAGAAGTTAGAGGCGGAAGGTTTGGTTAGAGGAGTGATCCATCTAACATTGTTGGCCAATCCACTTGTAGTGCGCAGCGCAAATGGAAAATGGAGGCTGTGTATCGACTTTACATATGTCAATAAAGCATGTCCAAAGGATCCATTCCCCTCGCCACGCATCGACCAGATTTTGAATCCACTACTGGCTGTGATCTGCTCTCATTCCTTGACGCCTATTCTGGGTATCACCGGATCTTCATGGCCAAGGAAGACGAGGAGAAGACCGCATTTATCACCCCATGTGGCACGTACTGCTTCGTACGTATGCCTTTCGGGCTGAAGAATGTCGGTTCAATGTTTGCCACAGCGATCCAGATTGGTTTTGAGCCACAACTACATAGAAATATGGAGGCTTATATGGATGACATAGTGGTAAAAACCAAGGACAAGGCAACACTCATACAAGATCTAGAAGAGACGTTTGCCAATCTGCGCAAGATCAATTTGAGGCTCAATCCTGAGAAATTTGTGTCTCAGCATGGAATTGCAGTGAACCCCGACAAGATCAAGGCCATTGAGCAAATTGAAGCGCCAAAGCGCATCAAGGATGTTCGTCGCCTTGTCGGCTGCGTTGCTGCTCTGGGTATGTTCATCTCCAAATCTGCTGAGCGCGCCCAGCGCTTTTTCAAGATCTTGAAAAAGGCAGGTCCAATGAAATGGACTCCGGAGGCGAAGGCAGTGCTGCAAGATTTGAAGAGGTACCTCTCCTCAGCGCCAACACTAGTCGCACCTAAGCCACAAGAGTCGTTGTTGCTATAGTTGGCGGCAACAAATCAAGTGGTTAGTGTTGCGTTAGTGGTACAGAGAGAAGACGGTGAAGAAGCAGCAGCAGGGGCGGCACAATCAAGCACAGGACCACCAAGCGGCAAGCCAGGATATTCCTCGGCAGAGTCTGCGCAATCAAGTGAAACAATGTAGAAGAAGAAGATGGTGCAGCGCCCAGTTTATTTTGTCATCTCCCTTTCGCAAGGGGCAAGGTCAAGATACTCTCGCGTGCAAAAGTTGCTCTTCGGCCTCCTTATGGCCTCGAGGAAGCTGCACCATTACTTCCAAGCACATGAGATCACCGTTGTCACCTGCTTTCCGCTGCAATGGATTCTACGAAATCCAGAAGCAACCGGCAGGATCGTGGAGTGGGCTATGGAACTATCAAGATTTGATCTCAGATTTGAAAGCACTGCAAATATTCATAGCAGAGCCTTTGTGGAGTTCATTATAGAGTGGACCCCGACCCAGACAAAGAGATTCAAGAAACGACTATCCCCGGTAAGGAGACGAATCAAGAGTGGATCATGTATTTTGATGGAGCTTTCTCACTACAAGGTGCCGGTCCTGGCGTACTGCTTGTCGCACCCACCGAAGATCACCTCAAGTACGTAATCCAGATGCACTTTCCCGGGAGAAGTCAACGGACAACACTTGCGAGTACGAAGGGCTACTTGCCGGTCTTAGGATCGCGACAGGCCTAGGAATTAAGAAGGTCATCGTGAGAGGCGATTCTCAGCTCGTCGTCCGGCAAGTCAATAAAAATTATCATAGCCTGTTGATGGAAGTCTACGTAGATGAAGTGAGGAAGATGGAGGAGTGCTTTGATCGCCTGCAAACAGAGCACGTCCCTCGTGCTGAAAATAGAATTGTCGATGACCTATCAAAGCGTGTTGGCCTCAAGTTACCTGTGGAACTAGGGACTTTTGTGCTCCGACTGACTCAACCATCTATGGCACCACCAGCAAGGCCGGATAAGAGAATGAAGTTGAATACCAGCCAGTATTTCCCAGCAGAGCTACCAGAAGCTGCTAGCAAGACTCTTGTCGGCAAGGAAGTTGCCGGGAACAACACCTAGCCTACTGGGGAGCAACATGCTCCGGCAGGACCTCGAGTCCTTGCTGTCGATCCTAACGCTCCCGTAGCAAAAGAAATGCCTTTAGTCCTTGCCGTCGAGCCTCAAGCTGCAGCATGAGCACAGCTCATAGTTCAGTTCCTCCAAACACGAGAGTTCCCCGAAGAACGGGAAGAAGCGAAGAAAGTAGCCCGACGGTCCAGCATGTACCAGTTTGTGGACAATGTGTGGACAATGTGTTATACAGGAAGCGACCGAACGGTGTGAAATTGAAGTGCATTCCTCAGGAAGATGGACTTGAGCTGTTGGAAGAGATACATGGAGGCATATGTGGCACCCACATAGGGTCGAGGACCCTTGCGGAAAGGCATTCAGGTAAGGTTTCTTTTGACCCACCACCCTCCAGGATGCAGCTGCACTAGTAACCAAGTCTTTAGCGTGCAAGTTTCATTCAAAGAAAGCGCATCAACCAACCCAAGCTCTTCAGACAATCCCTCTCTCTTGACCATTTTTGGTGTGGGGGCTCGACATTCTCGGCCCTTTCCCCCACGCTGTCGGGGGACTTGAGTACTTGTACGTTACAATCGACAAGTTCACAAAGTGGCCAGTAGAAGGTGATAGCACAATCAGCCATCAAGTTCTTCAAGGGACTAGTTTGCCGCTTTGGTGTTCCAAACAGGATCATCACTAACAATGGCACATAGTTCACGAGCCGCACCTTCATGCAATATGTCCAAAACCTTGGCGGCAGGATCTGTTTTTCTTCTGTTTCTCATCCAAGGAGCAACGGACAGGCAGAAAGGGCAAATGCCGAAGTGTTGCGATGCCTCAAGACAAGGACTTTCGACAAGAAGCACAAGTGCGGAAGACACTGGATTGTTGAGCTGTCATAGGTTCTTTGGTGAATCAGAATGAAACCAAATCGAGCCACTGGCCAGACACCCTTCTCCCTAGTATACGGGGCAGAAGCAGTTCTCCTCATAGAACTGATATACGGGTCACCTCGAGTGCTCGCTTACGATGAGCTTGAGCAAGAGAAGTTGCAGCAAGATGACACAACGCTACCATAGCCGCAAGGTTCAAGCCCGAAGTCTTGAGGAAGGCGACCTCGTTCTTCGGCATGTTCAGTTGGCCAAGAATTCCAACAAGTTGACGCCAAAGTGGGAAGACCCTTATCGGGTAGTACGAGTCACCAGGCCTGGCGCAGTCCGCCTGGAGGCCGAAGATGGCATTCCGGTGAGCAACTCTTGGAATATCGGACATCTTCATAAGTTCTATCCATAAGGCGCGGTTGTCGGTCCTCCCGGCAACCACCTTTTGTGCAAGTCTTGCTAGCAAGGCATGTAATCCTTTGTACAAAGACAGACAAACACGCTGTGCATAGTTAAATGAAGAAGTGTTTCACAATTCTTGTCGATTTTCATGTTTACCTGCATGTTTGTGTGAGGTTTTGTGTTAC
This sequence comes from Hordeum vulgare subsp. vulgare, assembly GCF_904849725.1. Classification (NCBI taxonomy): domain Eukaryota; kingdom Viridiplantae; phylum Streptophyta; class Magnoliopsida; order Poales; family Poaceae; genus Hordeum; species Hordeum vulgare. Next base: position 259,200,498 of record NC_058523.1, on the reverse strand, counting down.
GCTTATTTCCAGCAAAGTACTAGTGAACCGCCAAAGTTCCATATCTCTACTCTCTCTTCTTTCTTTTTCTCAAAGGATAGAAGGTTCCCTCGCGTGCAAGTTTGCCGGGGGATGATGATATGGACACCAACACGCAATGATCACGAGATGTTTTGTTCAACAGACAGGAGTACAACAACAGAAAGCTAAGTTGCAAAAACTGAGAGTAAATTTGAACTGTAGAGTTATTTTCCTTGATGATTTCAACTTCTGTATGGAAAACCAGCACACGAAGTAACATTGCCATGATCGGTTGCACCCTTACTTTGTTTCTAGCCCAGTCAACAACTTAAGCGGCTGCACTGATTGCACCGAGAAATCTTGTCGGCAGCATCACCTCCAGCGGGCTGCTAAGGACCCGTTCCTTTGCTAGCTCGCGGCAGCTATGTGCACCGACAAGTTTTATTGCGCCAAGGTATCATGCCGGCAGCAGCACCTCCGGCAGGCTGCTAAGGACCCGTTCCTCAAAGCGCTCGCGGCAGGGTTGTGCGCACCGACAAGTTTCCAATAAAGCGTAGGGCATATACCATACGGGAAGAAATTGAACAAGGGGAATAGCATACATCCATTCAAAACATAGCAAAGTATACTACATAGATAGTTGTCACGATTCTAACTTAAGATAGAATTATCTTTTACATGGAATACGCAGCAACCAAAGAAAAAGAAAAGGAGTGGAGCAGTTAGTCCCAGCGTTGCCCTTCGACCCTCTTGCCTTGACCCACCTTGTCGACGATGGGCATGACCAGCTCCTCAAGCGCCTTAAGATCGACGTCCTTCGGCAATCGTTCAAGCACGTTGGTGAGCTTGATGCCAGGATTCTTGTGTGCCACCCTGGTGAGCATCTTGAGAAGGACAGCCCACCAGAGCTTGCAGGACTCGTCAGCCAGACGGGTTGATTGGCTGGAGTGGACCTGCTCCAGGGTACCAATCAGACTGTCAAAGAACAAAGTCAACCTGGCGCTCTGAGATGTCGCCGCATCAGAAGAGCAGTAGAAGTTGTGTAGGCACATGGTGGATAGTTGTGTCGTGAGCCTTGCCGTGACATCGGCAAGGCGTTCAGTACAGGTCTACACGCCTCCCACACAGTCTTCGTGACCAACGGCGGCACTCTTGAACCGAGCCTTCTCGTCCTCAAGATGTTTGGTCAAGGCCCTCTCACGATCCTTGCCGTTCTCGAGAGCCTCCTCCAAAGTGGTGAGCTTCCGCTTCAGATAGGCAAGGGAAGTGTTGGAAGTGTCAATTTGGGTGGTCTTGTCGGAGACGGCAGACTGCATCTCCGCCAAGCTAAAGAGATTCTTCTCTCTTTCAGCCCAAAGCGACGAGATCTCCTTCCCAAAATCTTCAAGATCTGCCTCCAGCCTCTTCACCCTGTCGTCAAGCTCGTTCTTGGCGGCCATTGCGGCGACGGCGGCATCGACGGCCTCCTTCAGCTTGTCGGCATGGTCCGCGGCCTGAGCCACCAGGACATCCTCATGCTTCCGCTCCAGCTCCTGGTTCCGCTGCGTGACAAGTCTCTCGACTTCTTCATCTTTGCGGCGAAGCTTGCCGGTGAGCGCCTCCTTGCGAGTGGCAAGATCCGCTTCCTCGGCGTCAAGCACGATGCAGAGCTGCGCTAGGCGGGCTTCCTCTGCGGAAACCCATTGTGAGGCCTCCTCTTGCACCTGCTTCACATTAGACAGCTTCAAAAGGAGCTCGTTCTAGTCTTCTTTCAGCTGCGCCCGGCCAGATTACAGCTCTTGATGAGATTCGGCGAACCAAGCTTGGGTTTCCTTAAAGCGCTTCTGGAACTCCGCCTCTACTATGTCGATGATTGCTGCCCTGGAGCCCAACTTCTCTTTCGGGACAATGTGGAGCTCCTGGAGCTGATGGAAGTTGTGGCCCATAGCTTGGAGGAGTTGTTCTTCCTTGGACTTGCTGGCGCTTGCTACTGACTCGCCAACAATCTTAAGCCCGGCAGAAGTGGTGATCTCACCATCAAAGGTCTCTCCTTCGACTGGCTCCCTAGCGCTTGTCACCCCCGGCATGCTGACGAACTAGTTCTCGCCAGCTTCGAGGTATCTGTGTGGAGAGGGGGATTTGGACGTTGGCACCTGATCTCGAGCATCCGCCCCTCCGGCAACTAAGGGCTTAGTGGCCGGCGTAGCGCCTGGCGCTTCTGCGGTAGGAATGTCGTCAGTACCGTCACTCGGCTCCTTGTCGGCCCTTTCCGCGGACTCCTTGGCAGCCTCCTCCCGTGTAGCCTTGGCGGCCTCCTCCGATGCAGCCTTGGCGGCCTCCTCCGATGCAGCCTTGGTGGCCTCGTCACCGGCAACGCTATCGACCTCGGCGGCAGCCTCCCTGGCGATTTCCTTGACGACGGCGTCGACATCCATGTCCTCCATCAAAGGTGGATTTGAAAGCCAGGAGAAGGAGAATAAAATGAGTCCAAGATAGAAGTTCAAGAAGACAAAAAAAGATACATGGATAGGATAACAAGTACTCTTGGGCAAACGGCTTACCTGCGCCAGGCTTCTGGGAGGTGCTTGCTCCTTCCCCGGTAAGTTGGTTGGCAGCGTAGGGCTGCCGGCCCCGGAGCTTGCCAGATCATCCTCGATGAAGATGTGTTCGCTAGCGGAAGCCCTTGCCGGAGACCCATCTCCGAGCATCGTAGTTAATGGAGGTGGCGCGTCGGGGGTAGCCTCGGATGACTCTCCTTGCCACTGATCCTCTCCCGCAAGCCCGACGATGGCAGTGGCAAAGATAACTTTCTCGACACTCACCAATGGGAAATGAGTTGATGACCCACACTAGGGGCTGTGTTGAGGACTTTGTCGTGGGCCAAGCCCCGGGCTGATGGAAGTAGCCTCTGGCGCACGTGAGGTGCTCGTCGGGAGATCATCACCCGTTGAGGTCTTCGCCTTCTTCGACGTCCTCTGAACCAATGGTTCCGGATCCCTGCGAAGATAGGCCGGAGCGAGATAAACAAACCAAATGAAACCGGTGATGAGGAAGTTAAAAGATGTGGCAAGGCTCTTACTCTTCTTCTTCCTCCGAGCTGAAGGCGGAGAGGTTGAAGTCGACCTCTGCCAGAGTGTCCATGGGATGAGGTGCAGGGGTGGCCCTGCGATGCTTGGCTGCGACGGGAGAGGAAGGCTGCTGGACTGGGACGCCGGAGGTGGCTTTCCGAAGAACGCGCTTCTCCTTCGGAATTGGGGGATCCTCGTGCGGCTGCCCCTCCGTTGCTTCTTCGGTGGAAGGATCCTTGGCAGCTGCGCCACTATGCTCCCCGACAATCTCGTCCTGTTCGATAGACGCCACCACCGACACCGTCTCCTATTTGCTGAAATCTCCTCCCATGAAGCCAACGTTGCCGGCCTCCGCAGCAAGACTCTCCTCCTCGACCCTGGAGGCGATGTATGCCACTTCTTCATCAGTAGTGGGGCGGATGAGGTGTGTCTATTCCCGGATGGTTATCTCTCTCACATTGCCGAATAACTATTGTGCCTGCTCTGCTGCCGGCCCATCCCAAGTCTTGTCGAGTCCATGGGCGTTGCACACCGGCATCATGGCGATGAGTGAGCTCACGGGAGAGTTGTTGCACACGAGAACTACCCCCTGCCGGCATCTTGAACTTCTCGACGGTCCTGGACAGCTTATGTCAGAGGGTTGTGTGCTCCATGACCGTCATGTTGTTGTTCAGTCCAGGGCGCAGCCTCATGATATCTGCCGCATTCTTGAAGTCCCGAGCTAGCCTCTCCTTGTTCTGCAGAGGGGAGATGCACTGGTGAAGGAAACCAGCGCCCACCATCTCGATTGTGAGCCCGGCAGCCCTGAGATGCATGATCCTTGTGATGGCAACCGTGAGTCTCTCGTCTTGGGAATCAAGAGCACTCCAGTCATCACCGCACGTCATCTTGGTTGCCTGGGGCTCCTCCTCCATGATTCAACACCACATCCCCCGCCATTCCTCCCACTTCTCGCAGAAGGCCCCTTCTGGGTATATCTCCTTGCTCCCTTTCCTTGGGATCCAGGTGATAGAACCAGAGAGGGCATCTCCCTTTTAAATCCAAGGGATATAGTAGTGGCAGAAGAGGGCCGTGTTGGGGGTTACTCTGGCAAAGTTCTCGCAGAGGTGGGCAAAGACAAGCATGCACGTTACGGCATTCGGTGTAAAATCCAAGAGCCAGAAGCCGTACGTGTACATGATGTTGACAAAGAAATCAAAAAAAGGAGGGCAAGGACTGCAGTAAAAGTAATCTGCAAAGAACGGAAATTTATCTGGGTCGCCCCCGACAGAGCCTCGATGATGCGAGTAGCTGGGTGCGCCTTCATCTTCCTCACCCACATGAACAGGTATCAATCCCTCAAGGTTGTTGTGTCAAGCCCTAGGGGGGAGAAGGCAAGCTGCTTCTGCATCTTCACCAGATCGTTCTCCGAGACGATACATTTCCCCTTGCTTGGCTTCGGCGCCATGACGATAATAGGAGCACAAGCCGGACACGGTGGGGACTTGGAAACGGAGGAGGGGTGGAGGAGCTCTATTTTGGGCTCGAGGATGAAGACGAGGTGGATCCAAGATTGGAAAGGGAAGGAGGTAGGAGTGAGTGTCTCTGCGGTTTCCCCTTTATGTGGGGAATGCGGGTCCACCTCTCGGCAAGCCAGAAACCGCCCCTACACATACACACGCATTTCGGCCACTCCTCCCACGTCCCCCATGTCGCGCATTCAACGTGGATCATGGGGAGGGGGGCAGGGGCGCAGTAAAAGTAAAATTCGCACCCATAGATCCCCCTCACGCATGCCTGTGCATTGTTTGGGCCTAGCCCAACAATGCCTCGCACCCATGTATGGCCTAGGCCCGGGGGCTCCTATCGGTGCACTAAAGTTTGGGCCCTTTAGTGCTCCTTACTTGTGCACGGGCAATTGTAGCCATACCCGCGGCAAGGCTTGCCGGGGGATTGCTGAAGATAAACACGAATACATTCGAGTCAACAACCAGAAGACAGAAGACCAAAGGCTGGGATCCCGACAAGATCCTTCCCGGGGTAGCTAGCGGAGCCCCGGCAAGATGTGCACCCGGCAAGATCCCACCAACCTGCCACCGATCCAACGCAGCGACCCGCTGTCATTCCTCGTGCATACATGTCAAAGCACTAGCAATGGTGGGGGTTAAGCGGTGCTAATGGGACGGGTCCCTGTCTCGTGTCACAAAAGGTGTCGGGGCCTAACGGAAGCATTTAATGCGTCTGTCCTGAGGATCAGTAAACACTGTAAACTGTGCATCCCGTGTGTGCCCTGTTCACCACCGTTGGTGACCCCTTCGAAATATAATAGGAGGCCCAAGGCGTAGCTACAAAGGGCCGCGGTTTTTAGACATCCATATCCGTGTTTTAGAGACTCTCTGTGTAGCTGCTATGTACCACGTAGCGCTCCTGGAGCCAGAGACCAAGAACACTAAATACACCTAAAGCAGGAGTAGGGTTTTACGCTTCCTAGCGGCCCGAACCTGGGTAAAATCCCCTCGCATTGATCGTTCGTTCTGCTCTTAGTGCACGTCCTCTCCCCCATCTGAACCGCAAAGGGATCCACGCGATCCCATAGGTGTCGTGCTTCGTTCCCCCGACACCGAGTCTGGCAAATAGTTCGCTCTACTAAACCTGCTTCTCGTTCCAGAAGGCATTGTGGCACATCTAGAAGTACAATCCACTCTAGATGAGAATATCAAAAAGACTCAGAAGGAGCACCCCAACATTGAAGGCATAAAGAGAAAGGTGGACCTTGGAAAGGCCCCAAAATTTATTATTGATGAACAGGGAATATTATGGTACGGAGACCGACTATGCATACCAGGTCAAGAGGACCTCAAAGCTCAAATTTTGGAAGAAGCTCACAACGTGCCATACTCAATCCATCCTGGAGGTACAAAAATGTTCAAGGATCTATACGCAAAATATTGGTGGCACGGGATGAAAAGGAATATTGCTTCTTTCATTTCCCGCTGTGATTCATGCCAACGAATCAAGGCACAACACCAGAAGCAAGCAGGACTGTTACAACCTATGAAGGTACCCGAGTGGAAGTGGGATGAGGTAGGCATGGACTTCATTGTCGGACTACCCCGGTCCCGACATGGACACGATGCTATATGAGTTATCATAGATAGACTCACCAAGGTAGCTCACTTCACTCCGGTAAAGACCACTTACTGCACTCAGAAACTAACTAAATTATACCTCACCGACATCGTCTGCTTACATGGGGTCCCTAAAACCATTGTATCCGACCGAGGCATTCAGTTTACATCAAGGTTTTGGGATTATTTACAACAAGCATTGGGAATCCAGTTAGTGTTCAGCACAGCTTATCACCCCCAAACTGGAGGACAAACCGAGTGTGTAAACCAGATTCTCGAAGACATGCTCAGGGCTTGTGTACTAACATATGGGAACAAATGGGAAGACAGGTTTTCGTACACCAAATTCTCATACAACAACAACTATCAGGGAAGTCTACAAATGTCACCTTTTGAAGCCTTGTATGGACGAAGGTGTCGTACGCCCCTAAATTGGTCAGAGATAGGAGATAGCCATATCTTTGGCCCGCAAATGCTTGAGGAGGCCGAGGACAAGGTAAAACTTATGAGGGATAAGCTCAAGACAGCCCAAAGTAGCCAGAAGAGCTATTACAATCAAAAGTACCATGACGTCGATTTCGACCCAAATGATTATGTGTATCTCAAGGTATCACCAATGAGAGGGTTACAAAGGTTCAAGGTCAAGAGCAAGCTTGTGGCCCGCTTCATCGGGCTATTTTAGATAATCGCTCGAAGGGACTAGGTTGCCTATCAGCTCGACCTACATGCAGAACTGTTAGATGTGCACAATGTGTTCCATATTGCTCAACTAAGGAAGTGTGTGAGGAATCCAGATCAAAAGGTACCCCATGACAGTATACAAGTGCAACCGGACCTCTCTTACCAGGAACACCCCATAAGAATACTAGAGGAAGCAGAAAGGAGGGCACGTCAGAAGGTCACAGTCGACGAAGCTAGGTCGACACCTATGGGAATCAACGTGAAACCCTTGTGATCGTAGGGTGGGGAAAGATGACTTGAAGAGCAGAGCTAAAGATCAGCACCCGACAAGCCTTTTTACCCACGTTTGGGCCGCTTACGCGTAAAACCCTACGTCCTACTTGTCTGGTTGTATTAAGCGTTTTCTTGTTTGTTATAGTGATTGATGATAACCGTCTTCCAGTCCAATGTCCAAAGAGTCTAACCCTTTGTGAATGAGCTAATGGCCTTATTTCATAGGCAAAAGGGGTCACCTACAGTGCTCGGTGGTAGGTTCACGAGAAGTTACAGTGAACCTAGAGCGGTGCTTATCCATGTACCGCTGTCAGGTGCATTAAATGCACATCTTGTCCTTGTCAGCAATGTGCTGATGCAGACACGTATCCATGTGTTTCGACACCTGGACGCCGTGCTGGCGCACGTGGAATGCGCTGGAACTTGAGGGGCGGTGGCACCGTAGCAAGGGCAGTCGCCCTCCGATACCTAGCCCCATCATGCCGGCAAGGGAGCTTGCCGGGGCGTTCGGTCTTTGTTCCGGCAAGGAAGCTTGCCGGGGGCTTCGGTTGTCATCCCGACGAGGGAGGTTTGGCGAGGTCTTGTGCTTCATGAGCTCATCATGCCCACCAAATGGGCGTGGCCTTGGACACCCTCCCGGCAAGGCAGGCTTGACGAGGCCTTGATTATCTTCCCGGCAAGGCAGGCTTGCCTAGGCCTTGATTATCTCTTGGGGGATGCATCTTGTCTGAGCCCTGTCGTGCCCTGCTAGCGGGGGCTCTTTGCGCCCATGCACAAGTCTGGGGCACTAGGGACCCTAGTCTTTAGTGCACCGACCGGAGCCCCCGGGCCTGGGCCACACACGCGTGCGAAGCGTTGTAGGGCCACGCCCAAAGAGTTGCACGGGCCTTCATGGCTGGATCTATTGGCGGTTGCTTTTCCCCACGTCGCGCATCAGATGCGCGAAGTGGGAGGTCGTTCGCGGAGTGGCCTCTCCGCCTCCTGAAATGCCTCTGCCACACGTGTGGCATGCACAGTTATGAATGGACAGATGGCATACGTGGCCTTGAAAGGCGCAGTAGTGGTTGGGCCCGCACAGGCATGCATTGGTGCAGCAGGGCGGTTTTCTGTTCGCCCGTGAGCTCGAGCAATTGGGCGAGAAGGGTGGTGGGTTCTGGAGTAAGGGGCCCCCACGTGTGCTTCTCAGCTGCTGCGAAGGTCACTCGAGCGGCATTGAGAGCTCCGCTTCGAGCGACGATAACGATGGGGACGATGGCGGTGACGGTGTCGGGCCTAGTCACGAGCCTGGGGGGAATTGAATCGGATGGCGATTCCCCCAGCTGGACTGAGTGCTTCCTGTATTGATGCAGCCCCGTCACGCCCCTCACCCGCCCCAGAGGGGGGTTTCAACCGGATCCGTCGCCCCTTTCTTGCGGCTTGACGAGGCCGAACCCGCTTTCGTCGGTACAGCGTTGAGGGAGTCGGCGTGGATGTATCGCGGGCCTTGCCGCTCCTTGTCTTCATGAACTCCAATTCCGTCGCGTAGATCGATCCTCGTCAAAAGACAGAGTCTTTAGGTTAGGATAAGAACACTTTGTAAGTGAAGCCCAATGTATCCATTCGAATGAATGAAAAGAATGTTTTCCCTTTTTTTGATTCCATTCTTTGTATGATTCGCTTTTGCATAATCTGGGAGCTTGCCGTCCACTACCGGCAAGGTTCCTTGCCGCGTTCAGTGCAACCATGGAAATCGCCAAGCGCAACTTGATACGAAATCGGGTGCTACGTAGCCGCTTGCTCTGTTGATCAGGTTCGCAACTATTTGAAGGTGCTCTGTGGCTGTTCAAGTCGTTTGAACGAGTTCGAAACAAAGACAAGGTGCACTGAGCTTTGGAAAGGTCCCAGCATGCGCAAACTCCACACACAAAGATTGGAAACTTTCAGAGGGAAAAAACAGAGGATCTATCTACCTCACATCTGAATTTTAAACTTAAAAACTTATATGTTCACGCCGTGGTTGCGAGGCGCTTGAATCTTTTGCCGGGGCGTCGGATCCCTCGGCAAGCAGGGAATCACCACTCCTGGCGGCCTTTTCTCTGGAAAGGACTTCTTGTCGACGGTCCTTGACCATCGTTTGGAGAAAAAAGCCAGCCAGGGTGTAATCCCTTTGCTTTTCTCTTGCTAGGTTGTGCTTGCGGAGCCTCCGAGCGCGTCCTTGGGCGATGATGCGATGCTCTCAGGGGCTTTGGGACCGTGTGGAGCATCCTCAACGACTATGCATCGCTCCACGGAGGTGCGTCCGTCGGAGTATGCACCGAGGCCTCTGTGAAGTGCCGAGGCACGCCCTCGACAGCCGTGCGTTGGCCCCGAGCGATGCATCGGCCTGACGGCGCAGCCCTTGGAGCCTCCACCTCCCTGCCCCGCGCTCGCGCACGACTTGGGAAGTTGTAGCAGAACAGAGTGTCCATCGTGGTACCCCGTTTCTGAGGGAACGCGGCGTAGCGCCCAAACTTCGAAGAATATGGTGTTGAGCTTGCTCTGATTCACGCACAACTCTGCACCCCCTACGTGGCGCACCAAAGATGTCGGCGAAGCTAGGTCAACACCTATGGGAATCAACATGAAACCCTTCTGATTGTAGGGTGGGGAAAGATGATGTCAAGAGTAGAGCTACCGATCAGCACCTGGCAAGCCTTTTTACCCAGGTTCAGGCCGCTTAAGCATAAAACCCTACGTCCTGCTCGTCTGGTTGTATTAAGAATTTTGTTGTTTGTTACAGTGATTGATGATAACCGTCTTCTGGCCCAATGTCCAAAGAGTCTAACCCTTCGTGAATGAGCTAAGGGCCTCCTTTTATAGGTAAAAGGGGTTACCTACAGTGCTCGGTGGTAGGTTCACGAGAAGTTACGGTGAACCTAGATAAGTGCTTATCCATCTACCGTTGTTAGGTGCATTACATGCACGTCTTGTCCTTGTCAGCAATGTGCTCGTGAATACACGTATCGAGGTGTTTCGACACCTAGACGCCGCGCTAGCACACGCGGAATGCGCTGGAACTTTAGGGGGCGGTGGTACTGTAGCAAGGGTGCTCGCCATCCAGTGCCTAGCCCCGTCATCCCAGCAAGGGAGCTTGCCGGGGCCTTGGGTCATTGTCCCGGCAAGGAAGCTTGTCGGGGGCTTCGGTTGTCATCCCGACGAGGGAGGTTTGCCGAGGTCTTGTACTTGGTGAGCTCATTACGCCCACCAAATGGGCATGGCCTTGGACACCCTCCCGCCAAGGCAGGCTTGCCGAGGCCTTGATTATCTTCCCGACGAGGAAGGCTTGCCGAGGCCTTGATTATCTCTTGGGGGATGCATCTTGTCTGAGCCATGTCGTGCCCTACTGGCGAGGGCTCTTTGCGCCCATGCACAAGTCTGGGGCACTAGGGACCCGAGTCTTCAGTGCACCGACAGGCACCAACTATTCAGGGTACACTAGAGCAACCATTCAGAGGATGAGGCCACTTGGGAAAGAGATGATTTTCTGTAGAAAGAACAACCACAACTTTTTGAGGATTGGCTGAAGTCTTAGGGACGAGATTTTTCTTAAGGGGGTAAGTGTTGTAACACCCATAATTTTTAGATTGGATTTCTTTGACTTTCGAGTTGTTTTAAAATGGATTTAAAAAATTGGCTTTGATGAAAACTCTTGAAGTTCCTTTGAAAACCTTTTAAGAAAATCTTTTGAGCTTTCTTTCCCAACTTGTCTGGTTTGAAAGGGATTTTGTTTCCCTCTTATCAAAATGACTTGGGTTGAAAACTTTTTTTAACAAACCCTTGGAATAAATTTCCATAGGGTCACATGTCAACCTTGTTCTATATTTCTTTTCCCTCCATCCCTTTCTGATTTCTAACCTATGGCACTTCTCTAACATCTAGGCATTCATTTTGGTTGATTTCTCAAAGTTTTAGAAGGGTTTAGGAACCTTTCATATTTTATTTCTATCAAAAAGATTTTCTGTAATCAAATTTGACCCGAGCAATTTTTCAAAGGAATTCAAAGATCCATGTGGTATTTGAGACTCAAATTCCTATCCTTAGAAGACTTTAGTATCCTCAACCCATTTCACCAAAAACATTGGGGTCACTAATTTGAAATTTTCAAATTAGATTTGACCCAAGTTTAACCAAAATATTCGGGTTTTTTAAACCTCGCTTAAACATTTCAAATATTCTAAAAATTTGCACACAACCTGTGCACTCAATGAGGGGCCATCTCATAAATTTTCATCTCCAAATAGTTTCTTCACGTGACATTTTCATTTGATCAAGCATGTGGTGTGCAGTAGCCATCAGACTCTGAATCAAAGTTCAGTCAAAGCTTCAGACTTTCAGTGCTTCCCCGTTTCAGACTCGCAATACAACATCAATGTCATTTCTATCAACGGGGGTAGCTCGCCAATGTGCTCCGAGCCTAACCACCCGTCGCAGGGTCCCTTGGACGTTTGCTCGTGTTGGTGGTGAGCTACCCTGAGCCAACTAACTCCGGCTGCAGCACCAGCAGCGGTTGCCGCGGCCACCAGTGACCACTGCTGCAGCTCCTTGCCGTTTCGCACTGCCCTGTCCCAACAAAGCTCTGCGTGTGTGTGGCCTCCGGTGTGCGCCGCGTTTGCCGTCGCCACGTCCCGGGCGGTAGAGAGCATGATTCTGGAAGTCGCCGTGCCCAGGGAGGACCGCACCGTCGAGCCGCGTTTTGCGCCGATGGTTGATCGAGCTTTGACCAAAAAATGGAACCCCCAAGAGACGTAGATACGGACCCAACCCCCTAACCCTCTGATTAGACCTCGTGATCACCGGAATTGATCGCTAGAGTTAAGCTCCGCGGCTTCCCTCTTGGCCCTCTATAAATAGAGCCCCTCCTTTGCTGCCGAACCCCTCAACCACTCCATCTCCTTCCCTCCTTACTCCGAAGCCTTGCCCAAGCCAGAGAACGGCCTTGGAGAGGCCTTGTTATCCGACTCCGACCACTTCGATCAGCCCCTGGTCTCGACGGAATTCGAGCAAGGTGAGCGGAGATGAGAGCCCCAGAGTCTTTGAGTAGCCTCCTAGTGAGCCCCTCCTCCTAAGCCACCCTTCAATTTGGTCGCAGGCCAGCTCCTCGGTGAGATCCATTGGCGCCCGATGTTGTTGTCCGCTAGATCAAGGCCACCATCGACGTAGAGCTTCCCCATCAACCCAATCCACCCACCATCGACACGCGGAGACTCGGTGAGTGTGTTGATGCCCTTGGTTAGCTCTGCACCCTCGTGTATTCCCGCCGGTGACCACCACACGCCTCTGGCGCCTGTGAGATTCGAACGTGACAAGGTGGGACCCCCTCATCAGAGTTCTGTTCTTTTTCAAAGCGTTTTCTATAGAAGCCATCTTCGCTCCGGGTTGGCGCATTGCCCTTCGGGCACTTTGATATTTCTTAGGCTAGCCCCTGGCTAGATTATGTTCTATTATAGAATGGTCTATGGTTCTATTTTGCTTATAACTTCTAAACTATAAAACTTTTTCAAATGGTTCTTTTTGCAGAATCTTTCTGTGAGGGTCTAGTTTATTTTCAGATTTATTTAAAAATTGATCGGATATAGTAACTAGGCCTTAGCTCTTACAATGTTATATATTGTATGGCGTAGATTCCGACAAAGGAAACACCGACGTTAACTTCACCTAGCTCGATCCCAACTACGTGGAACGAGCAAGCATGTTTGAACTTTGGATGTGTTGTTTGCTCACTAACTAATTTAATAATCATCCATTGCATTAATCAAGCATATTGCATCTTTCATAAACAAAGTTAAAATATGACTATGTCAAGTTATGGTTTTGAGAGGTTGTGAATAACCTAGTCACGCAGAACGTGATAGGTTGTGGAATGTTATGACGAATACATGACAGTGATGGAAAGAAAGTGGATAACTCGAGTATCGACCTAGATCGAGTCTTGTCAGTGTCTTATCTTTATTATCGTGTTGTCATAGTTTCCTGGAAGAGGATTTGGTATAGTCGGTCGTAGGCCTATTATCAGTTACACACCAAGTAGACGGGCCGGAATGAAGCTATCCAGGGCCTTGGACTTAATCCAGTCATCCGGTCATGGGGCATGGGTGTTCCTGGTCTGGGACCGAGAGGGAGGGCACTCCCTTGTAGCGCACGGTATAAATTTGATCCCATGCTAGTCGAGGTCGGAGCCTCCCGTCTTATGGTTTTTCCCTGGCAACGTAGACTGGATGAAGCCGGTCTTCGCGGGGGCAAAATGGGTGTGTACTGATTCTGAGCGTCTACTTCTAAAATACCGTACAGGATTAGTCGTATTGACTATCGGAACCCGTGAGCTATGGGTAAAGAGTACACCCTCTGCAGAGTCAAAACTATTCGAGTAGTCGTGTCCACGGTCAAGGACGTTTGGTTGACAGGTCATGTGTCGGTCTTAGAGTCGGTCTCTAGAGCATAAGTGTGGTTAAATGGTGATGGTTATCGACATCTAACGGTGTTGTGGAAAACTTACTTGTTAATAACCTGGTTCTGAGATCATCCTGAAGGTTGGTTGTACCACCCGGATAATCCTTTACTTTATTTTATGCCCTTTCTATGGTGTCGCTAAGAGGCCCGACTGTGGCTTGTTATTTATTTTATGCCCTTTCTGTGGTGTCACTAAGACACCCGATTGCGGCTTGTTATTTATTTTATGCCCTTTATGTGGTGTCAATAAGACGCCCGACTACGGCTTGTTATTTATCTTATGCCCTTTCCATGGTGTCGCTAAGACGCCCGACTATGGCTTGTTATTTATTTTATGCCCTTTCTATGGTGTCGCTAAGATGCCCGACTGCGGCTTGTTATTTATTTTATGCCCTTTGTGTGGCGTCGCTAAGACGCCCGACTACGGCTTGTTATTTATTTTATGCTCTTTCTATGGTGTCGCTAGGACTCCCGACTGCGGCTTGTTATTTACTTCGTGCCCTTTCTGCGGTGTCACTAAGACGCACGATTGTGGTTTTTCATTTATTTGATGCTCTCTGTGAGGTGTCGCTTAGAAGCCCGACGGTGGTGATTTATTTACCTTTTAACATTTGGAGGCGTAGCTCCAAACACCCGATTGGTGCATTTTATTTTCTGTTTGGGTATTTTGGGAGGATTACCGACCGACTTATCTACTAACTTAACTGCTATTAACATCTCTATTATGATAAATTATGACCTGAACCTTGCGTATTAAAAAAATGTTGCATGCATATCATCTTTTGTGCAAACTGTTTGCGAGTACTTTTCGAAGTACTCACTCGCTTGTTGATGTGGCCAGATATGGATAAAGGAGACCTCACGGATGAAGAGTTCGATTGGGGTGTCCGACGTCTAGAGGAGTCCCAGTCAGTCTTGCGATCATGGAGTCCGTCGTTGTATTATTTCACCGCTTCCGCTACCACGAATAAATCGGCAAGCCTCACTCTGACGCTTGGCGCGTAGTAGTACTTGTCATGTCACTTCACTCTGATGTGACGTGCCCTCTTTATTATGAGCAATAGAGTTATCCCATGACCACTTTAACATATCCGTTTGTGTGATACTTGGACATGTTGTAATAATTTGTAGAGCGGACTCCGCTCTACTATGTTTAATATTAAGTACTACTGGTTTTCTATATCAAGATGAGTGGGAAATATTTTTGTACACTGGTGACATTGATGGTTGATTTCCAATAAAATATTTAATTTGGAAACCGGTCTTGACAAAATGTCAAATTTTAACATGGTGCATTCTAATAGGTATGTTGATTTTAAAAAATAATCATAGAGAAACAACCAAGGAAATATGGGTTTCCCTTGAAATTTTTGATTTATTTGGGCAGACGGTTACTTTGTGAAGACCGTGTGCCTTCTGGTACCGTGTGCATTCACCATAGTTTACTTTGTGTTCTTATTGGCCAGAAACCTAGCCACACGGATCACGCATGCGCACCATAGGAAGCACCATGAACGAACGACAATCCACACGTGTCCAATCACACCCGTGATCGAACAAAAACTTGCAATCAAATATATACAATGACATTAATCACACAAGGTTCATGTTTATGAACCATTTCCTACGCATGCCCTCAACCCCGGTCCTCTCCCCCTTCGTCCTCATTCGCACTATTGTATAGTTGCTCGAGCACGCACAAAAGTAAAATATATATAGATAGGCCAGCACATACAGTTGACATATTTGCCATTCATGAACAATTCAATTGAGCATTTACATGCTCAAATTGGTACAATGCATAGTTGGCGGAGTAATTTGCAAAAAAAAATAGCTTGCTATTTTACATCAATATAATACATATCAACTGCACGCGCACAAAAGTGTTACTGCCCCTAAAGCCAACCCAGCACGCACAGCTGCCATCGTCCATAAATATCGTGTCGTTCCTTGGCTCACGAAGACAGGAGGTCGCCAAGTCAAGCGCGTACACTTTGATCCGACCGAGGCAGGGTGAGCCTCGACATTGGTGATTATCGATACTGCCTTGGGCGTGCTCTCACCATGACTGCCGCATAGTTCGCTGAGTCTTCGTACATTGTCCCGACGGCCGACAAGACCCTGACCATCACGAATGCTCCAACAACGGCCGCAAGTCCTCCCCTGGCATCCGGAGCTACGTCCCCCTCCATCTCGGACATAAGCTTGCGCCTCATGCGACACCCACTGCCGTAGTTGTCCTTGCGGCGATGTGGTTCTTGCTCCGTCACCTGCAGCATCTCATGCATGTTGTGCCGAGCCTTCAATATCGCGTGTTGGCGATCCCTAACTGCTTTCAAGATGACCCTGGCTAACCTGCTGGCTTGCTCATGTCATGATTCCTACCTCCTCTGGCTATCGTTAGGAGAGGTAGCGGCATGGTCGTCGACCCTCAAGCCGACCATCACGCCGGCAGCCTCGATTCAACTGTCACCCAACTCCATCCTATCGTTGGCTATTGCGGGTTTAATGGTATGTGTGGCAACTAGACAGGGGATCATTGTCTCGCCATCGCCAGTCATCGTTGTGGTTAGTTATAGCTAGCCACTGGCAAGGGGGCTGGGGATTTTATAATATGTCGTTGTGGCTGGCACTTGCTCTTACGGGGGAAGCATTTTCACAGTTTTTGAATTATGTTCGGTGCACACATAATCGCATATTGAACAAAATATAGAAATTGTGTGCAATCATGTATAGGGTCATAAATAAATATCACCACTCTTCGCTCTCCATCATCTCTTTCTCCTCTCACAGCCCCCAAATCTGGCCTTCTTCTCCCCATTGTCCTTGCCTCCACAAGATCCTCAACATTACACATGTCATTAGAATCTTGGCCCCGCCTCTTCATGGTAGACACGGTGTGGTTGAGGCAGATCTTTTGCACGGAGGAGCCCACGGTGGCGGAAGAGGTACGCGCTGCTGAGGGTCCGGAGGCCTTGCGGCAAGAGTGAAAAAGCTGGAGGTTGCATCAGACCTGTTGCGGGAAAGCGATGTTCTGTATGTGTAATGCGCTACTGTGGCCTTCGAAAGCGCAGCATGCACTGATCAGTCCGTCATTGCCCTGGCGGCGCCGCGGATTTGGCCACGGTAAGGACAGGAACCCTCTTAGAATCTGCTACCGCTCTAGCAGAACAAACATCTTATGACTTTTTTGTTTACGACCGCTTTGAAAATCTCTGTCAGGAGAGGGCCGCACGCACATTGTTGACCATGGATGGGATTTTCCATGAGATCAGAGCTACTGTGATGGAGCGGGAGCCAAGTAATGGCCGGACCTATGAAGCGTTCAAGAACATGGTCCTTGCTGACACGGATATAGATCCTTCTTCCATAAAGAGGACGTTGTGTGAGTGTAGACAATATATCAACATCGTCGAACCAACACGCCAGCCCCGCAACAACGCCGACGAGTAGCTGTTTCCAGTTTTCTATGTTTTGAAACTTGCTGATATGTAATGTCGCTATTATGTTATTCAATTAATTATGTAGGAGTACGAACGATAACTTGTGCTATCATTTTCTGAATCAGGTTCTTATTACCAGGAATCTTCTGTGTTAGTATTTGTATGTGTTATTTTCAATCTTTCCACACAATTTAGTTTACTAACCTATTTCTCGGCATCACACACATCTTATTATGTAGGATTGTTTGTGTCATTTCGGCTCATCACGCATAGTCATCCAAGCGCACGGTATGCCGTCTCTCGCACACATCTTGATATGTGCAACCGGTTATGTTATTTTTGCTCATCACAAAAAGTTCACCCCGAGTGACCTGTATGCAACATAGATGTTGCGCAGACAGAACAAATGATAGTATGCACAGTCTAAACTAAGCAACCCATTGTTGATGATTTCATTAATCCCTGACAATTGTATACCACCAAGCATTTCCCCATAACACACACAAGTTATTAGCACCAATCGTCTGTGTTACTTCTCGTGTTCGCACACGATTCAGATTACTCACATGTCTGTTGTATATCACACACATTTGGTTATGCCGAATTGTCTATGTTCTACTATCATTGCACACAGTTCCTCGTAGTGAATTGTGTGCCCTCTATCACACACATCTCGATCTCGGTAACTATTTGTGTTATTTTAGCTTTTCGCAAACAGTTCGTCTACCACAACTGTATGCCACGTATCGCATACACAACTTTTTCAGAATCTTATTTGAAGGATCCGCCATCACACATAGTTTTCATTATTGGCGACGGAGCTATAACTATACCCTTTGCGCTTCATGCATCGCACACAGTTTTGTCGAAGGGTCTCTGATTGATGTGTCGTCTTTGGACCATCCTATAGTAGTGTAAACCTGAACGTTATTATGGTCAAAATCCTAATGAATATCTTGATTCTTGTGATGAGGATATTCCAGTTGATGATGATAATGTGGATTATGGCTACTATGATGAAGACGAGAGGTTTGACATTGAATGTGAGAAGACCATGAGGAGCGTAGTTCTTATGTCAAACCTTAGAGACTTAATGTACGGATGAAAAAAGAGTGGATTCTCAATAGTTGATTGTTGTGGCAACAAAAGTCCTTCCCTAGCGCGTAGGAATTCTTCTTGTTACTTCTCTGCTTTGCGTCGGTTTTTCCCTTGAAGAGGAAAGGGTGATGCAGCACAGGAGCAGTAAGTATTTCCCTTAGTTTGAGAACCAAGGTATTGATCCAGAAGGAGGGCCTCGTCAAGTCCAAAGTACCTGCGCAAACAAAAACAAGCTTGCACCCAACGCTTCAAAGGGGTTGTCAATCCCTTCAAGATTGTTTACAAAGTGAGAACTGAAGGCGGAAAGTGCAACAAAGTAAAAGGTGTAAGGCTCAAAATATGGTGTGGCGTAGACCCTCGAGGCCATAGTGTTCACTAGAGGCTTCTCTCATAATAGCAAATATAACGATGGGTGAACAAATTACTGTCGAGCATTTGACAGAACCGCGCAAAGTCATGAAGATATCTAAGGCAATGATCTAGCATATAGGCATCACATCCGAGACAAGTAGACCGATACTTTCTACATCTACTAGTATTACTCCACACATCGACCGCTATCCAGCATGCATCTAGTGTATTGAGTTCATGACGAACAGAGTAACGCTTTAAGCAAGATGACATGATGTAGAGGGATAATCTCAAACCAATGATGAAAACCCCATCTTTTTACCCTTGATGGCAACAACACGATACGTGCCTCTCTACCCCTTCTGTCACTGGGTGAGGTCACCGCACGGTATGAACCCAAAACCAAGCACTTCTCCCATTGCAAGAATAATAGATCGAGTTGGCCAAACAAAACCCACAACTCGAAGATAATTATAAGGATATGAAATCATGCATAAGAGAGATCAGAAGAAACTCAAATAAGATTCACAGATAATCTGATCATAAATCCGCAATTCATCGGATCTCGACAAACACACCGTAAAAGAAGATTACATCGGATAGATCTCCATGAAGATCATGGAGAACTTTGTATTGAAGATCCAAGAGAGAGAAGAAGCCATCTAGTTACTAGCTATGGACCCGTAGGTCTATGGTGAAATACTCACGCATCATCGGAGAGGTCATGGTGTTGATGAAGAAGCCCTACGTGTCCGGATCCCCCCTCCGGCAGGGCACCAGGACGTGCCCCAGAAGGGATCTTGCGGAGACACAAGCTTGCGGCGGCGGAAAAGTAATTGCATTCGTCTCTTGATTTTTTTGGGAATATTTGGGAATATATAGGCGCAAGATCTAAGTCAGGAGACCTCCAGAGGGGCCACAAGCCTGGATGGCGCCCCCTGGCCGCGGGATGGGGGCTTGTGGGGCTCTTCTGGCTTGGCTCCCAAGTCCTCCGATCTTCTTCCGTTCCAGAAAAAATCTTTTCGGGGATTTTCTTCCGTTTGGACTCCGTTTCAAAATCTCCTCTGAAAGGGGTCAAAAACATGGAAAAAACATAAAATGGCACTTGGCACTTTGTTAATAAGTTAGTCCCAGAAAATAATTAAAAGGCATGCAAAACATCCAAAGTTTGACAAGATAATAGCATGAAACCATCAAAAATTATAGATACGTTGGAGAAGTATCATGGATAAAACCGATCATATGACCGGAGATAGATATATGTTTGAAGATATCACACCAAACCATGGGTCGCGAAGGTATGTGACCTTTGGAGACAACTCCAAGGGTAAGGTGCCAGATCTTGGTAAGGTGGCCATATTCCATGATAGTTTTATTTAAAATGTCATGCTTGTTGAATCCCTTGGCTACAATGTTCTTTCCGTATCTAGACTAGCAGACATTGGTTTCAATGTGCTATTTACGAAAGCTGATTGCCAACTGTTTCTTCAAGGTAATCATAACAGGGTCTTTACCGGTTTTGGTAGAGGTGATCTATACATTGTTGATTTCACATAAAAATCCAAACCTCGTACTTGTCTCATTGGAAAATTGACAAAAGGTTGGCGATGGCATACAAGGCTAGGACATGTTGGTATGACTATTCTAGACAATCTTATCAAAGGTGATCATATAGTTGGTGTTAAAGATGTTACCTTTGACAAACATAGACTTTGTAGTGCTTGTCAAGGAGGAAAACAAGTAGGTGGAAGTCATCCCATGAAGAACATCATGACTACTAGGAGGCCACTCGAGCTGCTTCATATGGATCCCTATGACCCCTATGCTTACAAGAGACTCGGTGAAAATTCTCTTGGTCTAGTTATTGTCGATGGTTTTTCCACATTTACATGGGTATTATTTCTTGATGACAAGTCTCGGGTACAAAAGATCTTCTAGAACTTTGCTCACAAAGCCAAAGTCAGTTTCAAGTGAAGATCAAGAAAGTTTGAAGTGATAACAGATTGGAGTTCAAGAATAATAATGTGGATACTTTTCTTAACGAAGAAGTATATCACATGAGTTCTCGGCTATGTACACACCTTAACAAAATGGAGTTGTTGAGAGGAAGAAACGGACTCTCATAGAGATGGCTAGAATGATGCTCGATGAATACAAGACGCCAAGACACTTTTGGGTCGAAGCCGTGGAAACAGCTTGTCATGCCGCAAACCGGCTATACCTACACAAGCTTCTCGGTAAAATGGGATAAGAGCTACAAAACTTTGAGAGGAATGAAGTGTGGACACTAGTGAAGAAGCCCAAGGACGAGCACAACATCCTTGGTACAAAATAGGTGTTTCGAAACAAGCAAGATTAAGATGTCCAAGTGGTACACAACAAGTCGTGTCTAGTAGCACAAGGTTACACACAAGTCGAAGGTATGGACTATGATAAGACCTATGCCCCCATTGCTAGACTTGAAGCCATTCGTACTCTTCTTCCTTATGCCAATCACCATGATATTAATTTTTACCAAATGGATATCAAAAGTGCTTTTTTAAATGGTAATATTGAGGAGGAACTTTATGTCAAACAACCTAAGAATCCTAGTCGTGTTTATAAACTTCGTAAACCTCTATATGATCTTAAACAAGCCCCTCAAGCTTGGTATAAATGACTAATGAAGTTTCTCATTGAAAAGGGTTTTGATATTAGTAAGTTGATGCAAGAGGGTTCACTAAAAGAGTTAATGGCGAATTATTTGTATGCCAAATTTATTTGGATGATATTATCTTTGGATCTAATAACCCACATTTTAGTGAAAAGTTTGGAAGGTTGATGTCACAGAAGTATGAGATGTCCATCGTGTGTGAGATGAAATTCTTTCCTGGTTGTAAATTGAGAAAACGAGAGAAGGTACATCTATCTCCCAAACCAAGTATACCAAGGACTTGATCAAGAAGTTCAACATGCAAGAGTGCAAAGGTATGAAAACCCAAATGCCTATGAGTGGACATGTTGACCTCGCCAAGGAGGACAAATCGGCTGATCAAAAGGTTTATCGATCAATGCTCAGTTCATTGCTATATATATGTGCCTCCCGTACCAATATCATGCTAAGTGTGTGCATGTGTGCCCGATATCAAGAGGCACCCAACGAGTGTCATCTAAAGGTTGTGAAAAGAATTGTGAGATACTTGATACATACACAAAACTTTGGCATTTGGTATCCCAAGGGATCTTCTTTTAATTTTGTTAACTATTCTGACTCATATTATGCCGGAGACAAGGTTGATAAAAAATCCACCTCAGGTACATGTCAATTTCTTGAGATATCTCTTGTGTCTTGGTCATCCAAGAAACAATACATGGTATCTCTATCTACCGCCGAAGTGGAGTACATTGTCGCTGAATCATGTTGTGCGCAATTTCTATGGATGATGCAAACTCTTAAGGATTATGGCATGCATGTGAAATATGTTCCATCGTTATGTGACAATGATAGTGCTATTAAGATTTCTCATAATCCCGTGCAACACTCTCGAACTAAACATATTCAAGTTCGACATCATTTAATTCATGATCATGTTGATAAAGGAGATATTAATCTCAAGCATGTTCGCATCGGCAAACAATTGGCCGATATTTTTACGAAGCCACTTTATGAGATTGTCACTTGACGAGTAAGTTGAACATCATTGATGCTTCAAACTTGAGCTAGACTCACTCGGATGCATGCAAGGGCATGAGCTTACTTGACCATTCCATGATGCAAATGATATGTCATTATATTATACCTTGGGAATATATGTTGCCTTGTATTGCATATAACCTTTTGCACGCACTTGGAGGAACTACACTTCATGAGATTGCCATCAACTCACATCAAATGCAATCTTGTCATGACCAAGTATCAACAATCTTTCTTTGATGATGGAGGAACAAGAAAACACAAATTGTATCCTTGACAACCATTTGATGAACAAGTTCACTCTTGTCTTTTGGATATATCATGTTCTTCCTTGCATGACTAACCCATGCAGGAGAGAAGTGTGCCAAAACAAACAAGGATTCCTCCCAACTCAACATGATCTTCATCAACTTTGAGCATCAACAACAAGTACACCTACATGCTACATCATCTACATCTTCCAAAGGTATGTACTCATATCCTTGATAAAGCTTTATCCAAGTCTGAGGTAAAGAAAATCAAGCGATGTGAAGTCATTAAAATGCTTAAACAAAAAAGAGTAACCCCATTTTGATATTAACGATGAGTATGACCAATGGTCAAGCATTCTTGCTTGGCTCCTTAAGTCAATATACTCTAATATAGGTCACTTAGTCAGTGACCAACATCTAAATTAAGTTACTTGATTGGTTCATCTCTTAGTTGCATGCGTTCTTGGAACCATTCAATCTCCATCTAGTTATGGAAATATTTTTGAAAACTCATTGTAAATCTTTTGAAAAGTTTCTGGAAATTTGGTGATATCTTTCTAAAAGGTTTCATTGCCAACATGGCCAAGAAAGATTTATGTCAAGTTTCTATTTGCAACCCGGTCCCTCCGAACTAGGAAAATCGGTCTTACCAACGCATCACATATACTACGAAGAGCTTCTACGGCACCACCGATTTGAACCTCTGCGGCTGCACCGATTTCTTCCAGATCCCTAAGATCATTTTCGGTTCCATCGATACACTTTGCCTCGGAGTCTCCGAATTTTGATATTACTTGTGTTCTTTGTCTCTATCTCAACATTTTCAAAGGGGGGAATAAATATCAAACGGGGAGAAATATCAAGGATCCCTTACTCTCAAGGATCCCTTACCATCTGACCTTTTTGTAAATTAATACCAAAGAGGGAGAAATATAAAAGCTTATGCTTACCTAAAAAGGGGATAAATAACTAAAGGGGAAGAAGTATAGTATTAAGCTCACCCAAAGGGAGAGACACTACATTAATGAGAACAGAGACTTTACTTGCCTTGTTTTATTTGCCTTCTTTTCTTGGACTTGTCTTACCCTACCTACTCCCAATATCTACATGCTGAGACTAAGGGGGAGAGGAGAAACAAACGTTCACAGTTAGGGGGAGAAAGTTCTAAAAGTTCTTGGAGACATATCTATCCTAACAAATAAGGGGGAGAATGAGTTTTCCATCTCTTGGTACTATTGAACCTCTTTGCATCTTTACAATAGAATACTCTTGTGTTATCTGTCGTGGGAATGAACCTGATAGTAGAGGTGAGAGGTACGAAAGGAGAGGGCAGAGTCCTAGCTACGACAAGCTTGTACACACGATGTATGAGTTCAACCCCTCTCGTGGAGGTAACAACCCTACGTCTTAGTGCTCAGGAGCTCTTGTCATGTGGAGTGAGTTACAGGGGGTGTGAACCCTCGTGCCAAAGGGGAGGGGTGGCTTATATAGAGTACGCTACCTCTCATCAAGGCCCAAGCAACCAAGGGTTCGAGTAATGAAGACAAAGGTGTGCGTTACTGATAACGTACGTATTAAATGTTACTTATGATGTCCAGTCGAATGTCTGCTCTTTGGCCTCCCTGGAGTGACTTCTAAACTTCTGTGGTCGATTGGCTTCTTATACTTCCGAGTGGAAGTCTTCTATCGAGTGGAAAGAGAAAGTCTCCAAGTAGATGCTCTACCGAGTGACCCATGCCAAATCAATCGGAATCTTCCTTGAAATCTTTAAGTCCTTAATGATGTGGTCTTGGGTAGGACATGTAGGTCAGGCCTATGACCCTACCATAGGTACATATCCTCGTCATTATCCCTCGAATGGATTGGGGTTCGAGTGGAAAGGGGTCGATGCAGATTCTGTAGTACATGCCAAACTCCGAATGCATATCAAGGCTTGGAAGAAACGGGCGTCGATTGAAATATTTTCCATTCACCCTGATCGATTATGTCTTGAAATACTTCCAAGTGAATTTGAAAGCGAAAATTGGACTGAGTGATCAACAAGATCTTTTGACGTGAGGATCACTTTGTCAGGCCCGGATTCCATGGGATTCAAAAATTTAGTAAGCGCGCGTCGCGCGGTGATGACGCAACAATTAGGGTAAACGAGAGCCCGACGCCTCGATTATCGCGCCATCCTTATCACCACCATCGTGCTCCCTATGATATCGGGATATAAAGAGATATGTGGGCCCATAGGTCAGCGACTCACTCGGGCGGTTACAAAACGAGTCGGTGTTAGGGTTGGAACAGTGCTCCTTCTCAATCTCCTCATTTTCTCCATCTCATGTGCCTCTCGAGCTCACCACTATCGAGATGACGAAATCGAAGACGGGGCAACTTGAGCGGCCCAAGAAGGGAGGAGGCACCAAGAAGCCATCAGGCGCTGGAGCTGCGGTGCCGTCGGGCTGGATCCTGGAGGTAGATGTTCTGAACCTCGTCCACGATGGATTTATTGCCGCCAATTCCTGGAGGTTACCGGAGGGGGAATTCGAGCCGGAGCCACGCGAAGGTGATCGAGTCATGCTCACCACCCACGCAGAGCAAGATTTTTCTTTGCCTCCCCACTCATTCATCTGTGGGTTATTGAACTTTTTCGGTGCCCAACTCCATCTCCTTCCTCCGAATGCTATTGCACATCTTGTTGTGTTTATAACATTATGCGAGTGTTTCTTGGGATGTTCTCCTCACTGGGGACTGTTCAAGCATATCTTCACTGTTTGTTCCCAATCGATTAAGAGGGCCAAACCCAAGGATAGTCGAACCAATGTCATCCAACTGTGTGGGGGTTTGGGGATCTAGAAGATGAGTAAGAGCGCGTACCCACAAATGACCCTCCCCGAATCCATCCGAGGCTGGCAATCGACCTGGTTTTATTGCAAAGACATTGCAGCCCTGAATATGTGGCGGAGTGACTAGAATGGATCTGCTTGAGACATTCCTCCCTTTACTTTGGAGCGACTTGCTGCTCCCAGAACGTTGACCATGTTAGAGGGGGAAAGGGTCCAGGTAGGGATTCTTCTCAACGTGTTGGTAGATCTGATTCGTGGTGGAGTGACTAGAATGGATCTGCTTGAGACATTCCTCAGTCGGTGTATCCAACCTCTCCAAGCGAGAGATCACCCCATGTGGCATTATTCAGGCCCTGAGGATTCCACTCGGTCGCACCCGGAGGAGGTCTCCGAAGAAACCGTGGCTCAATGGCTCAGAGGCATCACTGGGGCCTGCGACAATCCGCTAGGAGCCAAACGGGTTTGGCCCTTCTCTGTCGAGAACAAACCGCCGAACATGGTGAGTTATTCCCTTGTCAATTATTTCGTATCTTTGTCGAGTGATTGAATCTCCAACCGACTGAATTTGCTATTTTTATATCTTGTAGGAGTTGACAAACATGTATTCACCTGTGTCGAACGGGGAGCAAGTTGATGCGAGTGGGGAGAGTGAAGGTGGGAGCGCGGACAGTGACTACACTGAGGACATCGAGGGAAGTGACGATGACTCGGAGGAGATTGAGGAAGAGGTTCAGTCTCCTCCGTGCAACGAGTCTCGATCCAAGCATAGCCAAGATCCGGCAGCTACCCCAAGCAAGACCTTGGTGTCAAACACTAGGAATGTGAAGCGTGACCGAGCTGCAACAACTGAGTCGGCCGAGAAGGCTGCAAAACATCCCAAACCGGACGCTCCCAAGACTCGGAAGGCTCTACCCCAAATGAGGATTGTTGTGGTAGTCGCTTCAGTGTGAGTGTTTACTTCTTTATTTCTTTTGTCGTTGCGAAATTTCATGCCCATGATGTGCGAGTGGAATTTGCTTCCCAGAGCTACTACCTCGGTGACGTCGCCTCCTAGAGATGAAGAGGATCCCATGGACTTGGACGCTGCAGACATGGTCACCTCCCAACGAGGTATAATAAATCTTCATTTTGTTCTGTTTTCTGGATAAAATTGGTCAGTTGGACCGACTCATGTTACCGACTGACAGTTACCGACGTCGTCTATCTAGAAGATGATGAAGAACCACATCGGTCAACTACTGAATTGCCTTTGGAACTTGGAGACTCGTCCCGAGTGAACACTGGGATCAAGATCGTGCCGTCGATTGCTCCTCCAGTGACTTCGACTGTTGTGACTCCTGCGTCAATTGAGGAACCTCCAGCAACTCTTATGACCTCAGCCGTTATGTCGACTCCTCCAAGGTCTGCGTTCACTCTGCAACATGTTCGAGAAGACCAAACTAGAGCCGGCAAGAAGCCCATGATCCACGCAGAGCAGATGATGATGCAAACCAAGGAGGTGTATGAAGCGAGCAAGTTGGTGTATGATGCCATCTCCGCACTTCGTGCTAATGTCCGAGTAAGTGGGATTGTGAGTTCATGTCCGATTGCATTTTGTCCATCTTGACTTTACACCCACTGGGTGTTTTCCTTTGGCGTATACATTCTTGTTTTTGATCCAGTGGGGGCACGTTGAGTGCACCCACTGGGTGTAGTCCCCGAGGCCGTTCTCGAATGACGATGACATCGGCGGGGTTCTTTGACTAGTTTTCAATAATCGATAACACTCGTGAGGGCTGACCTGCGCGAGTGAGAATTAGTCTGGTGGGGGCACGTTGAGTGAACCCACTGGGTGTAGTCACCGAGACCACTGTCGAGTGCTTGCGCCGGCGGGGGTCTCATTGGAACAGTGTTACATATTTGTTTTATCTCTCTTTTTTTTTACTCGGACAGGCCGGACCTCGTCGAGTGGTGTCGTATCCAGTGGGGGCATGCTAAGTGCATCCACTGGGTGTAGTCCCTGAGACTACTATCGATCGTGTACGATGGGCAGTAGTCTTAAGAACTTGGACGTGGGGTCCATTTTTGTACTTGAGTACTTTTATCACTCGGTCTGTTGAGTGAATGCAAAGGTCCGAACCAGCAAGATTTATCTTGTTGGTTTCATGGATATAATTTCCATCAACCATGATATGACGCCTTGTATGGGAGTGGGGTGGGGCGGCAGGCCGCTATTCAGTCGACTAAATTGTTATTCTTCACTCGGGAGTGGAGAAATAGTAGTGTCGACTGAATTACTTATTTGATGATTTCAGAAATCTTGTGAGCTTGGAACCAAGGACCAAAACTTGGAAAAGGAGAAGAACCAACTCCAGCTGGATTTGGAGGTGACCACGAATGATCTGTATCGCCTGAACCACACTCTTGAAGACAAGGGCTAAGCACTCGCTGAAGCTAAGGAGAAAACTGAGGCCCCAGAAAAGAAGTTCGCCATAGTCGGTAAATTAGAGGAGGAGAATACCAAACTGAAGCAAGAACGGGCCGACTGGAGAAAGAAGCTGAAATAGATGACCAAAAGAAGGAACGGCTTGGAGAACTACTTGGGCAACTTCGCAAAGAAGATGTTCAGCATGATCACACGTAATTTCCTTTCACCATGTTGATTTCCTCCAATTTCGCCGAATGAAAATGTAACCCACTCTTTGTTTTCCCTTTGCGCACACTTCTGCTAGGACTTCGACAAGGAGACCGAAGAGCTCGAGCCAAATCTGGACCCTGTCAAGTCTCCCATTGGAGATTCGGTGTCCATGAATATGTTCCTTCTCGACGCTCACCTTAGGAAAGTTCAAGAACATGTTGCCCAACTGAGAGCCGCCCTGGAGAGGATTCACAAGGAACTTTGGCTAAAAGACACTCTCCGAACAGATCTTGAATCAATGATGAGCCGCCTTGACCAGTTCCGGACCGAGTGCAAGCTTGGAAGAAATCTGTTGCGCGTTGTGGAGCTGATGTGGCTCTTTCACTCATTCGGGTCCATGTTAAGGAGGCTAGAGAGGAAAAGCTGAAGGTGCTCCATGTGGCCAACACGCAGAAGCTTCAGTTTGAGAACTTCATTGAGACCTTCATCGACGCGGCTACCCGTATTGCTGATGGGATTGACTTCGACACCTTCGTTGAGCCTGCGAGTCCTGGCGCGCCTTGAAAAACTCTGATTAAATTTTGCTTGCCTCAGCATCCGAGAGATGGTGTAACCGACTAAAACTTCATTCGGGCCTTAAATCTGAGTACTTTCATTCGTGAAGATAGCTTTAATATGAGCTAGAGATCTTGAGTTTTATCTGCATTTGGCTTTCCAATCTTTGGCTTGATTGAATTTATTTGGTTTCCGAATGAACTTGACGTTCATTGCTCAGGGAAACTTCACTTATGCGAAGACTGGTTCGCGGCTAAGTCTCCGAGTGAAAGGATTGTCCTGCACTCGGAGTGTTTTTTAGCTTAGGCAATTGATACGCATCTAAGCCCCGAGTGTGGGGATCTCTCACCACTCGGAGTGTTTTTAGAAACTCAGGAGAAATCTTGTTCGCAGCTAAGCTCCCGAGTGAGAGGATTGCTCTCCACTCGGAGTATGTTTTAACTTAGGTCGCAGCTAAGTCTCTGAGTGTTACGATTGGTCACCACTCGGAGAGTTTTTAGAAACTTAGGCGAAATCTTGTTCGCAGCTAAGCCCCCGAGTGAGAGGATTGCTCACCACTCGAAGTATGTTTAACTTAGGTGACCAACTCGCAGCTAAGTCCCCGAATGTGAGGATTTCTCGCCACTCAGAGTATATTTCGACACTTAGGCGAAATCTTGTTCGCTTCTAAGCCCTCGAGTGAGAGGATTGCTCGCCACTCGGGGTATGTTTAACTTAGGTGACTGAACGCAACTAAGTCTCCGAGTGTGAGGATCGCTCGCCATTCGGAGTATGTTTCGACACTTAGGTGAAATTTGTTTGCAGTTAAGCCGCCGAGTGAGAGGATTGCTCACCACTGAGAGTACGTTTTAACTTAGGCGACTAACTCGCAACTAAGTCTCGGAGTGTGAGGATTTCTCGCCACTCGGAGTATGTTTCGACACTTAGGCGAAATCTTGTTTGCAGCTAAGCCGCCGATTGCGAGGATGGCTCGCCACTTGGAGTATGTTTTAACTTAGGGGATTAATTCGCAGCTAAGCATTCGAGTGATATGGTTGCTCGCCACTCGGAGTATGTTTTGATACTTATGGGAAATTTTGTTTGCAGCTAAGCCGGCGAGTGAGAGGATTACTCACCACTCGGAGTATGTTAAACTTAGGCGACTGACTCACAGCTAAGTCCCCAAGTGTGAGGATTGCTCGCCACTTGGAGTGTTTCGGAATTTGAGATTGCACAATCGGAATTGGCAAAGACTGCGGGAGTCATAACTTTGATAAGAACATTGTCTAGTATACTCTTATTATAACAAATCTCCCGTTCGTTAAGGATAAAATCGTCGCAACAAATCTGCGTTCCACGCACGTGGTTCGTCGATTCTCTTCTTGAGATTGAAGAGGTGGTAGGCTCCATTGTTCAGCAGATTGGTAATGACGAAAGGTCCTTCCCATGCGGGGCGAGCTTGTGTGGCCGTTGCTGATCCACTCGGAGCACCATACTACCTTCGTGAAACGACCGGTTCCTAACATGTCTTGCATGAAAACGGTGCAGATCCTGTTGGTAGACTGTCGATCTAATCAGAGCCAGTTCACGTTCTTCTTCTAGAAGGTCTATGCCGTCGTGTCGCGCTTGTTCAGCTTCTGCCTCAGAATAAAGTTCCACTCGGGGAGAATTCTGAAGGAGGTCAATCGGTAAAACAACTTTGACTCCGTAAACCAAGAAGAAAGGAGTGCGTCGAGCCGACCGATTGGGTGTTGTCCTCAGGCCCCACAGAACTGATGGTAGTTCAGTAACCCAAGCTCCGGTTGCATGTTCTAAATCTCGCATGAGTCGAGGCTTCAACCCTTGAAGGATAAGTCCATTCGCTCGCTCAGCTTGACCATTAGTTTTAGAGTGCGCGGCAGACGCGTAATCAACCTGAGTGCCTTGGGCGGAGCAAAAGTATCTGAATTCTTCTGAGTCGAAGTTAGAACTATTGTCTGTGATAATACTGTGGGGCACTCCTTATCGGAATGTTATTTCCTTTATGAACTTGATAGTAGTGCGTGGATTCAGCTTTTTTACAGGTTTGGCTTCGATCCACTTGGTGAACTTGTCGACTGCCACAAGCAAATGGGTGAACCCACTCTGGCCTGTTCGGAGAGGACCAACCATATCTAGACCCCACATAGCAAATGGTGAGACGAGTGGAATAGTCTTCAAAGCAGACGCGGGTTTATGTGATAAATTGGAGTAAAACTGGCATCCTTCGCAACGATCCACAATTTCGTTGGCCATTTCATTAGCGTGTGGCCAGAAAAAGCCAGCTCGGTATGCTTTGGCAACAATTGTCCGAGAGGACGCATGATGACCACAGGTCCCCGAGTGGATTCCATCTAGAATCAATCATCCTTCTTCAGGAGAGATGCACCGCTGAGCTACGCCAGTCACACTTTCTCTGAAAAGTTGTTCGTCCATCACAGTAAACGCTTTGGATATGCGGACAATCTGTCAAGCTTTGACCTCGTCTTCTGGGAGTTCTTGTCTCAATATATATGCAATGTATGGAATCGTCCAATCGGGCGCAATGACTAGAATCTCCATGACCAGATCAATAATTGCTAGAATATCGACCTCAGTCGGGTTGGAGGTGCTTATTGCTTGTGGGGGATCTTCAATGAAGGGATCTTCTTGTACTGAAGGAGAATGTAAGTGTTCTAGAAACACGTTGTTGGGTACATGTTTCCGAGTGGATCCAATCTTGGCTAGGTTGTCGGCTGCTTGATTTTTCTCTCGGGGGGCACTTGCTCGAGTTCGTTAAAAGATAGCTTCACCCAACCTTGCTTTAAAGGCAAAAGCTGCTTCTGAAGAAGAAGAAGAGGATGAGGAAGAGGAGAGCTGCCGTGAAGACACTAAGTATGCTTATCACGAGCACATGGCTCTTGCATCAAGGAAATTTTGGGGCAACAAGAGGAACTCAAGACCCAACTTCACCAAGAACAACTCAAGTGGGTTCAAATCCAAGCAACGAGGGAGGACATGCTATAACTGTGGTAATGCGAGTCACTTTGTGGCAGAATGTCCCTATGAGAAGAGGGAAGACAACGGGGGCAAGCTCATTCGCAAAGACAAAACCAAGTCTTTCCCAAACAAGAACAACTTTGTGAAGAAACCCCACCCAAAGGGTATGGTGGCACTTGAAGAGTACCCCTCGGATGATGATGATGATGACGATATGGTGGAAACTGCAACTGTCTCCATTGCCACCCCTTCTCCCAAGAATGTGTCTCTCTTAAACGCCCCCAACGATAACCACATAACCAAGTGCTTCGTGGCCAAAGGTATCGATCAAGTAACCCCCAGCATTACGACCAACATCACTACTGCTCGTTCATTATTGAATTGTGTTGATGATAGTCATGTTGTGGAACTTAATGAGCATGATCTTGACAAATTTCTGTGCACGATCAAGGGAGAACCCAAGAAGCACTTTGTTGCTCTCTTGGAACAACTCGGTGAGGCTAATGACGTCATTGAGTCTCATGAGGAGACCATCTTCGAGCTGCAAGGACATAGTCGTGACTATGCCGATGAGATTGCTGAACTATCTATTGCACTAGAAAAGGAGCGCACTCTTTGTTTGGCTCTTGAGGAGTCATACAACGATGACTGCGCTAAAGTGCAAAACAAACTAGATCATGCTACTGTTCTTACTCGTATGCTTAAGTCTGAAAAGGATGCTCTTGGGGTTGGCCATGACAGACTCAAAGTGGAGTTTGACACACTTGACAAGGCTCACAAGGTCTTGAAAGGTGCTCATTTCTCCCTGAAAGAGTCTCATGATCAACTCCAAGCAAAGCTTACCAAGGAAATCTCTACGTGTCCTCCTTTCGTTTTAATTGAT
The DNA here is from genome assembly GCF_904849725.1 of Hordeum vulgare subsp. vulgare. NCBI lineage: Eukaryota > Viridiplantae > Streptophyta > Magnoliopsida > Poales > Poaceae > Hordeum > Hordeum vulgare. The sequence continues at coordinate 259,168,247 of NC_058523.1, read as the reverse complement.
AATGCTTGTATGACTAACCCTTGTTGTGAGCATCTACATCTTGTGGAGGAAAATGCCAAGTTAAAGGCGAAACTTGAAAAGGGCCTTGTGTCATGCATCCAAGGCGAAAAGAACCTGAACGACCTCTTGAGAAATCAAAAGGGTGTGGCAGGAAAGGAGGGACTTGGACTTACATCCAAGTCAAAAAGAAAAAGGAAGAACAGGAACAAACAATTCCCTACCCTCATGGACATCTTTGTCAAAGAGGGCGAAGGGACTCAGGAGGTGAACAGAAACAAGGTGGAAAAGGGTAGCGTCAGGAAGGGAAAAACCATTCCTACCAACACAGCCGGCAAACTCAATCCTTCCTATGTTTTATGTCATGCTCGTGATGGGCATGTTTATGCCAGATTTGTTGGTTCTTACTATGAGTCCATTGAATGGGCTATTTGGGTTCCTAAGACCCTTGTCTCTAACATTAAAGGACCCATTCAAAAATAGGTACCTAAAACCAATCCTTGATCTATTGCAGGAGTTTGCTTCCGATGGGGTGTCATGGTTTCTCGATAGTGGAGCAACAAATCATATGACCGGAAGCAAGGACTTAGTGGTGGATGTGCATCCTTCTCCATCTATGTCCACCCATGTCCAATTCGTCGATGCATCATCGGCAAAGGTATTGGGATTTGGTAAGGTGGTTATCTCTCAAGAATTATCTATTCAGAAGGTCATGCTTGTTGAGTCCCTTGCTTACAATTTACCTTCGGTTCATCAACTTGCAATTATGGGTTTTTCCACATTCTTTAATCTTGATACTGTGGTCCTTTTGTGGAGGAAGACTCTTAAAGTAGCCTATGTTGGATATGTCAAAAATGGTCTCTATGTGGCGAACTTTTCAAAGCGACCCACTAAGACTACGACTTGTCTAATGGCCAAAGTGGATGTGGGCTGGCTTTGGCATCCCCGACTAGCTCATGTCAATATGATATCTTTTCAAAGTCTCCTCAAAGGGGACCATATTCGTGGACTAACGAATGTGAGTTTTTCCAGAGATCGTGCTTGCAGTGCCTGCATTGAAGGAAAGATTCATGAAACTGCTCATCGTCCAACAACTCTCATTTACACTAAGAGGTCGTTGGAGCTCCTTCATATGGATCTCTTCGGTCCTCCATCATTTGATAGTCTTGGGGGCAGAAAGTACTGCTTGGTGATTGTTGATGACTACTCAACATACACCTGGGTATATTTCTTCAAGAGGAAGAGTGAGACTCAACAAATTGTCATCAACTTTGATAATGAAGCTCAACGTCAACATGAAGCAAAGATTTTGATGATTAGAAGTGAAAACGGCACCGAGTTCAAGAACTACACCTTGGATGAGTTTCTAGGTGATGAGGGAATAAAACATCAATATTCAGCACCATATACCCCTCAACAAAATGGTGTGGCGGAAAGGAAGAACAGGACGTTGATGGATGCTGCAAGAACAATGATGGCGGAATTCAAATCTCCATATAACTTTTGGGCCAAAGCCATCTACACAGCATGTCATGCGTCCAATCAGCTCTATATCCACAAAGGCTTGAACAAGACCCCATATGAGATTCTCACCGGAAACAAACCCAATCTCAAGTACTTCCGGGTATTCGGGTGTAAGTGTTTCATTCTCAAAAAAGGTGCACGTTTAGCTAAATTTGATTGTAGAGCACAAGAGGGCATCTTTGTTGGTTATGCTACAAACTCTCATGCTTACCGTGTCCTCAACAAGTCCACCGGGCTCATTGAGGAGACGTGTAGCGTGGAGTTTGATGAAAATAATGGCTCCCAAGTGGAGCAAAGTGGTCTATGTGATGTAGGTGATGAAATTCCTCCCCAAGCCATAAGAAGAATGGGGATTGGTCAAATACTCCCCATTGAGGAACCCCTTGTGGCCGAAGGAGAAGGACAATGCTCTACTCAAGTAGAGCCATCATCCTCACAAGCCCCATATGCTTCCGATGAACAAAGAGAAGACCCTCAACCAGTTGAACAAGCTCAAGGACAAGATCAATTGCTCAAAGATGGTGATGTGTCCCATGATGTACAAGTGCTTACCCAAGGTTCCGAATCTTCTCAAGATCAAGATCAAGTGCAATTACAAGATCCACACCAAATAGAAGCACAAGATCAAGATCAAGAGCAACCACAAGAACAAGGACAAACCAGTGAACATGCTCAATTCGAAAATCAAGTTGATCAGGATGCTGTCTCTCAATTCCCTTCTGCAGTGCCTAAGAGGGCTATTGGTGCCAAGGGAGGCTCAAAACGCAAGGGCAAGCAAAGTAATCAAGTCCATGCTCCCCAGTTATCCAATGCAGAACTCTTGGAGCGTCCGCAGCCAAGATTGCGAACAAGCTGAGAGTCAAGTCTCATCTTATGAAGAATGTGATTGGCGGTTTGAAAAGGGGAGTATCCACTCGTCAACAAATTTGGAATTATTGTGAGCATCACGCGTTTGTTTCGTATTGTGAACCTCAACAGGTACAGGAAGCGCTCGATGATGAGGATTGGCTTATGGGCATGCATGAAGAACTCAACAACTTCGAGCGTAATCAAGTCTGGAATTTAGTGCCAAGAGCAAAGGACGAACATAATGTCATCGAGACCAAATGGATCTTCAAAAACAAGCAAGATGCCAATGGGATTGTGTTTCGAAACAAGGCAAGATTGGTGTCTCAAGGCTACTCCCAAGTCAAGGGTATCGACTACGGTGAAACCTTTGCCCCTGTTGCTCATCTAGAATCTATTCGCATGCTGCTTGCATTTGCTTCTCATCATAATTTCAGATTACAACAAATGGATGTGAAAATTGCTTTTCTTAATGGTCCTTTAAATGAGTTGGTCTATGTCCAACAACCCCCGGGGTTCGAACATCAGAAGCTCCCCAATCATGTGTACAAACTTAATAAGGCACTCTATGGCCTTAAACAAGCCCCACGTGCGTGGTATGAGTACCTTACTGAGTTGTTACAAGATCGTGGGTTTGAAATTGGGAAGATAGATCCCACTCTTTTTACTAAGAGGGTCAAAGGGGATTTGTTCATATGCCAACTAAATGTTGATGATATCATTTTTGGTTCCCCTAACGAATCTTTCAATGAAGAATTTGATGCACTAATGACCGAGAAATTTGAGATGTCTATGATGGGTGAGTTGAAGTTCTTCCTCGAATTCGAGATTAAACAAGGCTTGGAAGGGACTTTCATCAAACAAGCCAAGTACACTCAAGACATGCTCAAGAGGTTCGAGCTAGAGGATGTCAAGCCGGTCAAGTTTCCCATGCCAACAAGATGCAAGCTTGACAGTGATCCCAATGGTAAAGCAGTGGATCAAAAGGTATATCGCTCCATGATTGGATCCCTCCTTTACCTTTGTGCATCTAGACCGGATATTATGTTGAATGTAGGGATTTGTGCACGGTTTCAACCTGCACCAAAAGAAAGTCATTTTATGGTTGTTAAGTGAATCTTTCGATATTTGGCTCATACCCCAAACTTTGGTCTACGGTATCCCAAAGGAGCAAACTTCAACCTAGTGGCCTATTCTGACTCGGATTGGGCAATAGATTGTGTGGAGAGGAAGTCAACTTCTGGGGGATGCCAATTCCTTGGTCGTTCACTGGTATGTTCGTCTTTAAAGAAGCAGAATTGTGTCTCACTATCTTCCACCGAAGCTGAGTATGTGGCAGTTGCAAGTTGTTGTGCACAGTTTCTATGGATGAGGCAAACTTTAAAGGATTACGGTGTCACTTGTGACAAAGTGCCTCTTCTATGTGACAATCAAAGTGCTATCAAGATTTCCCTCAATCCGGTGCAACATAGCAAGACCAAGCATATTGATATTCACCATCACTTCATTCGTGAACATATCAAGCAAGGTGATATTGAGGTTCACTTCATCAACACTGAAGAGCAACTTGCAGATATTTTCACTAAGCCCCTAGATGAAGCAAGGTTCTGGAAGTTAAGGCATGAGCTAAATATCATTGACTCAAGTAATGTGGATTGAAACTAGGCACTTTGCACCTCACTCTGCATTAAATCTTGTTCTAGGTGTAGGCATGGACATAGGGGGAGTGTTGTTCACTCAATGAACTTTCCCTCCCCCCATTATGCATAAATTGATCAAGTCTTTCACTTTGGCCATTATTAAATGGCACTTGTGCTTCAAAGACGAGCGTTGGTCATGAACCCAAGGATAATTCTTCGCGGTGTCATACCTTTGCCTCAAACATAGGTGGCCTCGGCCACCGCCCCCACCTTTCTCTCGTATGGAAGAAAGGATACAAAATGACTAGTCAGTATACCTTGATGGTGTTATCTTTTTATGACACTGACTAGTCGTTTCCCACTTCATTTCCACAAAATCCTATGTCTCGTTGTGTCTTCTTGAGCGGTACTACCGCCCGGGGTAGTGGTACTACCGCCAGGACCCCAGCGGTACTACCGCCAGGACCCCAGCGGTACTACCGCCAGGGGTAGCGGTACTACCACCAGGAACCCAGCGGTACTACCGCCAAGGGTAGCGGTACTACCGCCGGGACCCCAACCTATCACGACTTGACTAGGGTTGTCTCTAGGGGAGCGGTACTACCGCCAGGGGGAGCGGTACTACAGCCACGGGGAGAGGTACTACCGCTAGGACCCCAACGGTACTACCGCCAGGGGCAGCGGTACTACCTCTAGGACAGCGGTACTACCGCTAGGTCCCCAGCTGTACTACCGCTGGGCCCGTACCCCTTGGGCTATAAAAAGGAGGGGGAGCCCGTTTTTCTTGCCCTGTTTCTTCTTCCTCGTGGCTCTCCCTTCCTATACTCTCAACTGCCCCCGTTTAGATCTCTCTCTGCGGAGCCCCTTCTCTCCTTTGAGTTGGAGGGTTTGCTCCGCTCCTCCTTCCTCTGTCAAGTGCCATGGAGGCCGGTAAAGCTCCTCCCCTTCTTATCTTGGTTGTTGATTTTTGTTCTAGGGTTAGGATCTTGGTGATTTCAATCCATGAATATGGTTTGTGCCTAGTTTTTGGATGGAACGAAGGAGATATCTTAGGGGAGTTTAGGTTTTATGTTCTTCATTGCAATTATTTTTACATGCCCTAGTTCTTCATGTTTTAGATCTAGTAGCTCTTATCATTCTTCTCATATATTTGATCTCAAACTTGGATCCCTTTGAGTAGGCTTGTCTCCATCTAGATGATCTCGAGTTCCACATGCCTTAGGGCTATGGTGATTGTTATAATGAGTTTATTTATTAGTCGTGGATCTCTTGAAATGAATCTAGTAGTTTTTGAGGGTTTTTATATATTCATATCTGAAAGTCAAACCCTAGCAGTACTACCGCCAGCCTGGCGGTACTACCGCCACGTCCCCCAGCAGTACTACCGCCAGGACCCCGGCAGTACTACCGCCAGGAGGATTTTTTTATTATTTTTTTTCTTTGATTTCTCTTGGCAATATGTTTCTTTTTATAGTTCTTCTTGACCATTGCCATGACTCCTTTTGTCTCTCCTTTTTGCGTGTGTATCTTGTGTGTCACAGGTGGTGCTCGTCGCTCGAATCCCGCACGTACCACCCAACCCAAGCAGTATCGCACTTCAGAGGCTCCAGAGGGTTCCGCCACTTCTAGTCTGACTCCCCAGAAGAGGTCCTTCAAGAAGACTGCTACCAAGAACAAAGGGATCAGCGTTCGCACTATGCCTCCTAGGGATTTTCTGGCACTCCGCACCCGCAATCCCTATGTTGAAGACAAGGCTCAAATTAAGAACATCGATTATGTTTGGTCACGGGATCACTGCATGATCTATCATGACATCATCAAGCCCTTCAAGAAGATATTTGTCCCAGTTCAGTGGATTGACCTTGCTCACCTTCGGCGGAATCCGTACTACTTTGGCGAGGCTCTCTCCTTGATTGAAAAGCTTGGCCTTACAGAGATCATCACCTTCAGACAAGACTTTGATCCATATATTATGGCCCAGTTCTATGTCACTGTTCACTTTGCACCTGATGACGTGCGCACCCATGACCTGGATGACCGGTAATCAGAAGTTGACTGGTTATTGGACGGAGTTCATGAAGTTCCTCAAAGTCGACTTTCAGGGGGGTGAAGATGTTCTTGGGATGCGTCCTCATACTCCTCCTTCGTCTACTGCCACCCCCAAGGATAGGATGCAACAACATTTTGTCAAGAAAGGTGTGCTCCCCAAGCATCTGGATATCATGCATTGGGTCTTCCGCAACTCTCTATTCCCTCGTATTTGCAACAAGGACGAGGTGCATGGTCATCTAGCTGAGATGCTTCTGCTGTGTGAGGAGGCAAGGACTAAGGATACTACGCCTCTCGACATTGCCCATGTGATGTTCAATGAGCTCTGCAACTGCATCATGAACCATAAGGTTCCCATCTACGGGCCTTACTTGTTTGCCTATATTCAGAAGAAGTGGCACGAGATCTATGTGATAGTCCCCTTCCCTATTATGGCTGACTATTTTGTGCATGATCCTATCAAGCTCCGTATCAAGGACAAATGGGCCAACCCATCAATTTCTTCTCAGCCCATGGACACGGACACAGAGACTGCTACTGGAGGAGAACCTGCTTCACAGACCTGCTCTTCTGCTATGCCATCTTGGGTCGTGAAACTCAAGGATCAAATGAAGACTCTCTTCTCCATGCAGGCCAAGGGACAATACCAGTCTCATGTGGCCCAGAAGGAGAACCGTCAGAGGCACAAGCGTGTCTTAAGGACCCTTGATGTGGCTATCTCGAGCGGCTCAGAGGACGACATCAGTCCAGAGTCTGACTAGATGACGGCTAAAGGTTATCAATGGACTGGGTCTGATGCTGAGGAGGAGGCTTCTGAGGAAGATATTGAGGAGGAGCAGGACGAGCAGGATCCCGATGGCACGGATGCGTCTGGGGATGATGAGGATGCGGAGTGACCACCTGTGTCGTTAGGTGTGCCCCCTTTTTGGTGTCTTGTGCCAAAGGGGGAGAGAGTCTAGGAGCTGGATTTGCGCTTTGCTTTAGCTTTGCTTATCTTTATCATGTTTGCTTTGAACTTGGTTTGATCGGTTTTTCTATCTTTGCTACGTGTGATGTGAGACTTGGTTTTATTCTGAGACTTATTTTCTATCATATGATGTGAGTCATATGCTCTTCAATTATCTCTATTATTTATGTTTATATTCACATGCTTTCCTCTGTGCAAATCCGGTATTGTCATCAATCCACCAAAAAGGGGGAGATTGTTAGGGCATATTTGTGCCTAAGTAATTTTGGTGATTGATGACAGTACCTTAAAGGACTAATCGTGTGCATTAAGCTTTCAGATAATATATATCAACGGCACAAGACGATTCGGCACCCTCCGTGGAACAGAAGCACGGTGTCCTCTACGATTCTCTTTGTTTGTGAGTCATAGGTACGCCGTACTATTAAGAGGGGATCCGTAGTGGAAAGGCTTGGGTGGAATCAATTTTGCACGCACACACTTTATCTCCATCTCCTTTCCCTGCAACTGTGGAGCTGTTCCCACCTCTGGTTTATCTCGTCTTGCAAAAAGGTCTCCTAGCGGTAGTACCGTTGTCCCTAGAGGTAGTACCGCTGGACCTAGCAGTATTACCGCTAGAGCTGGCGGTAGTACCGCTAGCCCTAGCGGTGGTACCGCTAGAGCTGGCGGTAGTACCACTGTTCTGGCGGTAGTACCACCCCTGGTCAGCGGTAGTACCGCTCCAGGACTTTAGTACCGCCTTCCTTTCGGCTGTACTTCGTCGGACTTTTTGCGAACACTTTCTTGGCGGTGATTGGCACGGTAGTGCCTCTGCACGACCATGGGCTCAGCGGTAGTACCGCTGCAGCCAGCGGTAGTACCGCTGGAGTGCTAGCGGTAGTACAGCTGCAGCCAGCAGTAGTACCGCTGGGCTCGGGCTGTGAGTGGGAAAACGGTTTGATTTCCCCCCCCCCCCACTATATAAAGGGTTCTTCTTGCTCTAGAACCCTACCTTTGACCCTCCCAAGCTCCATTGTTGCTCCCTAAGCTCAAAAGTGCCCGATCTCTCTCCCTAGCCAATCAAACTTGTTGATTTCCTAGGGATTGGTTGAGAAGGCCTAGATCTACACTTCCACCAAGAGAAAACTGATTCCCCCACTAATCCCTTGCGGATCTTGTTACTCTTGGGTGTTTGAGCACCCTAGATGGTTGATGTCACCTCGGAACCACATTCCATTGTGGTGAAGCTCCGTGGTCTTGTTGGGAGCCTCCAAGATTTGTGTGGAGTTTTCCCCAACCTTGTTTGTAAAGGTTCGGTCGCTGCCTTCAAGGGCACCTATAGTGGAATCACGGTACCTTGCATTGTGTGAGGGGATGAGGAGAATACGGTGGCCCTAGTGGCTTATTGGGGAGCATTGTGCCTCCACACCGCTCCAACGGAGACGTACTTCCTATCAAAGGGAAGGAACTTCGGTAACACATCCTCGTCTTCATTGGTTCCACTTGCGGTTATCTCTAACCTTTACATTGTGTATGCTTTTGTTGTTGACTATCTCTTACTTGCCTTAGTAATTTTAGTTGGTAGCATCATATAGGTTCACCTCCTTGTTGTCATTTTAGAGAACCTTTATGTTGCTAACCCTAACTTGCTAAGATAAATTAAGAAGTGGTCGTTGCCTATTCACCCCCCCCCCCTCTACTCAACCATATCGATCCTTTCAATGTTGATGTCATAGTCTTTGAGGGTTTGCTTCATCCACAGCAGTTGAGCACAGCAGAAACCAGAAGCAATGTACTCAGCTTCACCAGTGGAAAGTGACACGCAGTTCTGCTTCTTTGAGGACCAACTGACTAAGGATCGTCCGAGGAAATGACAGGTGCCTCATGTTGACTTGCGATCCACACGGTCACCAGCATAGTCACAGTCAGAATATCTAACGAGATGAAGATTTGAGCCCTTGGGGTAACATAATCCAAGCGTTGGTGTCTGAGCTAGATATCGAAGAATATGCTTCACAGCCTTATGTTGTGATTCCTTCGATGTTGCTTGGAAACAGGCACACATACCAACACTACACATGATTTCTGGCCTAGGTGCACATAGGTATAATAAAGAGCCAATCATAGAGCGATATACCTGTTGATCGAAATATTTACCATTTTTGGTAGGGCATAGGTGGCCGTTGGTAGGCATGGGAATTTTGACGCCTTTGCATTCATGCATGCCGAATTTCTTTAGGACATCCTTGAGGTATTTCTCTTGATAAATGAAGATGTCGTTGCGTATTTGACGAATTTGAAGCCCTAGGAAGAATTTCAACTCCCCCATCATGGACATTTGATATTCTTCACCCACAATGTAGGCAAACTCGTCATTCTAATGTTTTTCACTACAACCAAAGATGATATTGTAATGCCCCAAGTGTGTAACCTTCCCCTTTTGGAACCTTCTTATGTGGGACCACCTTGTCAATGCTATGAGAGAGTTCATGCTCATGATTTCATGTGATGTCCCTTGTATTTCTTCCTTGCATGCATGCATAACATATCATATCATTTCCTTGTCCTTGTGATGTTGCATTGTGTTCTTGTGATTTCATGTGATGCCTTGTGATGATGTGCATGTGTTGTATAGCTTGTGTGGAGTGATGCATGTGATAGTAATTTGCATAGGTTTCAAACCATCCTCCCTCCCTCTCTATTTCTTCTCAATGTCAAGATTCACTTCTTCCTTTCCTGTTTTAAAAATGACCATGGTTTAGCAGCCTTTGTATTGGATTGGAGAGGTGTGTTTGCTATTTTTTAAACATGTTTTAAAGGTGCATAAAATTACAAAACAGATCAAGCTAATGCTGTTTTGTAAAATATTTACTTGCTCCTAAACTTTTGTTTCTATTTTTATTAAATAGGTCTTGATATTACATGTACAAGGCAAGTGCTATTTTTATTTTTGCACTTGTAGTTTTCCTTGTGCATTTATTTTCCTCTCTGCTTATTTCTGTAAATAGGAAAGCCAGGGGTTTGTTTTTCTCTTATTTGTCGCCACATGTGGGCTTACTCCCACAGGCCGGCCCACTTCTCTTTCCCTCGCAGCCCAGCTTCGCTTGCGCCTGTAGACGGCATCCTGTTCACCCCCTTCCTCCGTCAGTTCTCTTCAGTCTTGCGGTTCAGAGCAACGGCGACAGACGCCATCACGGACATCGAGGAGCGTCCCTCGCCCCTCTCCTCCATAAAAGGAGCCCCCCTTGGCATCCGTGCAGATAGGGTTTCCCCTCTCACGCCGCCACCACCATTTACTTGCCATCTCTCTCTATGTCGTCAAGCTTCAGGTAAGGGGATGAGTTCCTCCGCCATGGCCGAGGGATCAGGAGCTCTCCGTCGTCGCGCATGTGCCTCTTCTTCCCCTCCGACGACTCGGCGAGCACGCGGGTATCTCCAGGGATCCATCCCCGCGGCTAGGACGTCGAGATCCCCCTTGCTTCCTCTTCTCCACGACGGCGGCTTCCTTCCCCGACGAGCGTCCCCGATCGGCTGTTTCCCGCTTCTTCCCCTGCTACCTCTCCGATCAGGACCGGGATCTTCTTTCGTTCGGTGAGCAGATCCCCCTCTTCCCCCTTCCCTATCTTAGAGCATGAGTAGGAGCGTAGGATCGCCGCCGTGCTGCTCCTTGTCGCCGGCACCGTCGCGCATCGTAGATGCATAGTTGTGGTTCGTCTCGAGGAGTATTAGCATAGGAAATGGAACCCTGGGTGCATGAGCATCCTTCCATCAACGAGCCGATGCTCGATTTAGCCTGTGTCGCCGACGGGATAGCTCCCCTGTTCCGGCCGCCATGGATCAGATGTGGATCCCGAAGGGGGTGCTCAAAAGAGCAGATCCCCCTTCTCTTTCAGACTCCTGTCCGTAGTGTAGTGGTTGCGAGTCATTGTGCCTCATGAGAGGTTGTGGGTTCGATCCCCCCTTGGGACCCCCTTTTGTTTTATTTCCTCGGCACAGTAGAGCAGCAGTTGTAGTGTAATTATACCTGTTAGCACCCTCTCCCTGTCGAGTACCTTGGCCCTAGCAGAGTGGTAGCGCTGCAGTTGCACCACCAGCAGGTCTGGGGTTCGATCCCAAAACATGTCCCCTTTTTTATTTTTCCTTGTTTCTTTTATTTTTTTCCTTTGTTGTTCTTATTCCTTGCATCCCTGTTCATTGTAGTTTTGTAGTTATTTTTGCACATGAAGGTTTATGTTTAACCTCCTCTCAAAACCAGCATGGGTATTTTGTGTGTTGCTTGCTTGTGAACCCATGTTGATGCACTTGTGTGTGTATGTAGATGTTCTTGGTAGAATTTCATGTGTAGGATGTTTTGTATGTTTGTAGGATTGCAAGCATAGTATTTTGTTGTGTGTGCTGCACTAGGATAGATTGTGTAGGGCAGCTTATGAGCATTGTTGTAGGGTGTGGTTGTATTTATGCATTTAGCTCATGCCTAGTGTGCAAGTGGAGTGTGTGTATATGTGTGGATGGTTTCCCCCTCACCACATATTTTGGTGTGTGTGTGTGTTGCACTAGTGGTGCATGCCATGTTTAGCATGTGTAGGTGGTGTTGTATGCATGCTTGTGTAGGTTCATGTGTGGGGCTGCACCTTGTGGGTGTCATGGCACTAAGGTGGTGTCCCCTTGTAGTGCTTATGTGAGTGTAGATAGTGTGTGTGTCCTATATATCATGTGTAGATGTTTCCATTATCATGTGCTTGTTGCTTGTGATGGAGTGTAGATGTTCCAAGGCACATAGGCATGAGGTCTACCACTCATGTACCCCCTTGATGTTGTGGACATATGTATATGCTTATGTATGTTTTGCTCTAGTGATTTTGCACATGTGATGTAGCACTATTCACCATATAGGGTTCTATGTAGATTTTCTTTCCTAGGTTGTGCACAGTTGCTCCAAGCAAGGGCATATGTATTTTATATGGTTTTGGGGTAAAATCATCCTAGGAATCCATTGGTGAAATCATTTTTGCCATTGGAACATTTTCTCGAGTGGACATATTTCATTTTTTCTTCTATGTTTAGAGCTTGCACTACTAGGAAAAGGGTTGTAGATGATATAGATACTAATGGCGCACCACACAAGCAGTGCGCCACTACTATATAGTAGTGGCGCACCATGTGAGGTGTGCCATTAGTGTGATGGACACTAATGGCGCACCACACACTCGGTGCGCCACTACTATATGTTTTTTTTTTATTTTTTTTGCAAAACTACTAATGGCGCACCACATTAGTAACCAGGGTTACTAATGGCGCATATGTTAGTAGTGCGCCACTACTATAAAAAAAATTGGGTTTTTTTTGCAAACTACTAATGGCGCACCACAGCTAGTGCGCCATTAGTAACCATGGTTACTAATGGCACATATGTAGGTGGTGCGCCACTACTATTTTTTTTGCAAAACTACTAATCGCGACCAGGGTTACTAATGGCGCATTTGTAGGTGGTGCGCCACTACTATAATTTTTTTGCCCCACCCGCAGCCTAAACCCTAGCCCTCTTCCTCCCTCCCTCCCTCCCTCCCCCCCTCTCCTGCGCCCGCCGCCGTCCCTCTCCCTCGCTTCAGTTTCGGTCCACCTCCCCGCCCGCCGACGAGGTGACCTCGTCTCCCCCGCTCCCCGCCCCTGATTTGCAAGGCCAAAGCTAGAGGGGCAGGAGCGCCACCGCGAATCCCATCCCCATCCCCGCACCACTGCCGATCTCGCCCGCCCGTAGGACCCCAACCACAACTCGTTCCCTCACTCACACGCATGCACGCCCGTCCATCTGTCCAGCCCAGAGGAGCGGAGTGCGCGCGCTCTCCAAGAGGGACCTTGCAGGGGGGCCGATTCCGGCGGCTTTGGTGCGACACGGGAGATGGGAGGAGAGGCGAAGGGAATGGCGGCCGCACCATGGAAGAAGATGGTGGGGCGGTACGAGGTGGGGTGGACCATCGGGCACGGGTCGTTCGGCAAGGTGAAGTTCGCCGTCGACGCCGACACGGGCGTCCCCGTCGCCATGAAGGTGCTCCTGCTCTCCGCCTCCTACGCCGTCGCCGCCGACTTTGACTACTGTAGTGAGCGCTCCGAACTCTCCTTCCGCCGCCAAACCATCCCCGTTTTGACATTTGAGATTCCGCGGATTGTGTGTGCGATGCGAGCTTCTGTTGGTGTTTGGTTCCGCATATATGGGCCGCCAGTATCCGGTGAAGGTGAGCGGCATGGAGATCTCCCCCGACCCCGTCGTGCGCGGCAAGCCTGCCACCTTCAAGATCTCCGCCTCCATGGGTAAGATTTCTTCAGGATAGCCTGAACTCCTTGCGATTGGGCTTCTGAATTGTGACGCCGCGTGCTCATGGCTGCTGTCGGGCAACTTGAATCTAGCTCTTTAGCCGAGTATTCCTCGTTATTGACTTATTGCTGGTAGTAGTCTACTCCAGAGTTTAGATCGGTGGCTCTGTGTGTACCCAGATCAGTGGCTGGTACTGTCATTCTATTTGCACCTGGATGTTTGGGTTGCGGAGCGTCCAATATTTGTTGGACGCAAATTGCAGTAATGCGTGCATGTTTATCGGCCTTACTTCCATCACTTCCCTCTGTTTGTCTATGCTTGGATTTGAGTTTGCCTTGGGTTTCCCGGGTCTCTTAAAAATGACTCAGTATCGGATAAGAATGAGGAGACTTCAACTCAAAGTGAGGTAAGCACAACATAATAGTTCGTGACCGTTATTTGCCCCTGAATTCTGGCTGTGACCTGATAGTAGTAGATGTGGTCACGTGGATATATTTCTTTGAATGCTACTGTACATCATATATGATTGACGGAGGATGTAGTAATTGATTCATGTTCTATCTTATCTAGGTGGCGTTGTTACATTTGCTTTTTTTCTGGTTTGCCAAAATGGTAGATTGTAAAAAATTAAAATAAATTTGAGATTGTAACAGAGGACATAGAATGTATAAAAGAAAATACATTTGAGATCCTAATAGAGGACATAAATTAGGGTCATCAGCAATGATCATGTGCCAAGGCTTATTATGCTATTAAAGTTGTTACATGTTGAGCCCACAAAACTCACCGGTAGATCCTCTTTGTTAAGGCTTGCCATGTATACTGTTTTGTGTGACTCACTTTTGCTAGCGTTGCTTCTGAGACAATATGGGTTTGTTTCTCGGTTTAACCCAGTTAGGGGACAACCTTTCCAGTTCTGACGGCCGGCGCCAGCACATCACTTTAGTATTTCATTATGTGAATCTGGCCTAATCCAACATAGGTTTCTATCTCTGTGAGTTCAGTAGCAATATGGTCATTGATGCAATAAACTAGAAGAACAAGTCCACGCTCATCTATCATAGTTGTGAACCAAACACAAAGATGCACAAATGGTTAGTTATGTTGTTCTACTTGTTCTATATCCATGCTGATAACCCTGACATTTGCTAATGGTATCATGTTACTTACTTCACGAGTGTAGATGGAGAGACCAGAGTTGGAAATTTCGCTCTTCGTGACATGGAGAGGTGGGACGAGCTGACCTATAACTAAGTACGTTCATTCAATTTTCTGGTTACTCACTGTCCTCAATTGTGGGTTCATACAAGAGGTTAGAAGAGAAAAGATCACCCTCAAGATGAAGATGCTCCAGGGCCTGGTGCCAGGATGTAACAAGGTATCAAAATATTCTATCCAAAACGACAACATTTTTATGTGCAAGTGGCAGCCGTCACCATCTCTATAGTCTGTCTAATTCGAAGAAATTCCCATTTGTAGGTGATTGGCAAAGCCCTCGAGAAGCCCCGCGAGCGCCTCTCAGGTACCTACCATCCCACCAGCCTCGTTTCTGTGTTCCTCTTCCTCTTCTTACTAGATACGCGGGTCTGCTCCCTAGTTTTAGGCCACCAGTCGCTACCTAGCTAACTAGCTATCTCCCAGGTAGAATTTCAGCTACTTCGTGCAGGACGACGAATTTGGAAAGCGTGTGCGGTACGTAAGGTTATAGCTAGCTCTGTCGTTTGCTGCTCCGCTCTGGTCTGCCGAGATGCGCCGCATGTTCCTGCTGGATGCCTGTGCTCTGCTCTGGTCTGTGTTTGGTCATTACCTGGGAGAATATGTATCGGAGCCTCGCAACTTACTAACGCTTGGGAGCCTGTTTTGCAAACATTACTTGGCCGTACAAGTCAAACTACGTATTGGCAAATGGCATGCCAATTTTGTGCAAGCTTTTCGGCCGGAAAAAACCATAAGACGCATGTTAAAACTAGTGGTTACTGGTTAACGCGTCATCTGATTGTGGGTTGATAATTATCATTGTGTCGGCTATTAATAATAATAACTCAAAAACGTTCTGAGTTTCTTCATCAGCAACCTCTTCGTGCTGACTCGTAATTCCCCCTTCTGTACCAATTGTGTTGCACCGTATATCTGCATGTTGTCTTGCTACTATGTGATTTGATTCCTAGCTATAAGCTCGAACTTGAGCAATGCTTGGATGGTTTAATCTCATTGCAACCTTATCTCTCATTACAGTGCTACGGATGGAGCAAGACATTCTCAAGTTCCTCCGTGACCCTGGGCAGACGCAGTTCGAGTTCCAGGGCCTTCCGACTTCGTACCTGCATCTTGCTGCGCACCGTCTGGCACAGCATTATTTCCTGATATCGATCGCCCTGCCGGATAACAGCTTGCCTGATGGAACCAGTTCTCAGATCATCCTTCGTAAGACGTCTGCTGAATGCCGATTGCCTGTTGTCCGCCTAGCTGACATTCCAGTTAATTTGCCTCAAGAAGAGACCAGCGCTGTGGCCACCAAAGTAGCTATTAAGCAAAGGCCTCGGAAGAATCACCATGGGGGCGCGGGTGCAGGTGCTAACTCTTCCAGAGGCAACCTTCAGAAAAGCGTTGAGGAGAGGAAAGAGGAATACAACAGGGTACGTGCTCGCATATTTAACAACATCAGTGGTAGCAGTAGTCCGGTTGATGGAAGACCAGCTGATGAAGTTGTTTTTCCCAACACCCTACATAGGTCCACTTCCTTGGAGTTGAACCCAAACACCAGGTACGGTGAATTGGCTGAAGCTACCCTTGAAAGGAGTTTGACTAGCACTGCATCTAGCAGCAGATCAAATAATAGAAGCAGGATTGACAAGGAGCCTCCAGTCAATAGAGGCAGGCAAGGCAATAGGGTGGCGATATTTCGAGACCGTGACTCCGATCGCAAGGATCCTGATTATGACAGAAGCTATGACAGGTTTGTTCCACATAACATGGCTTCTGTTTGTTGCTATCTGATCTGGGGTTTCCTGTGTCGTAATAAAGAGTACCTGATTTGTACCGTGCCTACATTCAATTGATTTGTCTGTGCTGTTTCAATTTTCCTGATGACACTTCTCTCCGTAAACTACCAAAGCATGTGGCTAAGTTATATTGATCTGTCTTGATTGGTGACGATTAGAGAAAATGCATGTGAAACATGTAGATAATAGGCTGTCATGTCAGAATTTTTAAAACATAGAGAGAGAGAGAGAAGGGGGGTGTTCAGTTGTGAGAAATCACATCAAAACATTTCATGTGTATTTTGATGAAAGATGAAATGCAATCTTACTGTTTCAAAATATGCTTTTCTCTTTATGAAAGCTCTTTGGATGATTTCTTTATTGTAGAGGTTCTCCCAAAATATGCATTTGTTTCACAATGTTAGTTTTTCTTTCAAAGTGATTTCATCGTGCCGTACGCTAATTTGAACTAGCACAAAATCCTGTCGGAGCATAATTTGTTCCTCACCTTTCCGCAACAGGTGGAAGAAGATGAGGACACGGGTAGCAGGCAAAGGACGCGAATGAGATTCTCCAGGCACGGCTTCAGTAACATGCTTGGTGTCGACGATGTTGTATTTTAGATAATTTTGTCTGTCTTTCTCGTGATGACCGCAACTCTGTTCTATCTGATGGTAGTTTAGATGGTCGATATCGACTTGTAATGTGAAGACAAACTTGCTACTCGCGGTCTCGAGACTTGTAATGTTCTAACTTTGTTCGATATTTTAAATTCGGAGACTAATATGATGAATTGTATTCGAAGACAAATCTTCTATTGTATTCGATAAATCTGTTGTTTATATGTTGTGCTATCTATATTCTGTGCAATAATATATTTTGTAATCTGTGCAAATATCAGAAAAAATAAAATAAATACCTAATATTCATACTAGTAGCACATCACTCAGCACACTAGTGGCGCACTTCAAAAGCACACTAGTGGTGCATCGTCAACTAGTGCGCCATTAGTAAGCCAGAGCATATGGGTAAATATGGCCCTCGGAGGCATACTAATGGAGCACCATAAGCTATACTAATGGCGCACCAGGATCTATACTAATGGCGCACCAGGATCTATACTAATGGCGCACTACTTGGTGCGCGATTAGTATACCAGATACTAATGGCTCACCATGAGCAATACTAATGGCGCACTGCCTGGTGCGCCATTAGTATACCAGATACTAATGGCGCACTTGTGGTGCGCCATTAGTAAAAAAATCTAATGGCGTGAGTCTAGTGGCGCACCTATAGTGCGCCATTAGTAGCCAAAATAGGTGCGCCATTAGCAAGCCTTTTCCTAGTAGTGTTGGTTCCATGAGTTGTGGTGTGCCCATGTGTTTGGTTGTTGGTTGTGGTAGTAGAGGGTGACCCCCTCTCCACATATTGGTTTCATTTCATGTTTAGGAATCCATATGTGCAAGTTGTGCCCAATCAAAATAGGCATGTGGCTGAAATTCCAGATTAGTGAAAATCTGAGAATCTGTTCATATTTTCTTCTCCTGTAGATGAGCTTCTGCACGTCAATGTGTTGTGATCTAGCCTTAGCTTTCAACTGGAAAGTTGAAGCTCGTATTTTTTCTAGCCCCCTGTAAATTTTCATTCCATTTCGAGTCCTGTAGATATTGTTTTGGCTGCTGTCAAAATGCTTCAGAGCATAAACAGATAGTGAGAATCTGGAATTTTCACCAAGTCCCTGAAATTTGATATTTTTGGGCAATTTGCAGTTGTGTAACTTTCTGTGTTTAATTCCTTTGTGTGATATTCTTGCTTGTGCTTGTAGTATTCTTGGGTAGCTACAGCCACATATATTATTTGGCATATTTGGCTGGTTGTAGGTGCTTTGCATGTAGCTCACAAAGTGCTATGATGCAGTTTATGTAGATTGTGTAGTTTTGTTGTTTTGATGATTGTGAGTGCTTAGTTGATGATGTGGTGTTCTTCTTTGCTCCACCCATCCATGTTGGTTTTTTTTATACCTTGGCTACCTGGATATACCAGAGTTTAGCCATTGGAGTGTGTTGTGGTAAATTTGACACGTAGGGCTTCATATCTTGTTTCGTTGATTCCCGTTGATCCGTAGCTCCGATTGTAATGTTCTTTATATGGTTTTGCATCGTTTTCACGAGACGCATATGATCGTTCCATTCTCATGCATGTCAAGATATATTAGGATGCAGTTCTGTCCAGGAACATGTATTTACTTCTCATGCTTATGCTAGTGATAGAAATAGTGATGCATGCTCATATTCATCTCATGCATCATGTGCTTGTTGCATCTTGAGGTGCTGTTGTTCATAGGATGTTATTATTGTGTTGGATAGCACTGGGATCGGAGAACGAGTACGTGGTTCGGGAGAGTACGTGCAGGACGATCAAGAACCGTTCCAAGCTGAGGATATCACACGCAAGATGATATGACCTTGATTGCATCTCTAGACTTGTTATGCTAGTTCACGTTTCCTCCATCATATGCTCACTGCCTACCACTGAAATATCTTCCTCCTGATATGCCATGAAACCCAAACACTTATCCCTTCCTAGCAAAACTTGAATGGCTAAGTAGGCTTTGCTCAGCTACTAATGTTAGCGTTGCTAGATGCAGGTGCTTTGCCTCATGTGATAACATGAGCTTTATATCATTATCTTAATTTTGTTATTTAATTAATGCACCTATATACTTGGTAAATAACGGAAGTCCTAGCCTTTTGCTGGGTGCATTGTTCCGTTATTGCCGCCATAGTTACCGGCTACCGGTGTTTGATTCCATATTGATTGCTCCTAACACATTCGGGGTTTTTTTGGGGACCCCCTCGATAAATCGCGTAGTGTTAAGACTTGTCCGGCAGGACCCAACATTGGTGTTAATTGCTAATCACTTAATAATAATCTGCATAGGGAATGATCACCCCGAGGATCTTTAATCAACAACTCGGGCCAGTACTCCTCATGAGTGTTGGTCCAAAATGGACAGACTAAGGGGGCCACCACAGGGAAACTTGAGGTTTGCCTCCTTTAGGCTTTTCCAACCGTCGTGTCCTGAGACTGAGATATGCGGCTCTTATTGGGGTCGTCGACACGACGGGAGGTCCTGCTAGAGTTGTCTTACCTTAGCGATATATCTTGTGTATAGGAATCCCAGTGAAGCTTTGGTTCTCCCCACAGTTGAGCTTTTCCTCTAAGGAATCCGACGAGATCACGAGATTCGTGATAGAGGATTACTTTGTAGCCCGTGTACATTTGTGATGGACTAGTTGGAGCACCCCTGCAGGGTTTAATCTTTCGGAAAGTCGTGCCCGCGGTTATGTGGCAACTAGGAATATTTTGTTAACATCCGGTAATAGATAACTTAAACATAAGCTAATAAAATTGCCAACTGTGTGCGTAACCGTGACTGTCCCCTTCGAAGATCTCTCTTCGATCGGGAACACGGTGTGGTTATGATTGACGTAGGTAGGTGTTCAGGATCACTTAGTGATCATCTATCATCGACCGCTCGTATAGACCCCCTTCAGATATGTTCTACGTAAGTTAGACACCATATCAAGCTTAGGATGCTGCAACCTAAATACTTCACCTTACCAACCTAATAACTTGACTAGTTCTGGCACCGAGGTCATAGATTGCTGAGTCCCCGTGGCTCACAGATTCCTTCACAACACCAACAGGTTCATGTACCCAGAGACTGGTGATCCCGGTGGCACGCAGCTGGCGTGGCAGTACGATGAGGAGAACGACCGCATGTACGTGAACTATCCAGAAGATTGAGGCGTGGTCGTGATCGTGGGCCAGCATGCAGGGTAGCATAGTCATTTCCCATGTTTTGTAGTCCATAGCGGAACTACCTTGATTGTATGCGTGATGTACTCTGATATATTTATGAGATGGCAATTGAATCCCTTATTGACATTCTGTTGATATTATGTATCTGCTATGCTACCATGTTTGCGAAACGCTTAGATGCGCTCCTTTCCAATTCGGGGCCTCGTTCCCCAGATCAGAAAGGACTGCATCTTAGTCGTTACAAGTTGGTAATCAGAGCCTTACGACCATAGGAGCCTTTGTGTGATCGTACTTGGCCGAGTCGAGTCTAGTAAAATGTTTTGAGTCTTAGTTATATCGGAGAGTAGGATTCTTTTTTCTCCTTTTCCATGCTTTGGTGAGGTTCCCGACTTAGGAAATCTTAAATTATACTCCTTTTCTCGCTCAAAATTTTTTTAGGATCACGCGGGTATTTGTGAAATCTATATGATTTCAATGTGACGGAGTTCTGTCTTGGTGCCTCCTGTCTGCCTTGATTTCTTCCGGGGAGTTGAGCTCCAGGGGATTCTTGCGCACATCACCATCATTCAGATTTCTGAGTATCTATGAACGAAGGATGTTCGTAATTGCTTCAATACTGGTAGTGGCGAGATGACCCCGATGTCCCCAGTACTGGTGCAGATTGTTCGGGAGTACTGCCATACTTGGTATCGTTGTGATCACGAGGGTATGTTGTAGATGAAGGTCCGAAATGTTGGTTGTGTGTTGACGGATGTGATACAGGTGACGGGTTAGTATAGGAGTTGTGTGATATTACTCCTTGTATCCGTGTACCAGATTGCATGACCAGTTATTTCGGGAATTCATCGGTGGGATATCAAGTAGTATCTTATAGGACTATCTTCCTACAGATGCATGATGGAGGTTGGGATTCGATGTTCAATGGGTGCGTTTGTTCACGGCCGTCTTACAACGGTTCTCGTTGTATCTTAAAGAGTCCTTGTAGCTCGCTACGACTCGGGGATACTTTGTATGTCGTGTGCACTACCTTGCACAGGATGGCTATTGTAAATTCGAGCCCGTGCGATCTTATCCACGAAGATATCGGATGAAATCTCGATCATATGTTTGTTCCGAGCAGTTCTAGCTCATACTTGTTTGCAGTGGTCTTAATCGGAATTTTGTCGACCGTCACTTTGAGGAAGCATTCTTACTATTTTGTTCGAATGAAATTGATATATTCCTGTTCAGATATTCCTGCCATTTTGATTCAGCTATATCTCCAATTTATTCCGTGGGCTAATGTGTTGTCCGTCTTCAGGATGGCTCCACCAACTCGTCAGAACCCAGGGCGTGAGGATGTGCCGCCACCACCTCCTCCTCCGGAGAATCCTCCTCCGCCGCCGCCTCCTCCTGCAGAGGCCTGGCAAGTGGTGATGGCTGCTACTAATGCAAATACCCATATGCTGCTACAGTTGTTGCAAGAGAGAGCTAATCAGCAGCAAGGCAATTTCCAGCATGGTGGCAATCAGTTTGCTAGTCTGAGTCAGTTCGTGTCGAATCAGCCAAAGACTTTCATTTCCTGTGACCAGCCATTTGATGCAGAGGATTGGATCCGTGATATGAAAAAGCATTTCGAGTGTAGCAATGTTTGTCCTGAGGATTTTGTCAAATTTGCAACATTCAAGTTGAAGGGGCAGGCTTCTATCTGGTGGCAACAGTTGAAGGATCCTAGAGGCGCTAGAGTGATCACTTGGGATGAGTTCAGCCGTGACTTCAGGTCCCACTACATTCCTTCCAGCTTTGTGGAGAAGATGCGTGAGAAGTTCAGTCGCTTGAAGCAGGGTGGCAATTCCGTGTACAAGTACAACGTTGAGTTCCACGAGCTAGCCCGATACGCCTTGTAGGATATCCCTGATCAGAAAAGCAGGATTTATCAGTTCAGAGGTGGCTTGAAAGAAGATTTGCAGTTAGCCCTTGCTTTGCACGATCCTGAGGAGTTCGACAAGTTCTACAACTTAGTTCTCAGGGCATAGGCAGCCTTGCTCAGGGTGGAGAATTCTAAGAAGCGCTTCAGAGATTCCAACTCTTCCTCGACTCAGGTGGTTCAGAAGCAACAGAAGTATTGGGTGTCTCCTCCTCCTCCTCGGCACTCGCAGCAGCTCAAGCACTCTGGTGGTCGTGGTTCTTCCCACCCACCCAACCCTATCTTCCAGCACAGATTCCAGCATCAGAAGCAAGGGCCTCCTCAGACTCAGTACCGGCAGCCAGCAGAGGTGACTTGTCACAAGTGTGGGCAGAAGGGTCATTATGCCAACAAGTGTACTTCTCAGCTCTGACTGCCGCCTCCTCCTCGAGGCAAACCTGCAAGAAATGCTCTTGTCAAGTTCAACCCGAGATCAGCTCGAGTCAACATGGTGAATGCGGCTGAGGTAGAAAACTCTTCAGATGTGATCATGGGTAACCTCCTCGTCAATGATATTCCTGCTTAAGTGTTATTTGATTCTGGTGCTTCGCATTGCTTCGTGTCATATCCATTTGCATCCAAGCATAATATGTGTCACGAGCAGTTGTCTAAGCCATTGGCAGACGTTTCTCCTGTAAAGCATTTGAGTTCTAGTTTGTTCGTTCCTGATGTTTCTGTCAAGATGGGTGATTATGCTTTTCTGGCGTCTCCTATTGTCTTGGGCAATTCCGACATCGACTTGATCCTTGGTATGGACTGGCTGGCCATGAACAAGGCATCGATTGATTGTGAAGCTAAAGAAGTGAAGCTTACCCACTCTTCACAGGACGTGATTATATTCGCGGCGCGCGATGATACAATCCGTCTGTTCTCTTTGAATGAAAAGGGTGAGATCGATCCTATTTCGCAAGTCCCAGTGGTCTGCGAATATGAAGATGTGTTTCCTGAAGAGCTACCAGGCATGCCTCCGCACTGTGAAGTTGAGTTCATCATTGAGCTTGAGCCAGGCACCGAGCCTGTGTGCAAACGGCCATACAAATTGGGTCCATAAGAGTTGAAGGAACTTAAGAGGCAACTCGATGAGCAGGAGCGTTTGGGTTTGATCAGACCGAGCTCGTCTCCGTGGGGCTGTGGAGTTCTGTTTTTCAAGAAGAAGGATGGCACGGACCGGCTATGTGTCGATTACCGTCCATTGATCAAGAAGACAATCAGGAACTAATATCCACTTCCGAACATAACTGAGTTGTTCGAACAGTTGAAAGGTGCTAAGGTCTTCTCCAAGCTCGATCTCAGAATGGGCTATCATCAAATTC
The DNA here is from genome assembly GCF_904849725.1 of Hordeum vulgare subsp. vulgare. Lineage (NCBI taxonomy): Eukaryota > Viridiplantae > Streptophyta > Magnoliopsida > Poales > Poaceae > Hordeum > Hordeum vulgare. The sequence continues at coordinate 259,144,868 of NC_058523.1, read as the reverse complement.
TCATTCGCGAGGAAGATATTCTGAAGACTGCCTTCAGGACTAGTTTTGGCTCGTATGAGTATACGGTCATGTCTTTTGGTCTGGCAAATCCTCCTCCGACATTCTGTCGATTGATGAACTACATATTCTCTCAGTTCAAGAATGACTTTGTCTTGCTCTACCTCGACGACATTCTGGGCTTTTCTGAAACTGAGGAAGAACATGAAGAACATCTCAGATTGGTGCTTGATAAGCTGAGAGAGTACAAGCTGTATGCCAAGTTTTCCAAGTGTGAGTTCTAGCTCAAAGAAGTGTCTATCTGGGTCACATTATCTCTGCCGAGGGCATTAACGTTGATCCGTCCAAAGTTCAGGCCATTGTTGAATGGGAGCCTCCGCAGAATGTGAAGCAGCTTCAAAGCTTTCTCGGGCTTGCTCGCTATTGCAGAAGGTTCGTTGAGAAATTCTCCAAGATTGCCAAGCCACTCTTCTTCAGAAAGGTGTGAAGTATGCTTGGTCCCCAGAGTGTCAGTTGGCCTTCGACACACTCAAAGAGAAGCTTACCTCCACTCTAGTCTTGGTTCCTCCGGATGACTCCAAGCCTTACCAAGTCTTCTGCGATTCTTCTCTCAAGGGTCTTGGTGCAGTCCTGATGCAAGACAAGAAGGTGGTTGCTTATACCTCCAGGCAGTTGAAGCCAGCGGAGAAGAACTATCATGTGCATGATCTTGAGATAGTAGTTGTGGTACATGCTCTGATGACTTGGAGACACCTCTTGTTGGAACGTAAGGTTGAAGTTTTCACCGATCACAAGAGTCTCAAGTACATCTTCACTCAGCCTAACCTGAATCTTCGGCAAACACGTTGGGTGGAAATGCTCCAAGATTTTAATCCGAGTGTTGAGTACACGCCAGGCAAAGCTAATGTCATGGCACATGCATTGAGCGGGAAGGCATACTGCAACAGTCTGATTCGGCAACCTCTCCAGGCTGGTCTTTGTGAGTCTTTCACGAAGCTCAACCTTCAGTTAGTACCTCAGGGATTTCTTGCAAACCTTCAGATCTCTCCTACCTTGGAAGATCAGGTCCGAGCAGCACAACTTCTTGACGCTATGGTGAAGAAAGTCAAGATTGGCGTGGCAAAGAGTCTTCCCAAGTATAAGTGCTTCACTATTGATGCCAAAGACACGTTGTTCTTCGAGGATTGCCTTGTCGTCCCGAAAGGCGAGCTCAGAAAGGTAATCATGGAAGAAGCTCATAACTCTCTGATCTCTATTCATCCTGGAAGCTCCAAGATGTACCACGACTTGAAATAGACCTTCTGGTGGACTCGTATGAAGCAAGAGATTGCTCAGTTCGTAAATGAATGTGATGTATGTCGAAGGGTGAAAGCACAGCATCAATGTCCAGCAGGTCTTTTGCATCCATTGCCCATTCCCGAGTGGAAGTTTGATCACATTGAGATGGATTTTGTCACCAGGTTTCCGAAGTCCAAGAAGGGTAATGATGCCATCTTCGTCGTCATCGACAAGTTGAGTAAAGTGGCTCATTTTCTTCCAGTCAAGGAATCCATTTCAGTAGCTTAGCTTGCAGAGTTGTACACCTCCAGGATTGTGTCATTGCACGGTGTGCCTATGATGATCTCTTCGGATCACGGAAGTATCTTCACTTCCAAGTTCTGGGACTCCTTTCAGTCTGCTATGGGCACGAAGATCCGCTTCAGCACAACGTTCCATCCTCAGACTAGTGGTCAAGTGGAGCAAGTCAATCAAGTTCTTGAGGATATGCTGTGAGCATGTGTTATCTCTTTTGGCCTGAAGTGGGAGGATTGTCTGCCTTTTGCGAAGTTCTCGTATAACAACAGTTATCAAGCTAGTTCTGGCAAGGCTCTATTTGAAATTCTCTATGGCAGGAAGTGCCGCACCCCGCTCAACTGGTCCGAGACCGGTGAGCGTCAGATCCTTGGGAATGATTTGATTGAAGAAGCTGAGGAGATGTGTCGGGTCATTCGCGACAACCTCAGAGCAGCTCAGTCCCATCAGAAGAGCTATTATAATAGAAAGCACCATGACATGTCTTATGAGCTTGATGACTTCGTATATCTCAAGGTGTCGCCTATGAAGGGTATGCAACGCTTTGGCATCTAAGGCAAGCTTGCGCCTCGTTTCGTTGGTACGTTTAGAGTGGTTGGGAAGAGAGGCGACCTTGCGTACCAGCTTGAGCTCCCGTCAAACTTTGCAAATGTACATGATGTGTTCCATGTTTCTCAGCTTCGGAGGTGCTTCAACACCCCCGAGCGCACTGTTCATCTTCCAGACATCGACCTTCAGCCTGACCTTTCTTATCGTGAGCATCCAGTTGCGGTTCTTGAGGCGACTGAGTGCAAGACCCACAACAAGACCGTCAAATTTCTCAAAGTGCAGTGGTCACACCATTTCGATAAAGAGGCTACTTGGGAACGCGAGGATCACCTCGTTCTGAATTTCCGGAGTTCTTTCAGGCGTAGATCTCGGGGCGAGATCTGTTTGTAGTGTGGGAGAGTTTGTAATGCCCCAAGTGTGTAACCTTCCCCTTTTGGAACCTTATCTGGGACCACCTTGTCAACGTTATGAGAGAGTTCATGCTCATGATTTCATGTGATGTGCCTTGTATTTCTTCCTTGCGTGCATGCATAACATATCATATCATTTCCTTGTCCTTGTGATGTTGCATTATGTTCTTGTGATTTCATGTGATGCCTTGTGATGATGTGCATGTGTTGTATAACTTGTGTGGAGTGACGCATGTGATAGTAATTTGCATAGGTTTCAAACCATCCTCCCTCCCTCTCTATTTCTTCTCAATGTCAAGATTCACTTCTTCCTTTCCTGTTTTAAAAATGACCATGGTTTAGCAGGTTTTGTGTTGGATTGGAGAGGTGTGTTTGCTATTTTTTAAACATGTTTTAAAGGTGCATAAAATACCAAAACAGATCAAGCTAATGTTGTTTTGTAAAATATTTACTTGCTCCTAAACTTTTGTTTCTATTTTTATTAAATAGGTCTTGATTTTACAAGTACAAGGCAAGTGCTATTTTTATTTTTGCACTTGTAGTTTTCCTTGTGCATTTCTTTTCCTGTGTGTTTATTTCTGTAAATAGGAAAGCCACGGGTTTGTTTTTCTCTTATCTGTCGCCACCTGTGGGCTTACTCCCATAGGACGGCCCACTTCTCTTTCTCTCGCAGCCCAGCTTCGCTTGCCCCTGTAGACGGCATCCTGTTCACCCCCTTCCTCCGTCAGTTCTCTTCAGTCTTCCGGTTTAGAGCAACGGCGACAAACACCGTCACGGACGTCGAGGAGCGTCCCTCACCCCTCTCCTCCATAAAAGGAGCCCCCCTTGGTGTCCGTGGAGATAGGGTTTCCCCTCTCGCGCCGCCACCACCATTTCCTCGCCATCTCTCTCTCTGTCGTCGAGCTTCAAGTAAGGGGATGAGTTCCTCCGCCATGGCCGAGGGATGAGGAGTACCCGTCGTCGCGCCCGTGCCTCTTCTTCCCCTTCGACGACTCGGCGAGCACGACGGTACCTCCAGGGATCCATCCCCGCGGCTAGGACGTCAAGATCCCCCCTGCTTCCACTTCTCCACGGCGGCGGCTTCCTTCCCCGACGAGCGTCCCCGATCGGCTGCTTCCTGCTTCTTCCCCTGCTGCCTCTCCGATCAAGACCGGGATCTTCTTTCGTTGGGTGAGCAGATCCCCCTCTTCCCCCTTCCCTGTCTTACAGCATGTGTAGGAGCGTAGGATCGCCGCCGTGCTGCTCCCTGTCGCCGGCTCCACCGCGCACCGTAGATGCATAGCTGTGGTTCGTCTCAAGCAGTATTAGCATAGTAAATGGAACCCTGGGTGCATGAGCATCCTTCCGTCAACGAGCCGATGCTCGATTTAGCCTGTGTCGCCGGCGGGATAGCTCCCCTGTTCCGGACGCCATAGATCAGATGTGGATACCGAAGGGGGTGCTCAAAAGAGCAGATCCCCCTTCTCTGTCAGACTCCTGTCCGTAGCGTAGTGGTTGCGAGCCATTTTGCCTCATGAGAGGTCGTGGGTTCGATCCCCCCTCGGCACCCCCTTTTGTTTTATTTCCTCGGCACAGTAGAGCAGCAGTTGCAGTGTAATTATACTTGTTAGCACCCTCTCCCTATCGAGTACCTTTGCCCTACCAGAGTGTAGCACTGTAGTTGCACCACCAGCAGGTCTGGGGTTCGATCCGAGAACGTGCCCCCTTTTGGGCAAGTTTGCATATGTGTAACTTTCTGTTTTTAATTCCTTTGTGTGATATTCTTGCTTGTGCTTGTAGTATTCTTGGGTAGCTACAGCCACATATATTATTTGGCATATTTGGATGGTTGTAGGTGCTTTGCATGTAGCTCACAAAGTGCTATGATGCAGTTTATGGCAGAGTGTGTAGTTTTGTTGTTTTGATGACTGTGAGTGCTTAGTTGATGATGTGGTGTTCTTATTTGCTCCACCCCATCCATGTTGGTTTTTTTATATCTTGGCTACCTGGATATACCAGAGTTGAGCAATTGGAGTGTGTTGTGGTGAATTTGACACGTAGGGCTTCATATCTTGTTTCGTTGATTCCCGTTGATCCGTAGCTCCGATTGTAATGTTCTTTATATGGTTTTGAATCGTTTTCACGAGACGCATCTGATCATGTCATTCTCATGCATGTCAAGATAGATTAGGATGCAGTTCTGTCCAGGAACATGTATTTACTTCTCATGCTTGTGCTAGTGATAGAAATAGTGATGCATGCTCATCTTCATCTCATGCATCATGTGTTATTGCATCTTGATGTGCTGTTGTTCATTGGATGTTATTCTTGTGTTGGGTAGCACCAGGATCGGAGAACGAGTACGTGGATTCGGGAGAGTACGTGCAGGACGATCAAAAACCGTTCCAAGCTGACGATATCACACGCAAGATTATATGACCTTGATTCCATCTCTAGACTTGTTATGCTAGTTCATGTTTCCTCCATCATATGCTCGCTGACTACCACTGAAATATCTGCCTCCTGATATGCCATGAAACCCAAACACTTATCCCTTCCTAGCAAAACTTGAATGGCTAAGTAGGCTTTGCTCAGCTACTAATGTTAGCGTTGCTAGATGCATGTGCTTTGCCTCATGTGATAACATGAGCTTGATATCATTACCTTAATTCTGTTGTTTAATTAATGCACCTATATACTTCGTAAATAACAGAAGGCCTAGCCTTTTTCCAGGTGCTTTGTTCCGTTATTGCTGCCATGGTTACCGGCTACCGGTGTTTGATTCCATATTGATCGCTCCTAACACGTTTGGGGTTGTTATGGGGACCCCTCGATAAATCACGTAGTATTAAGACTTGTCCGGCAGGACCCAACATTGGTGTTAATTGCTAATCACTTAATAATAATCTGCATAGGGAATGATCACCCTGAGGATCTTTAATCAACAACCCGGGCTAGTGCTCCTCATGAGTGTTGGTCCAAAATGGACAGACTGCGGGGGCCACCACAGGGAAACTTGAGGTTTGGCTCTTGTAGGCTTTTCCATCCGTCATGTCCTGAGACTGAGATACGCGGCTCTTATTGGGGTCGTCGACACAACGGGAGGTCCTGCTAGAGTTGTATTACCTTAGCGATATATCTTGCGTATAGGAATCCCTGTGAAGCTTTGGTTCTCCCCAGAGTTGAGGTTTTCCTCTAAGGAATCCGACGAGATCACGAGATTCGTGATAGAAGATTACTTTGTGGCCCATGTACATTTGTGATGGACTAGTTGGAGCACCCCTGCAGGGTTTAATCTTTCGGAAAGCCGTGCCCGCGGTTATGTGGCAACTGGGAATATTTTTTTAACATCCGGTAATAGATAACTTAAACATAAGCTAATAAAATTGCCAATTGTGTACGTAACCGTGACTGTCCCCTTCGAACATATCTCTTCGATCGGGAACATGGTGGGGTTATGATTGACGTAGGTAGGTGTTCAGGATCACTTAGTGGTCATCTATCATCGACCGCTGGTATAGACCACCTTCATATATGTTCTATGTAAGTTAGCCACCATATCACGCTTAGGATGCTGCAACCTAAATATTTCACCTTACCAACCTAATATCGAGTGAACCGGGTTTGAAGCCTTTCTCACTAGGAATTCCTTCAATGTGTCATACCAGGCCCGTGGGGCTTGCTTGAGGCCATAAAGAGCCTTGTTGAGTATGAAAATTATGTCAGGATGCTTTGGGTCTTCAAAACCTATTGTTGAGCAACATATACTTCTTCCTCAAGCTTACCATTGGGGAATGCACTTTTCAAATCCATTTGATACAATATGATATTGTGATGGTTAGCATAAGCAAGCAATATACGAATAGCTTCAAGTCTAGCAATAGGTGAAAAAGTTTCATCAAAATTAATTCCTTCAACCTCTGTGTAGCCTTGTTCCCTACTACCTGACCATCTTCGTGTTGCTTGTCTCAGTATTTACACTTGGTATCGATGACATTGTGCTTGCGAGGATGAGGCCACTTGACGAGTTCCCACACATTGTTGAGCTTGAATTGATGAAGTTCTTCTTGCATAGCTTGAATCCACTTGGGTTCCATGAAGGCTTCATCAACTTTTGAGGGGTCTGTGATAGACCCAAAGGAAGAATGCCCACAAAAGTTAATCAAATGTGAAGCTTTTGAGCGAGTGAGGGGACCTGGCGCATTGATCTCATCGAGGATTTTGTCAATTTGCACTTCATTTGCAATCCTTAGAGGAGTATAAGGGGCACACAACTCATGAATAATACCAAGTTCATCAAGATAGTCATCAAGACCAGTGTTCTTGAACTCAGTCCCATTTTCACTCCTCATGTGCTTGATCTCGACACCAAAGTTCGTCGATGTAACGCCCAAGATGCGGTCCTATCCTTATTTTGGTGCGAAGGCCTCGACAAGGATAGAAACGCATCTCGTCGTTTCGCAAGAATGGATATCGTTACAAGTACATGTACTGAAAAGATGAGTATAAGGAGTTGGCTTACACTCGCCACAAGCTAGATCAGAGTCACATCAGTACAATTCATACAATCATCATGAAGAAAAACAGGGTCCGTCTACGGACGAAAACAAACGATAAAAGAACGACGTCCATCATTGCTATCCCAGGCTACCGGCCTGGAACCCATCCTAGATCGATGAAGAAGAAGAAGAAACTCCAAATGAACAACCATCGCGCTCATGTCTTAATATCACTTTACTTGTACCTGCAACTGGTGTTGTAGTAATCTCTGAGCCACAGGGGACTCGGCAATTCATTTCCAAAGGTATCAAGACTAGCAAAGCTTAATGGGTGAGGTATGGTTAAGTGGTGAGGCTGCAGCAAGCGACTAGGCATTTATTTGAGGTGGCTAACTTACGAGTACAGGAATAAGAGGGGGGTGATCTACGCATAGCAGACGTGAACTAATAATGATCAAATAAATGATCCTCAACACCTACTTACGTCAGACATAACCCCACTTTGTCCTCGATCGGAGAAAGAGATCATGAAAGAGACAGTCACGGTTACGCACATAGTTGGCATATTTTAATTAAGCTTACTTCAAGTTATCTAGAACATGATGTTAAACAAGGTTTCCACGTTGCCACATAACCATGGGCACGTCTTTCCGAAAATATTTAACCCTGCAGGGGTGCTCCAACAAGTCCATCACAAATTACCACAAGCCGCATCGAAATCCTCGATCACGAAGCTCGCGATCTCGTCAGACTCCTTAGTGGAAAACCTCAACTCTGAGATAACCCAAAGCATCATCGGAATCCCGATGCACAAGACATTCATCAAAGGTAAAACTAATCTAGCAAGGCCGCCCGACGTGTTGACGATCCTGATAGGAGCCGCGTATCCCGTTCCCAGGATACGACAGATGGGCGGGATGTCGGGTTGGCTAAACCCTGGGTGACCAGGGGCCGCCACACATCACCTGGTTTGTACCAACACTCATGCAGAGTACTCGCCTGGGGATTGATTAATTACTCCGCGGGTGCCGGCGGGCCCTATGCATTTTTATTAGGTTATTAGGCAAATGTAGTACCAAAGTTGGGCCTTGCCAGACAAGTTTTAATCTAAGACGAATTATCAAGGGGGTCCCCATAACAACCCCGATCGTGTTAGGAGTGCTCAATTATGGAATCTAACACCGGTAGCCGAAACTAAGGGGACAAAGGTGGAACAAAACAACAAGCTAGAATGTTCGAGCCTTCCACCTTTTACCAAGTATATAGGTTCACCGTGATCCGACGCATGGTTTATTATTTACGTGCGTTTAAACTAATCTATATTTTCCTAAAATTATTAAATCGCAGGAAAAAAACTAAATCCAATCGGGCCAAAAATGGGCATGCGCGACATACTATAAGCCGCTCAGGGCGATGAATAGGGGAAAAAGGGGGCTCTCCTCGCGGCCATGGGTCGGCTCGAAGGAGGGGAGGCTCGGCCTCGGTGGCTGGAGTTGGGCCGTGTCTGGAGGGAGGTCGGCCCACGCAAGCGCTTTGGAGCCTCGTCTCCCTCCCGAGCGGGAGTCTCTGGCGGCGCAGGTCAACGCAGGCAACGGCCTCTGGCGAGGCGGGACGAGAGGCGGCGAGGCCAGGGATGGCCAGATCCGGAGGGGATCGGACCGGGGCGGGCGGATCCGCTGGCAGTGGACGGTGGCAAAGCCCAAGGCGGCAGCGGCGGGCTGCTGCAGAGAACGAGGCCGGCGGGAGGCTCCTGCGACGATCGTATCTACTTTTGCAAACTCTTTTGCCCTTGTTTTGGACTCTAATTTGCATTATTTGAATGGAACTAACCTGGACTAACGCTGTTTTCAGCAGAATTGCCCTGGTGTTATTTTTGTGCAGAAATCAAAGTTCTCCAAATGTCCTGAAAATTTACGGAGATCGTTTTTGGAAAATATGAAAAATATTTGCGTCAAGATCCACCTGAGGGAGTGGGCCAGTGGGACACAAGCCCTGCCTCCGCCACCCCCCCCCCCCTGGTGGTGGTGGGCAAGCTAGTGGGGCCCACACGGCTCTGCCGCCCCCAATCTCAGGTCTATAAGTTCACTTTCGTCCCAGAAAAAATAAAAAGAGAAGTTTTCATCGCGTTTGCGATATGGAGGCGCCGCCACAACCTGTTCTTCCTCTGGAGGGCAGATCTGGAGTCCGTCTTGGGCTCCGGAGAGGGGAAATCGTTGCCATCGTCATCATCAACCCTTCTTCCCTCGCCAATTCCAGGAAGCTCTTCGTCGTTCGTGAGTAATCTATTTGTTGGCTCGCTGGGCGGTGATGAGTAGGATGAGATCTATCATGTAATCGAGTTAGTTTTGATGGGGATTGATCCCTAGTATCCACTATGTTCTGAGATTGATGTTGCTACTACTTTGCCATGCTTAATGCTTGTCACTAAGGCCCGAGTGCCATGATTTCAGATCTGAAATTATTATCTTGTCACCAATATATGTGTGTTTTAGATCCGATCTTGCAAGTTGTAGTTACCTACTATGCGTTATGATCCGGCAACCCCGGAGTGACAATAACCGGAACCACTCCCGGTGATGACCATAGTTTGAGGAGTTCATGTGTTCACCAAGTGCTAATGCGTTGGTCCGGTTCTTTATTAAAAGGAGAACCTTAATATCTCGTAGTTTCCTTTTGGACCCCGCTGCCACGGGAGGGATGGACAATAGATGTCATGCAAGTTCTTTTCCCTAAGCACGTATGACGACACATGGAATGCATGCCTACATCACATTGACGAACGGGAGCTAGCCACATATCTCTCCGTGTTATAACTGTTGCATGATGAATATCATCCAAACAAATCACCGACCCATTGCCTACGAGTTTGTCCTACTGCTGATGTTACTTGTCTTTCTCTACTGCTACTGTTGCTACTACTATCGCTTGCTACTGTTGTTACTTGCTACTGTTGTCACTACTGTTGTTCCTTGCCGCTGCTATTACTCGTTACACTGCTGCTACCTGCTACAATTTTGGTTCGTTGGTCGTTGACGGGAACTGACAATTTCCGTCAACGAGGCAACTTGGCACCATTGATACAATCGTTAGGAATATTCTGCCGTCAATAGATCGTTTCTGACATCGTTGTTATCATACTACTTTGTTGTTACTACTTTGCTTGCAGATACTAATCTTTCAGGTGTGGTTCAATATGACACATTCAGCTACTAATACTCGAGAGTATTCTCTCACCTCTTGTCTGGCTAACCTACAAGTTTGGGTCGAATACTCTACCCTCGAAAACTGCTACGATCCCACGCATTGGTGGGCCGTCAACAACATTCTTCTAGTTTCGATTGCCGGAGAGTGCTAGCAGCATTCTTATGGTGTCGTTGCAAGGGAAGGTCTACTGTTACGGAGTCAGCATTTTTCTGGCACCGTTGCCGGTGAGGTATTGCTATATTCTCTGAGTTACTTGGGATTTATATCTGCTGATCACTATGAAGAATCTGAAGGATCCGAAGACCAAAGTCTTGCCCTCAACTACGAGGGGAGGTAAGGAATTGCCATCTAGCTGTGCACTTGATTCACCTTCAGCTATGAGTAAGTTTGTGATATCAACTCCTGCTAGAAATCTTGATATATCGCCTGTGCTTGATGATGCTTATGATCCTACTGCTAGAGATGCTATGCTTGATACCATGCCTGATACTGCTAGAGATGCTATGCCTGATACTGCTTTGCCTGATGATGCTAGAGATGCTATTTTGCGTGATGATGCTATGCTTAATACTGGTAGAGATGTGTAGTGCCCCAAGTGTAAACCTTCCCTATTTGGAACCTATTGCAACTAGGTCCACATTGTCATGGTTATGATGATATCATTTGTGCCTTCATTTCATCTGATGTTCCCTTTTGTTTCCTTCCCTTGCATGCATGCATAACATATCATTCCATGCCATGTCTTGTCTTGAGTTTGCATTGTGTTCTCATGTGGTGTGGTTACCTTGTGAATTCATGAGTGATGCTCTTGAGATAGTGGGGTGAGTAGTAGTAGTGTTTGTGGTGATAGTTGGTTTGCAAAAACCCTTTGATGGCAAAACCCCTCTCTCTCTGTTAATCTCAAGTTCAAATTTTCACTTGCTCCTAAGCTGATTTCAAAATGTCTGTTATTTAGGGGATATTGTGGGTGTTAAGTTGTGCAAGTTTGGTGATTTTGAAAGTGTTGTAAACAGGTGCAATAAATACAAAATAGAGGCATTAGTTCTGTTTTGTGAAATATTGCTTGCTCCTAAAAATCTTGTTCTTGTTTTATTTAAATAGTTCATATTTTTCTATGACCACGGGGTATTTTCTTTTGATTTTATCCCCACTAGTTTGCTTTGCTTATTGCTTTTCCTTCTGGCTTTTCCTTTAAATAGAAAAGCACAGGGGTTTCTTTTTCTTTTAAGTAGCGCTAGTGGGCTTCCTCCCACCTAGGCCGGCCCATCTTCTCCTCCTCTTCGCACCAGGAGCCCACCTCACCGTCGCTCGTCTTCCTCCTGGCGACGTCACGACTGTACGAACAACCCTCAGCCTCCTGATCGCTCTTGCCTTGATCTTGCGGCTCCAGATCCCCCCCCCCCCCCGAGGTGTTATAAGCTATGGCTCGTCTCCCCCTGCAGCTAGGGTTCCATCTTCCCCCTCCTCTCCTCCTTCCAGTGCCGCCAGGATGTTCCTCGTCGTCTCCAACGCCATGGCCGGCTCCAGGTGAGCTCGACGCCGGCGGATCGCTGCTCCTCCTCCTGCTCCAACTAGTGCAAGAGGGTGCGGTGGTCAAGGGGGGCCATTCCCATCAAGAGCGAGCAACGGGAGTGACCACGTCATCGGCCTCATCGTCCTCCTTTTCCTCCTCTACGGTGGTCGTCCCTGCCGCACCTCGTCGCCGCTTCTTCTTCTTCCACGACGCGTCGCCCTCCTCTCTCGTCTTCCCCTCGGTGAGCAGCTTATACCAGCTCCTTCCTCTCTAGCGCATAGACTCGAGCTCCTCGTCGTTGGGTTGCTCGGGTGCAGTAGTAGGGTGCAACGCTTGCAGACGACAGCAGCTTCTGCTCGTTGATAGCTGTGGCTCAAGGGTGGTTTCGAGGTGGGAATGGTTCCCCTGCGGATCCTACTTCCCCCTCTGCAGCGTAGTTTGGCCATTGGTGGTTGTGGTAGTCGCCGCCGTCCACCTCTGTTTCAGTCGTGGGCGAAGTGTTCCGTAGGAGAGAGGTGCTTGTGGTGCATGTGTGTGCCTGGGGTGTAGAGATTGTGTGTGGTGTGGTGCTCGGAGGTTTCGGCAGCAGAGAGGGGTGTCCTCCTTGTAGCCCTAGTGCCTCCCATCATAGCGCAAAAGCAGCAGTGCAGTAGCGCCGGTGAGACCCTCCTCTGTTCCGGCAAGCCGTCGGCAGCAGATAAGCAGAGATGGGTTCCTTTTCTTCTTTTTTGCTCCTTCTCTGTCAGTTTTCGAGCCATAGCGTAGTGGTAGTGGTGCTGTGTGCGTGATGAGTAGGGCGTGGGTTCGAATCCCCCCTCGGCACCTTTTTGGTTTGATTGTTTTCGGCACAGTAATCTACAGGGAAGCCTTACCCTGTTCAATCCCATCTCTCTGTCAAAGGCAGTAGCAGTAGCGTAGTGGTGGTGCTGTGGTGTGTTGCACCAGGGGCTCTGTGGTTCGAAACCCAGAGAGACCCCATTTTCTTTTTCCTTGTTTATTTTATTTTGTTTTCCTTTGTTGTTTTAATTTCTTGCAGCCCTGTTCATTGTAGTAATTGTGATGTGCTTGCACATGAGAGCATGTATCTTTTCCCTTCTCAGGCAAGAGGGAGTGTTGTAGTTTTTGCTAGCTTGTGAACCCTTGGTGATGCACTTGTGTGTGTGTAGATATAATTGGTAGGAGGATATGTAGGTTATTTGTATACTTGTAGGATTGCAAGCATAGTATTTGTTGTGAGTGTGATGCATTAGAGTTTCGTGTGTAGGTGCAACTTGTGAGATTTAGTGTAGTGTGTGGATTGTGCTTGTGATCTCATGAGTGTGGTGTGTGTGTGGATGAGTTACCCCTCCCCACATACCTTATGTGTGCCATACACATGCCCAAGTCATATTTACCTTGATATGCCCATGTTCTTGCCTATGTAGTAGGGGTAGCATCTTTCGTGTCAACTAGGTGATTTCTTCTATTTCATGAGTAGGTGTTTTATCTATGTTGTGCTTGTCTCATATGATGATGTGGTGGTGTGCCAAGGCACATGGACATGAGGTCTACCCCTCATGTGCACCATTGATATTGTGGTCATGTGTTTATGCTTGTGTAGGATTTGTTCTAGTGATTTTGCACATATGATGTTGCACTATTCAATTTGTAGGAATCTATGTAGTTTTTCCTTCCTAGTTTGAGGCCACTTGCTCCAAACAAGAGCATGCATGTTTTATATGATTTTGGGGTAGAACGATCTGAGGAATCCTTTGGTGAAATCATTTTTGCCATTGGAACATTTTCTGGAGATGACATACTTTCTTTTTCTTCTATGTTTAGTGTGTGGTTCCATGAGTTGTGATGTGCTCTTGTGTTTGTTTCTTGGTTGTGCTAGTAGAGGGTGGCCCCCTCTACCTATTGTTGGTTTCAATCCATGATTTGGAATCCATGTCTGCAAGTTGTGGCCATTCAAAGTAGGCATCTGGCTGAAATTCCAGATTAGTGAAAATCTCACTAAGTCTGAGAATATGTTTACATTTGCTTCTCCTGTTGGTGAGGTTGTGCTGGTCATTGTGCTGTGACATAGCCCTAGATTTCAACTAGAAAGTTGGACCTGATATGTTTTCTAGCTCCCTGTAAAATTTCATGTCATTTGGAGCCCTGTAGGTATTGTTTTGACTGATGTCGAAAAGCTTCACAGCAAAGACAGAAAGTCCCTGAGATCTGATGGTTTTGGGCAAGTTTGCAGCCTTGTTTCTTCCTGTCTTTAATTACTTTTTGTGTGATTCTTGCTTGTGCTGGTAGTATTCTTGGCTAGCTACAGCCACATCTATTATTTGTCATAGTTGGGTGGCTGTAGGTGCTTTGCATGTAGCTCACAAAGTGCTACGATGCAGTTTATGGCACATTGTGTAGTTTTGTCATTTTGATGATTGTGAGTGCTTAGTTGATGTTGTGGTGTTCTTATTTGCTCCACCCCATCCATGATGGTTTGTTATATGTCTTGTCAACCTGGGAATACCATATTTGTACCATTTGAGTGTGTGGTGTTGATTTTGACACGTAGGGCTTCATATCTTGTTTCGTTGATTCCCGTTGATCCGTAGCTCCGATTGTAATGTTCTTTATATGGTTTTGCTTCGTTTTCTCGAGACGCATCTGATCATGTCATTCTCATGCATGTAATAATAGGTTAGCATGCATTTCTGTCCAGGAACATGTTTTAGCTTCTTTTGCTTGTGCTAGTGATAGAAATAGTGATGCATGCTCATATTCATCTCATGCATCATGTGCTTGTTGCACCTTGAGGTGCTGTTGTTCATTGGATGTTATTCTTATGTTGGGTAGCACCGGGATGGTAGAATGAATACGTGGAGTCAGGAGAGAACATGCAGGACGATCAAGAACCATTCCAAGCTGAGGATATCACAGGCAAGATGATATGACCTTGATTCCATCTCTAGACTTGTTATGCTAGATTACGTTTCCTTTGTCATATGCTTGCTGCCTACCACTGAAATATTTGCCTCTTGATATGCCATGAACCCAAACACTGATCCCTTCCTAGCAAACTTGAATGGCTAAGTAGGCTTTGCTCAGCTACTAATGTTAGCGTTGCTAGATGCAGGTGCTTTGACTCATGTGATAACATGAGCTTGATATCATTATCTTAAATTATGTTGTTTAATTAATGCCCTATATACTTGGTAAATAACGGAAGGCCTAGCCTTTTGTCGGGTGCTTTGTTCAGTTATTGCCGCCATAGTTACCGGCTATCGGTGTTTGATTCCATATTGATCGCTCCTAACACGTTCGGGGTTGTTATGGGGACCCCCTCGATAAATCGCGTAGTGTTAAGACTTGTCCGGCAGGACCCAACATTGGTGTTAATTTGCTAATCACTTAATAATAGACTGCATAGGGAATAGCTACCCCGAGGAATTTAATCAACAACCCAGGCCAGTGCTCCTCATGAGTGTTGGTCCAAACTGGGCAGACTATGGGGCCACCACAGGGCAACCTGAGGTTTGGTACACCTGTAGTGTGACTCATCCGGCGTGTCCTGAGACTGAGATACGCGGCTTTTATCAGGGTCGTCGACACGTCGGGAGGTCCTGCTAGTCTTGTCTTACCTTAGAGATATATCTTGCGTATAGGAATCCCGGTGAAGCTTTGGTTCTCCCCAGAGTTGAGGTTTTCCTCTAAGGAATCCGACGAGATCACGAGATTCGTGATAGAGGATTACTTTGCGGCCTGTATACGTTTGTGATGGACTAGTTGGAGCACCCCTGCAGGGTTTAATCTTTCGGAAAGTCGTGCCCGCGGTTATGTGGCAACTTGGAATATTTTGTTAACATCCGGTATTAGATAACTTAAACAAAAGCTAATAAAATTGCCAATTGTGTGCGTAACCGTGACTATCCCCTCGAAGATCTTTCTTTGATCGGGAACACGGTGGGGTTATGAGTGACGTAGGTAGGTGTTCACGATCACTTAGTGATCAAGTATTCACGACTGCTAGTATAGTCCACCTTCATAAATGCTCTACGTAAGCTAGCCACCAAATCAAGCTTAGGATGCTGCAATCTTAAACACTTCACCTTATCCTACCTAATAACTTGACTAGTTCTGGCACCAAGGTCTTAGATTGCTGAGTCCCCGTGGCTCACGGATTCCACCATAATACCAACAGGTTCAGGTACACCAGAGACAGATGATCCCGACGGCACGCAGGTGGCGTGGCAGTACGATGAGGAGACCGACTGCCTATACGTGAACTATCCAAAAGATTGAGGCGTGGTCGTGATCGTGGGCGTGCAGGCAAGGTAGCATAGCCTTTTCTCTGTTTTGTAGTCCGTAGTGGAACTACTTTGGTTGTATGCATGATGTACTCTGATATATTTATGAGAAGGCAATTGAACCCCTGATTGTCTATCTTTTATTATTATGTATGTGTTGTGTTACCTGCTTGCGAGACGCTTAGATGTGCTCCATTCCAATTTGGGGCCTCGATCCCTAGATCGGAAAGGACCGCATCTTGGTCGTTACAAGTTGGTAATGAGAGCCTTACGACCATAGGAGCCTTTGTGTGATCGTACTTGGCCGAGTCGAGTCTAGTAAATGTTTTGAGTCTTAGTTATATTGGAGAGTAGTATTCTTTTTTCTCCTCTTCTATGCTCTGGTGAGGTTCCCAGCTTAGGAAATCTTTAACTCTACTCCTTTTTCGCTCAAAAAAAAATTTAGGATCACGCGGGTATTTGTGAAATCTACATGATTTCGATGTGACGGAGTCCTGTCCTGGTCCCTCCTATCTGCTTTGAGTTTCAGGGGAGTTGAGCTCCAGGGGATTCTTGCGCACATCGCCATCATTCAGATTTCTGAGTATCTAAGAACGAAGGATGTTCGTTATTGCTTCAATACTGGTAGTGGCGAGATAACCCCGATGTCCCCAGTACTGGTGCAGATTGTTCGGGGGTACTACCACACTTGGTATCGTTCTGATCACGAGGATCTGTTGTAGATGAAGGTCCGAGATGCTAGTTGTGTGTTGAAGGATGTGATACAGGTGACGGGTTAGTTTAGGAGTTGTGTGAAATACTCCTTGTATCCGTGTACCAGATTGCATGACCAGTTATTTCGGGAATTCATAGGTGGGATATCAAGTAGTATCTTATAGGACTATCTTCCTACAGACGCATGATTGAGGTTGGGGAAATCTCGATCATATGTTTGTTCCGAGTAGTTCTAGCTCATACTCGTTTGCGGTGATCTTAATCGGAATTTTGTCGTCCGTCACTTTGAGGATGCACTCTTGCTATGTTGTTCGAGTGCAATTGCTAAATTCTGTTCAGATATTATGTCTTTTGATTCAGCAATATCTTCAATTATTCTGTGGACTAATATGATGTCCGTCTTCAGGATGGCTCCACCAACTCGTCAGAACCCAGGGCGAGAGGATATGTCGCCTCCACCTCCTCCTCCGGAGAACCCTCCGCCGCCGCCTCCTCCTCCAGAGGCCTGGCAAGCGGTGATGGCAGCTACTAATGCAAACACCCAGATGTTGATTCAGTTGCTGCAAGAGAGAGCCAACCAACAGCAAGGCAATTTTCAGCATGGTGGAAATCAGTTTGCGAGTCTGAGTCAGTTCCTGTCAAACCAGCCAAAGACGTTCACTTCATGCGACCAGCCATTTGATGCAGAAGATTGGATCCGTGATATTAACAAACATTTCGAGTGTAGCAATGTGCGTCCAGAGGATTATGTCAAGTTTGCAACGTTTCAGTTGAAGGGGCGGGCTTCTATATGGTGGCAGCAGCTGAAGGACTCTAGAGGCACCAGGGTGATTTCTTGGGATGAGTTCTGTCGTGACTTCAGGTCCCACTACATCCCTTCTTGTTTTGTGGAGGAGATGCGTGAGAAGTTCAGGCGTTTGAAGCTGGGCGGCAATTCCGTGTACAAGTACAATGTTGAGTTTCACGAGCTGGCCCGTTACGCGCTGCAGGATATCCCTGACCAGAAGAGCAAGATTTATCAGTTCAGGGGTGGCTTGCAAGAAGACTTGCAGTTAGCTCTTGCCTTGCACGATCCTCAGGAGTTCGACAAGTTCTACAACCTAGCTCTCAGAGAAGAGGCAGCCTTGCTCGGGTGGAGAATTCCATGAAGCGCTTCACAGATTCCAGCTCTTCCTCGACTCAGGTGGTTGAGAAGCAACAGAAGTTTTGGGTTTCTCCTCCTCCTCCTCGGCACTCGCATCAGCTTAAGCACTCAGGTGGTCGTGGTTCTTCCCACCCACCCAACCCTGGCTTTCAGCAGAGATATCAGCATCAGAAGCAAGGGCCTCCTCAGACTCAGTATCAGCAGCCAGCAGATGTCACTTGTCACAAGTGTGGGCAGAAGGGTCACTATGCCAACAAATTTACTTCTCAGCTCCGACTGCCGCCTCCTCCTCCAGTCAAATCTCCAAGCAACGCTCTTGTCAAGTTCAACCCCAGATCAGCTCGAGTCAACATGGTGAACGCAGCTGAAGCATAGTACTCGTCAGATGTGATCATGGGTAACCTCCTCGTGAATGATATTCCTGCTAAAGTTCTATTCGATTCTGGTGCATCGCATTCTTTCTTGTCATATCCTTTTGCGGCAAAGCATGATTTCCATCTTCAAGATTTGGCTAGGTCTTTGGACATTGTTTCTCCGGGTATGCTTATGAGTTCTCGTTGGGTTGTCTCGGATGCTTCTGTCAAGATAGGAAGTTATTCTTTTCTGGCCTCTCCGTATGTCTTGGGCAATTCCGACATCGACTTGATTCTTGCTATGAACTAGTTGGCCATGAACAAGGCGTCAATTGATTGTGAAGCCAAAGAAGTGAAGCTTACCCACTCTTCAGAAGACGTGATTATATTCGCGGCGCGCGATAATACAATCCGTCTGTTCTCCTTGAATGAAAAGGGTGAGACCAATCCTATTGAGCAAGTCCAAGTGGTCTGCGAATATGAAGATGTGTTTCCTGAAGAGCTGCCAGGCATGCCTCCGCACCGTGAATTTGAGTTTATCATTGAGCTTGAGCCACGCACAGAGCCAGTGTGCAAACGGCCGTACAAGCTGGGTCCAGAAGAATTGAAGGAACTTAAGAGGCAACTCGATGAGCAGGAGCGTTTGGGTTTGATCAGACCGAGCTCGTCTCCGTGGGGCTGTGGTGTTCTGTTTGTCAAGAAGAAGGATGGCACAGACCGGCTGTGTGTCGATTACCGTCCATTGAATAATAAGACAATCAGGAACAAATATCCACTTCCGAACATAACTGAGTTGTTCGAACAGTTGAAAGGTGCTAAGGTCTTCTTGAAGCTTGATCTCAGAATGGGCTATCATCAAATTCGCATTCGCGAGGAAGATATTCCGAAGACTGCCTTCAGAACTAGTTTTGGCTCGTATGAGTATACGGTCATGTCTTTTCGTCTGGCAAATGGTCCTCCGACATTCTGTCGATTGATGAACTACATTTTCTCTCCGTTCAAGAATGAATTTGTCTTGCTCTATCTCGACAAAATTTTGGTCTTTTCTGAAACTGAGGAAGAACATGAAGAACATCTCAGGTTGGTGCTTGATAATCTGAGAGAGTACAAGTTGTATGCCAAGTTTTCCAAGTGCAAGTTCTGGCTGAAAGAAGTGGTTTATCTTGGGCACATTATCTCTGCCGAGGGCATTAAGGTTGATCCGTCCAAGGTTCGGGCCATTGTTGAATGGGAGCCTCCGCAGAATGTGAAGCAGCTTCGAAGCTTTCTCGGGCTTGCTGGATATTGCAGAAGGTTCGTTGAGAACTTCTCCAAGATCACCAAGCCGCTCTCAAGTCTTCTTCAGAAGGGTGTTAAGTATGCTTGGTCTCCAGAGTGTCAACTGGCCTTCGATACACTTAAAGAGAAGGTTACCTCCACTCCAGTCTTGGTCCCTCCGGATGATTCCAAGCCGTACCAGGTCTTTTGCGACGCTTCTCTCCAGGGTCTTGGTGCAGTCCTGATGCAAGATAAGAAGGTGGTTGCTTATACCTCCAGGCAGTTGAAGCCAGCGGAGAAGAACTATCATGTGCAAGATCTTGAGCTAGCAGCTGTGGTACACGCCTTGATGACTTGGAGACATCTCTTGTTGCAGCGTAAGGTTGAAGTTTTCACCGATCACAAGAGTCTCAAGTACATCTTCACTTAGCCTAACTTGAATCTTCGGCAAACACGTTGGGTAGAAATGCTCCAGGATTTTAATCCGAGTGTTGAGTACACGCCAGGCAAAGCTAATGTTGTGGCAGATAATTTGAGCAGGAAGGCATATTGCAACAGTCTGATTCTGCAACCTCTCCAGCCGGGTCTTTGTGAGTCTTTCAGGAAGCTCAACCTTCAGTTAGTACCTCAGGCATGTCTTGCAAACCTTCAGATCTCTCCGACCTTGGAAGATCAGGTCCGACCAGCACAGCTTCTTGACGCTATGGTGAAGAAGGTCAAGATTGGCGTGGGAAAGAGTCTCCCCAAGTATAAGTGCTTCAGTGTTGATGCCAGGGACACGTTGTTTTTTGAGGACCGCCTTGTCGTCCCGAAAGGTGATCTCAGGAAGGTAATCATGGAAGAAGCTCATAACTCTCTACTCTCTATTCATCCTGGAAGCTCCAAAATGTACCATGACTTGAAGCAGACCTTCTGGTGGACTCGTATGAAACGTGAGACTGCTGATTTCATAAATGAATGTGATGTATGTCGAAGGGTGAAAGCAGAACATCAACGCCCAGCAGGCCTTTTGCAGCCTTTGCCGATTCCCGAGTGGAAGTTCGATCACATTGAGATGGATTTCGTCACCGTGTTTCCGAAGTCCAAGAAGGGTAATGATGCTATCTTCGTCGTCATCGACAAGTTGAGTAAAGTGGCTCATTTTCTTCCAGTCAGGGAGTCCATTTCAGCAGCTCAGCTGGCAGAGTTGTACACCTCCAGGATTGTCTCTTTGCACGGCGTGCCTATGATGATCTCTTCAGATCGCGGAAATATCTTCACTTCCAAGTTCTGGGACTCCTTTCAGTCTGCTATGGGCACAAAGATCCGCTTCAGCACAGCGTTCCATCCTCAGACTAGTGGTCAAGTGGAGAGAGTAAATCAAATTCTTGAGGATATGCTGAGAGCCTGTGTTATCTCTTTTTGCATGAATTGGGAAGATTGTCTGCCTTTCGCGGAGTTCTCATATAACAACAGTTATCAAGCTAGTTCTGGCAAGGCTCCGTTTGAAATTCTTTATGGCAGGAAGTGTCGTACTCCGCTCAACTGGTCCGAGACCGGCGAGCGTCGGATCCTTGGCAATGATATGATAGAAGAAGCTGAGGAGATGTGTCGGATCATTCGCGATAACCTCAGAGCAGCTCAGTCCCGTCAGAAGAGCTATTATGATAGCAAGCACCGTGACATGTCTTATGAGCTTGATGGCTTTGTCTATCTCAAGGTGTCGCCTATGAAGGGTATGCAGCGCTTTGGCATCAAAGGCAAGCTTGCGCCTCGTTTCGTTGGTCCGTTCAGAGTGGTTGGCAAGAGAGGCGACCTTGTGTACCAGCTCGAGCTTCCGTCAACCTTTGCAAATGTCCATGATGTGTTCCATGTTTCTCAGCTTCGGAGGTGTTTCAACACCCCCGAGCGCACTGTTCATCTTCAAGACATCAACCTTCAGCCTGACCTTTCTTATCGTGAGCATCCAGTTGCGGTTCTCGAGGCGACTGAGCGCAAGACCCGTAACAAGACTGTCAAATTTCTCAAGGTGCAGTGGTCACACCATTCCAATAAAGAGGCGACTTGGGAACGCGAGGATCACCTCCGTTTCGAATTTCCCGATTTCTTTCAGTCTTAGATCCCGAGGGCGAGATCTTCTTTGTAGTGTGGGAGAGTTTGTAGTGCCCCAAGTGTAAACCTTCCCTATTTGGAACCTATTGCAAGTGGGGCCACCTTGTCATGGTTATTATGATATCATTTGTGCCTTCATTTCATGTGATGTTCCCTTTGTTTCCTTCCCTTCAATGCATGCATAACATATCATTCCATGCCATGTCTTGTCTTGAGTTTGCATTGTGTTCTCATGTGGTGTGGTTACCTTGTGAATTCATGAGTGATGCTCTTGAGATAGTGGAGTGAGTAGTAGTGTTTGTGGTGATAGTTGGTTCGCAAAAACCCTTTGATGGCAAAACCCATCTCTCTCTGTTAATCTCAAGTTCAAATTTTTACTTGCTCCTAAGCTGATTTGAAAAGGACTGTTATTTAGGGGATATTGTGGGTGTTAAGTTGTGCAAGTTTGGTGATTTTAAAAGTGTTGTAAACAGGTGCAATAAATACAAAACAGAGGCATTAATTCTGTTTTGTGAAATATTGCTTGCTCCTAAAAATCTTGTTCTTGTTTTATTTAAATAGTTCATATTTTTCTATGACCAGGGGGTATTTTCTTTTGATTTTATCCCCACTAGTTTGCTTTGCTTATTGCTTTTCCTTATGGCTTTTCCTTTAAATAGAAAAGCACAGGGGTTTCTTTTTCTTTTAAGTAGCGCCAGTGGGCTTCCTCCCACCTAGGTCTGCCCATCTTCTCTCCTCTTCGCGCCAGGATCCCATCAAGAGCGAGCAACGGGAGCGACCACGTCATCGGCCTCGTCGTCCTCCTCTTCCTCCTCTACGGTGGTCGTGCGTGCTGCACCTCGTCGCCGCTTCTTCTTCTTCCACGACGCGTTGCCCTCCTCTCCCGTCTTCCTCTCGGTGAGTAGCTTAGACCAGCTCCTTCCTCTCTAGCGCATAGACTCGAGCTCCTCGTCGTTGGGTCGCTCGGGTGCAGTAGCAGGATGCAACGCTTGCAGACGATAGCAGCTTCTACTTGTTGATAGCTGCGGCTCAAGGGTGGTTTCGAGGCGGGAATGGTTCCCCTGCGGATCCTACTTCCCCCTCCGCAGCGTAGTTTGGCCGTTGGTGGTCGTGGTAGTCGCCGCCGTCCACCTCTGTTTCGGTCGCCCGCGAAGTGTTCCGTAGCAGAGAGGTGCTTGTGGTGCATGTGTGTGCTTGGGGTGCAGAGATTGTGTGTGGTGTGGTGCTCGCAGGTTTCGATAACAGAGAGGGGTGTCCTCCTTGTAGCCCTAGTGCCTCCCGTTGTAGCGCAGCAGCAGTAGTAGAGTAGCGCCGGCGAGACCCTCCTCTGTTCCGGCAAGCCGTCGGCAACAGATAAGCAGAGAGGGGTTCCTTTTCTTCTTTTCTGTTCCTTCTCTGTCAGTTGTTGAGCCGTAGGATAGTGGTAAGGGTGCTGTGTGCCTGATGAGTAGGGCGTGGGTTCGAATCCCCCCTCGGCACCTTTTTGGTTTGATTGTTTTCGACACAGTAATCTACAGGGAAGCCTTACCCTGTTCAATCCCATCTCTTTGTCAAAGGCAGTAGCAGTAGCGCAGTGGTGGTGTTGTGGTGTGTTGCACCAGGGGCTCTGTGGTTCGAAACCTAGAGAGACCCCATTTTCTTTTTCCTTGTTTCTTTTATTTTGTTTTCCTTTGCTGTTTTAATTTCTTGTAGCCCTGTTCATTGTAGTAATTGTGATGTGCTTGCACATGAGAGCATGTATCTTTTCACTTCTCAGGCAAGAGGGAGTGTTGTAGTTTTTGCTAGCTTGTGAACCCTTGGTGATGCACTTGTGTGTGTGTAGATATACTTGGTAGGAGGATATGTAGGTTATTTGTATACTTGTAGGATTGCAAGCATAGTATTTGTTGTGTGTGTGATGCATTACAATTTCATGTGTAGGTGCAACTTGTGAGATTTAGTGTAGTGTGTGGATTATGCTTGTGATCTCATGAGTGTGGTGTGTGTGTGGATGGGTTACCCCTCCCCACATACCTTGTGTATGTGTGTGCCATACACATGCCCAAGTCATATTGACCTTGATATGCCCATGTTCTTGCCTATGTAGTAGGGGTAGCATCTTTGGTGTCAACTAGGTGGTTTCTTCTATTTCATGAGTAGGTGTTTTATCTATGTTGTGCTTGTCTCATATGACGATGTGGTGGTGTGCCAAGGCACATGGACATGAGGTCTACCCCTCATGTGCACCATTGATATTGTGGTCATGTGTTTATGCTTTTTTAGGATTTGTTCTAGTGATTTTGCACATATGATGTTGCACTATTCAATTTCTAGGAATCTATGTAGTTTTTCCTTCCTAGTTTGAGGCCACTTGCTCCAAACAAGTGCATGCATGTTTTATATGGTTTTGGGGTAGAAAGATCTCAGGAATCCTTTGGTGAAATCATTTTTTCCATTGGAACATTTTCTGGAGATGACATACTTTCTTTTTCTTCTATGTTTAGAGCGTGGTTCCATGAGTTGTGATGTGCTCTTGTGTTTGTTTCTTGGTTGTGCTAGTAGAGGGTGACCCCCTCTACCTCTTGTTGGTTTCAATACATGATTTGGAATCCATGTGTGCAAGTTGTGGCCATTCAAAGTAGGCATGTGGCTGAAATTCCAGATTAGTGAAAATCTCACAGTCTGAGAATCTGTTTACATTTTCTTCTCCTGTTGGTGAGGTTGTGCTGGTCATTGTGTTGTGATATAGCCCTAGCTTTCGACTATAAAGTTGGACCTGATATGTTTGTCTCGCTCCCTGTAAAATTTCATGTCATTTGGAGCCCTGTAGGTATTGTTTTGGCTGTTGTCGAAAAGCTTCAGAGCAAAGATAGAAAGTTAGGTGCAGGAATTTTCACTAAGTCCCTGAGATCTAATGGTTTTGGGCAAGTTTGCAGCCTTGTATCTTCCTGTGTTTAATTCCTTTTTGTGTGATTCTTGCTTGTGTTGGTAGTATTCTTGGCTAGCTACAGCCACATATATTATTTGTCATAGTTGGGTGGCTATAGGTGCTTTGCATGTAGCTCACAATGTGCTATGATGCAGTTTATGGCAGATTGTGTAGTCTTGTCATTTTGATGATTCTGAGTGCTTAGTTGATGTTGTGGTGTTCTTCTTTGCTCCACCCCATCCATGATAGTTTGTTTTATGTCTTGTCAACCTGGGAATACCATATTTGTACCCTTTGAGTTTGTGGTGTTGATTTTGACACGTAGGGCTTCATATCTTGTTTCGTAGATTCCCGTTGATCCGTAGCTCCGATTGTAATGTTCTTTATATGGTTTTGCTTCGTTTTCTCGAGAAGCATCTGAGCATGTCATTCTAATGCATGTAAAAATAGGTTAGCATGAATTTCTGTCTAGGAACATGTTTTAGCTTCTTTTGCTTGTGCTAGTGATAGAAATAGTGATGCATGCTCATATTCATCTCATGCATCATGTGCTTGTTGCATCTTGAAGTGCTGTTGTTCATTGGATGTTATTCTTATGTTGGGTAGCACCGGGATTGGAGAACGAATACGTGGAGTCAGGAGAGAACGTGCAGGACGATCAAGAACCATTCCAAGCTGAGGATATCACAAGCAAGATGATATGACCTTTATTCCATCTCTAGACTTGTTATGCTAGATTACGTTTCCTTTGTCATATGCTGGCTGCCTACCAGTGAAATATTTGCCTCTTGATATGCCATGAACCCAAACACTGATCCCTTCCTAGCAAACTTGAATGGCTAAGTAGGCTTTGCTCAGCTACTAATGTTAGCGTTGCTAGATGCAGGTGCTTTGACTCTTGTGATAACATGAGCTTGATATCATTATCTTAAATTCTGTTGTTTAATTAATGCACCTATATACTTGGTAAATAATGGAAGGCCTAGCCTTTTGCCGGGTTCTTTGTTCCGTTATTGCCGCCATAGTTACCGGCTACCGGTGTTTGATTCCATATTGATCGCTCCTAACACGTTCGGGGTTGTTATGGGGACCCCCTCGATAAATTGCGTAGTGTTAAGACTTGTCCAGTAGGACCCAACATTGGTGTCAATTTGCTAATCACTTAATAATAAACTGCATGGGGAATAGCTACCCCGAGGAATTTAATCAACAACCCGGGCCAGTGCTCCTCATGAGTGTTGGTCCAAACTGGGCAGGCTATGGGGCCACCACAGGGCAACCTGAGGTTTGGTATACGTGTAGTGTGACTCATCCGGCATGTCCTGAGACTGAGATGCGCAGCTCTTATCAGGGTCGTCGACACGTCGGGAGGTCCTGCTAGTCCTGTCTTACCTTAGCGATATATCTTGCGTATAGGAATCCCAGTGAAGCTTTGGTTCTCCCTAGAGTTGACGTTTTCCTCTAAGGAATTCGGCGAGATCACGAGATTTGTGATAGATTATTACTTTGCGGCCTGTGTACGTTTGTGATGGACTAGTTGGAGCACCCCTGCAGGGTTTAATCTTTCGGAAAGCCGTGCCCGCGGTTATGTGGCAACTTGGAGTATTTTGTTAACATCCGGTATTAGATAACTTAAACAAAGCTAATAAAATTGCCAACTGTGTTCATAACCGTGACTGTCCCCTCGAAGATATTTTTTCGATCGGGAACACCGTGGGGTTATGAATGACGTAGGTAGGCGTTATGTATCGGTTATGAATGACTAAGTGATCCTGAATGACGTAGGTAGGTGGGAACACTGAGTATTTTGTTTTTAACAGCGATGAGGAAATGATATATAAAACCAAAAAATGTCCGATGATAAACCGAAGACGGTGCCGCTAGGGTCGACCATTCGGGTACCAGACAAACTCCGATTGCGACGAAAATTGGCAGGAGGCCTACCTATATTGAAATAAGACCGCACGCCAAGTTTCAACCTAATCCAAGAATATTTTATACACACTTTTAAAAACAAGATTTTGAACGACGCCACGGCGCGTGCAAGTGTGGTTGGTCTCAAAACGGACAACGACGGAAACGGAGAGAACCGACAACTAATAACGGATGCAAGTTTGAAAACTGGCGGCAACGGAGTGCCAATGCAATGCAGATAATGCGAATGATGAGATGATGAGTGCAACTACCAAATAAATCGCACGACGACAAAGGAATAAAAGGGGAATCTTCTGGAACGTCGGTCTCGGGCTGCTACAACTCTCCTACACTAACAAGAGATCTCGCCCCGAGATCTAAGAATGTAAGGGGGGAGAGAATGAGAAGCAAGAGGTAAAACTTAGCTGCTTCTGTGACAAACGAGTGAAGCCAACGATCCTTGAAGGTTGCAAAGAGATGAAAAATGATATGAGAAAGAAGCAAGAATTCACACAAAATTTTGGCAGCACTTCGGTAGGAAAAAGAGGACAAAAAAATTCATAAGATCGAAAGATATTGACAAGATTCACAACAATCCAACTAAATTGATAAGCGAGGAAAGAACATGAAAGAAGGCAGAACACTCCGGAAGAAGAATTGAAATCTCTTCGAAGAAGGAAGAAAAAGAATAAGAATTATGTTATGCTCATGCTTCATCAGATTAAATAGATGACAAGCAACGGATTTAGCATACCATATATTCTTATTGAAAAGGGAGAAATAGATAGAGCACCAACTACAAGAAATCTTCAACGAAGCACCGGTAAGAATTGCAAACGAATGGGAATACCAAGAATGAATGGAGATACATGAGAATGAAGAGACCATGATCCACCTGAGAGACAAACTTGAACAAGGCACCAGAATAATTGAGAGACGAACGAAAAGACAACAATTGAGAACAATTTGAGGATGAAAGCTGGAAGCTCAGAACGAAGAAATCTTCTGAAATGATGGCCTTCAGAGGATCGAGAAATGAACACAACACTGAAATGTACCGGATAGATATGGAATGAATTTCTCATGAGTGGAAACAATTGAGAGGATACCACAAAGATGAAATGACAATCTTAAAAGAACGGACAAGATTTGAGAGAAACACTCCTTCAAAGTTGCAGCCTGAAAATGATGACGAGAAAAAACACCAAGAATACTGAGACAATCCGGAATAATGAAGAATGAAAGGTTGTGTCAATGATGAAATAAATCAGATCAATCTTGAAGAAGGAATATGACTCATGAAAAATCATTCTTACGTCACACTTGCAAATATTTCGATATCTCAAGAAAAGATTACAAGAGCGAGGAAAGATCCTCGGAACCCTATGGGTTACGGGCCCACTCACAAGAAACCACCATTGAAACAATTGATAGAAAGATTGATTGCACGAGTATAAATGAAAACATGATGAGGTTGAGCACCTAAAAACGATGGAAAGGATTGAGAACAAGAAACTTCCGAGATATCTTCAACACTCAAGATAGAATAGATAGGGATGAATAAACAAGAGAGACTTGATGAGAATTCCCAAGATGGAAAGCAAGGAAGAAACGAAAAGGATGAAAAGGATATGATGAACACGGAGAGCTTGAATTGGATCCACCGGAGAAGAAAAGAAAAATGAAGAATGATGAACACGAAACTTATGAGAATCTTCTCAATTAATCACCGGATAAGAGAGAAAGGGAAAAGATAGCAGAAGCAACAATGAAATGAAAAGCACTTGGCTGATCATGAATCCGTGAAGAAAAGGGAGGGAGGGCGGGAAAAGAAACAAAGACAACTTGGGACAGATGAAACAAACTTCGGAAAGACATGATAGATTGATGTTGCAAAATTGGAGAGGATAGAATTCACTTGAAGAGAAGCACACTAGTTGGAAAAGAATTGACATGACGACTCCGGTTGAAACGAATTGACAAGACAATTTGATTGAGCAAAAGAATTAGCACTCTCATAAAAATATGAGAACATTACTTAAAAGGTTATGAATTCACCACTTGACATCCAAGCAACTCGAATTACCATACTCCAACAAACAAAGGATGCGGCTTGCAAATTAGCCAGAACAAACTCATGAGAGAGATTTCGTCCGATATTTTCATGGATGAGGCTCGCACGGGCCCTATCCTACAGTAGCCATCATGTACAAGGCAGTGCACACGACATACGAAGCATCCTCGAATCATAGCAAGCTACAAGGACTCTTTAAGACCCAACGAGAACCGTTGTACGACGACCGTGAACAAACAAATCCAATAGATGTCGAACCCCAACCTCACATCATGCATCTGTTGGAAGATTGTCCTATAAGTAACTACTTGAATTCACAGATAAGAACTCCCAAAATTTCTGGTCATGCAATCGGGTCCACGGATACCAGGAGTAATATATCACTCAACTCCTATACTAACCCGTCCAGTGTATCACATCTATCAACACATAACCAGAGATCTCGGAAACTCATCTATCTCACACACTCATAATCACAACGATACCAAGTATGGTGATACATCCGGATCTATCTGCACCAGTACTGGGGAAGTCGGACTCCTCTCACCACTACTAGTATTGAAGCCATTTCGAACATCCTTTGTCCTGAGATACTGAGAAATCTGAATGATAACGATGTGCTCAAGAATTCTCTGGAGCTCAACTCCCGGGAAGAAATCAAGTCAGACAAGAGGCACCAAGAAAGAACTCCGTCACATCGACATCATATAGATTCCAAAAATATCCTCGTGATCCTAAAAAGAATTGAGTGAGAAGAGGAGTAGAATTAAAATTATTACACCAAGATTCCTAACGAGAGCATAGAAGAGGAGAAAAAGAATCCTACTCTCCGATATATAACTAGACTCAAAGCAGTTTTTTCAGTAGACTCGACTCGTCCAAGTTCGATCAATCAAGGGGGATCCTAGGTCGGTACTGCTCTGATACCACCTTGTAACGCCCAAGATGCGGTATTATCCTTATTTTGGCGCGAAGGTCTCGATAGGGATAGAAACGCATCTCGTCGTTTCGCAAGAGTGGATATCGTTACAAGGACATGTATTGAAAAGATGAGTATAAGGAGTTGGCTTACACTCGCCACAAGATACATCAGAGTCGCATTAGTAAAATTCATACAATCATCATGAAGAAGACCAGGGTCCGTCTACGGACGAAAACAAAAGATAAAAGAACGACGTCCATCCTTGTTATCTCAGGATGCTGGCCTGGAACCAATCCTAGATCGATGAAGAAGAAGAAGAAACTCCAAACGAACAACCATCGCGGTCATGTCTTAATATCACTTTACATGTACCTGCAACTGGTGTTGTAGTAATCTGTGAGCCACAGGGGACTCAGCAATCTCATTTCCAAAGGTATCAAGACTAGCAAAGCTTAATGGGTGAGGTATGGTTAAGTGGTGAGGCTGCAGCAAGCGCCTAAGCATTTATTTGAGGTGGCTAACTTACGAGTACAAGAATAAGAGGGGGGTGATCTACGCATAGCGGATGTGAACTAATAATGATCAAATGAATGAGCCTGAACACCTACTTACGTCACACATAACCCCACCGTGTCCTTGATCGGAGAAGGAGCTCACGAAAGAGACAGTCACGGTTACGCACTCAGTTGGCATATTTTAATTACGCTTACTTCAAGTTATCTAGAACCAGATGTTAAACAAGGTTTCCATGTTGCCACATAACCGCGGGCATGGCTTTCCGAAAAGATTAAACCCTGCAGGGGTGCTCCAACTAGTCCATCACAAATTACCACAAGACGCATAGAAATCCTTGATCACGAAGCTCATGACCTCGTCGGACTCCTTAGTGGAAAACCTCAACTCGGAGATAACCCAAAGCATCACCGGAATCCCGATGCACAAGACATTCGTCAAAGGTAAAACTAATCCAGCAAGGCCACCCGACGTGTCACGATACCGATAGGAGCCGCGTATCTCGTTCTCAGGACACGACAGATGGGCAGGACGTCGGGTTGGCTAAACCCTAGGTGACCAGGGGGTGCCGGACATCGTCTGGTCTGGACCAACACTCATGCGGAGCACTAGCCCGGGGGTTGATTAATTACTCCGCAGGTGCCGGTGGGTCCCTATGCATTTTTATTAGGTTATTAGGCAAATGTAGTACCAAAGTTGGGCCTTGCCAGACCAGTTTTAGTCTAAGACGAATTATCAAGGGGTCCCCATAACAACCCCAAACGTGTTAGGAGCGCTCAATTATGGAATATAACACCAATAGCCGAAACTAAGGGGGAAAGGTGGAACAAAACACTAGGCTAGAAAGGTCGACCCTTCCACCTTTTACCAAGTATATAGGTGCATTAAATTAAATAGCATTTGATAGGGTGATTAAACAAGGATCCCATGTTATCACATGGAAGCAACTGCACCTGCAACTAGCAACGCTAACACATGGTTAAGCAAGCGGTAACGTAGCCAATCAGTGGTTTGCTAGGTTGTGAATAGGTTGAAGGTTTCATGGAAATGTTGAGAGGCTGACATTTAACAGGTGGTAGGCAACGTGCCATAGCGATAGACATGAAACTACTAGCATGGCAATGATAGTAAAGGTATCTAGGCAAATGATCACCTTTCCTGGGATCTAGCTTGGAAGAAGAGTGACTCCGTGAAGCACACGAACCGATGTAGTCGAACGGATCCTCACATTCCGACACGCTTGCGGAACTCTATCGAGACTAAGCAAACCGAAAACAAGAATCAACACACGATAACACCACAACAAATGCACGACATATATGATGCATGAACAGTTTCAACTATGCAGGGTATGGCATGGCAATTCAGAACAATCAAACACTACACATTAAGTGAAGTTCAATATGCAACGAGTTGCATATTGACGAAACTCCACATTTAATTATTTAGTTCACTTTCGTTTATTTAGACAGCAATATTAATGTTGTTAAACATGGCAAGAGGTGAAACGTAACTAAACTACCTATCTAGGCATTTTAAATGAGGTCAGAAACGACTTATAGCATCTCCGAAATGACCCCACACGTTAAATTAGAATTTTGTCCAGATCTGAACTAACATGTTTTAATACTTGTTAAGCAGAAAAATAAAGTGGTTCATGTGATTCTACGCGTCGTTCTAGTCAACTTACATATAGAGATCATTGCAAACGGAGCTACGGTTTAAAAGATATGATCACTGCAAGATATGATGGCATGAATGCGATATGTATGCAATGACAGTCACAAGCAGTCCAAACCAAAAAGGCAGCAACATAATATGAACCTATACAAGATTCCAAGAAAGTTACATATATGACACATTCCAAATGGAGCAACGGTTCAACAAATACAAGCTAAACAAGAAATGACTACAATCTGTCCAAAACAGCAACATGACATCTTCTACACCCTAAAACAAGCTAAATAATTCTAAAAAGCTCAAACAAGACATGAGTCAGCACTGGTCCAGATGCACAACAACATCCTACTGAATACAACTAGCATGGAAACATGTATCACTAGGAAAAGAACTCACAAAAT
Organism: Hordeum vulgare subsp. vulgare; assembly: GCF_904849725.1. Taxonomy (NCBI): domain Eukaryota; kingdom Viridiplantae; phylum Streptophyta; class Magnoliopsida; order Poales; family Poaceae; genus Hordeum; species Hordeum vulgare. The sequence goes on along the minus strand of NC_058523.1, from coordinate 259,112,894 downwards.
GGCATCTCGCACACAGTTTCACACTTTGTGAAAATCACACTTTGATAGTGCAGTTTTCGATCTGAAGGCATATTGACAGCAGTAAAACAATATGCTAATGGCACCGAATGGCATGAAAATTTACATCATGTTAGAGAATCTTAAGGACTGCAACTAACTCCATTGCACTAACCCTAAAGGAGTTGTAGATCACTACCAAATCTCATGGCAAGACAGCAAGAAAACATAACAGATTTCAGACTTAGAAATATTTCATCATCTCCAAATATGCACTATTTCTAGCAAGTTGGCAACAAGCAAACAACACCTAAACATGGATTTCTATAGCAACCAAAATTATTACGGGCTAGCATGCATATCCAAGGGCATATCTCTAGTTCAAAACTAACTTACTCAAAAGACAAGATAGACAAGAGGGCGACATGGAAAAATATCACGTGCACTAACTTACTCAAAAGACAAAACTAAATTCACAGTTAAATTCTATGGATTTTTATACCCCGAAAACATATATAATATGTGGGGTTGCAAAATAAAGCTAAAGCCACACATATATGCGAGAATATGTCCTAAACACGACATAGCAAACTATTGATGACACCTAGATGAAAATGGCAGGACAACTATTTCTAAAATACATGGCAAGGGGTTGAAACAACATGAACATTTCTACTACTAGGAACGAGCAAACCGGTTACACACAAAAATAGCTACGAAATATCTAACCTATTAGGACAACACACAATTCTAGGAAAATGGCAGGTCAAACCACTTCAAACATGCATGCAAGTTGTAAAATATTGTTCTACTCGAAAAACTAGTCAAGTTTCATATATGGTTCGCCGTGATCCAACGCATGGTTTATTATTTACGAGCGTTTAAACTAATCAATATTTTCCTGAAATTATTAAATCGCCATGAAAAAACCTAAATCTAATCGAGCCAAAACTGGGCATGCGCGACATACTATAAGCCGCTCGGGGCGATGAATAGGGAAAAAAAGGGGGCTCACCTGGCGGCCATGGGCCGGCTCGAAGGAGAGGAGGTTGGGCCTCGTTAGCTGGAGTTGGTCCGCGTTTGGAGGGAGGCCGACCCACGCGAGCGCTCTCGAGCCTCGTTTCCCTCCCGAGCGGGAGTCTCTAGTGGCGCAGGTCAATGCAGGCCGCGGCCTCTGGCAAGGCGGGACGAGGGGCGGCGAGGCCGGCGATGGCCTGATCCGGAGGGGATCGGACCTTGGCGGCCGGATCCGCAGGCGACGGACGGCAGTGACGCCCAAGGCGGTGGCGGGCTGCTACAAAGCACGGGGCCAGCGGGAGGCTCCGGCGACGATCGATCTGGCGGGGCGCCGGCCAGATCCGATGCTCGGGCGGTTGATCGGCGGCACTCCAGCGAGGGGGCGAAGCTCCGACGGCTGCGGGGCATTGGGCGGCGGGCGTGGTCCGGTGGAGCTCAGGCGAGGGGATCCGGCGATGGAGCCAGGCAGCGTGCGAGGCTGCTGCGACTGCGACAGCGTGGCGATCAGGGCCCGAATGGGCCTGGCGGCTGAGGGAGGAGAGAGGAGGTGGGAGTGGGGCTGTGGACGGATTTCGAGGTGGATATTAGGGTTAGCTCAGATAGTGGTATATATAGCAAATGGGGCTAGGGTTAGCAGTTTTCAGCTCCTATTTCGACGGTAGGATCGGAATTGGACGGTCCCGGTTTGCGGGTAGGGCTAGGTGGGCTGTGTAGAGTGGCTAGGTGGGGATGAGAGGGAAAACGGGCGACCCGAAAATGATATATAAAACCAAAAACATGTGACAATAAACCGAAGACGGTGCCGCTACGGTCGACCGTTTGGGTACCACACGAACTCCGATTGCGACGAAAATTAGCAAGCGGCCTACCTTTATTAAAATAAGATCGCACACCAAGTTTCAACCCAATCCATGAATATTTTATTCGCACTTTTAAAAACAAGATTTTTGACGACGTTGCGGGCGCATGCGAGTGTGGTTGGTCTCAAAACGGACAACGACGGAAACAGAGAGAACCGACAACTAATAACGGATGGAAGTTTGAAAACTGGCGGCAACGGAATGCCGATACAATGCAGATGATGTGAATGATGCGATGATGAATGCAACTACCAAACAAATCGCACGATGACAAAGGAATAAAAGGGGAATCTTCTGGAACGTCGGTCTTGGGCTGTTACAGTCGAGGCCCTTGAGGAAAATCGTTTCAAGACTTCCTACACTCAGTTTTGTAAAGGATAATATGCACCCAAGTATAAGGAGAATAGTCGTCAACGATGACAAAGCCATATAGAGATACTGCATTGGTTAGGGTAGCATAATGAGTAGGTCCAAAGAGGTCCATGTGAAGCAATTCAAAAGGACGAGTGGTGGTCATGATAGTCTTCGAGGGGTGCTTGGATCTGGTCATCTTTCCTGACTCACAAGCCCGCAGAGATGATCCTAGAGTAATTTGACACGTTCGATGCTAATGACATGCTTCTTCTTTGCCAGTGTGTGCAGATCCCTCATTCCTGCATGACCAAGTCGTCGATGCCATAGCGAGCCCTTCGAGGCTTTTGCAAGTAAATACGTGGCCGATTGTGGACTTGTAGAGAAATCAACAATGTACAATTCTCCTCTCCTAAAGCCTTCAAAGACTTTGGATTTGTCAGATTCCATGATGACTACGCATCGATATTTTCCAAAGATGACAATCATATCAAGATCACAAAGTATTGAGACTGACATGAGGTTAAACCCAAGGGATTCGACAAGCATGACTTTGTCCGTGTGTCGGTCCTTAGAAATAGCCACCTTACCAAGTCCCAACACTTCTCTTTTACCTTTGTCAATGTAGGTGATATGCTTCATTGGTGATGGAGTCAGTGGGATATTCATCAACAAGCTTTTGTCACGAGTCATGTGATTTGTACATCCACTCTCAAGAACCCACTTAGTGGTTTTGGGTTTGTAATCGTGCGCATGAATTAGAACTCCTTACCATTTCATATGCTTCAGAGTGAAGAATATGATATAAAATTCATCAGACTTGAATTTCATCACATGAAGTAGAATTAAGACATACTGAGGACGTGTGAAATGATAAACATTTCATCATGATTAGCTTGCGTCCTAACAAGCATTTCCTCAAGTCTCCAGCAAATTCTTCAGATGATGACTTTCATCTCGAGACCTGACATGCAGAAGTGATTAATTCAATTTCTTCACCACCAACATCTGAAGGGGTGGCAAAGATTCCATCATCCTGCGAGCACCATAAGAAAATTGAGGCATTGAAGCTAATGCACTTCGTTTCACAATAGGGGGTTAGAGTACTCAAATGGATAAGCAGAGAAATTCTTCGAGGACTTATGAATATAGTTATTTGAGGAATAGTGCACATATTCATGTCCCTTATAGTTGTCGTGCATATTAGAAGCATTAGTGCAAGTACGAGCAGAATTTTGACTGTATGAGGAATTTGATCCTCGTGAAGACTTTGGTCCACTTGAGGAATTTGATCTCGGGTTCCTGTTCTTCACTGGTGGTGTGATGAGGACATTCACCTGAAGACTTTCTAAGCTACTTTTGGGAACCCAAATTTTCCTCAAGGGTGGACCATTCCTACAGTTATTTCCAATATATCTAGCAAATACTTCACCATTCTGATTTTTGAACAGTTTATAGTTTGAGTTAAGTGACTCATCACAGTAATATGAAGTTTCACATGCAAAGCCTAATATAGTAGATGGTTCAAGAGGAGGTCCTTTTGCAGCACCCGTGAGGTTTTGGGATACTTCTAGGGTTTCTAGTATGATCCATCAACATTCAATTTCCTCTCAAATGCAATACCATCTTTCCTAGGGTTTCTGTTCAAAATCTGCTTTTTGAGCACATCGCAAAGGGTTTGATGCCCTTTGAGGCTTTTGTAAATGCTTGTCACATACAATTCCTTCAACCCTGAATTTTCGTCAGTGACATTTGTGGTTTCCTCAAGTGAGGAATTTGTAACCACAGATACAGATCAAGAATTTGTAGCAATAGAATCATTTCAGGTGAAGAATTAGGAGATTCGCATCCGATACATTTCAAGCATGGTGGAATAAATTCTTCCTGAGCGGTACTGATCTGTTGAGCAAGCAAAGAATCATTTTCAATTTGAATATCATCATGAGACTCCCTTAGCTTCTCAAGATCTTGCTTTCTTTGAAGAAATTCATAAGAAAGCTTCTCATGATCGGCCAAGAGGGTGACATGACAATCTTGAAGACTATCAAACCTAGACTAGAGACTTTTGACATCACCAGTCAAGATTTGAGTCTGATCCATTTCCTCATTCAGCAGGTCATCGCTTTTTTCTAGCAGTTTCTGAAGCTTTTCAATAGCAGTTTCTTGCTTAGTGGCAATATTAGCAAGCTTATAGTAACTTGGTTTTTGATAGTCGCCAGGTTCACGGTCACTAGAGTCAGAAGAGGAAGAGTGGTTGGGTACCTTACAAACTTTTGCCATGAAGCAATAGGTGGGAGTAAGGTCGTCATTATAGTTGTCAGTGTTGTTGATGATGTCATTTTCTTCGAGGTCGAAGATGGACTTGCTGGCGAATGTGGTGGTAAGGGCTAGGCTTGCCACACCAAACTCTGACTCCTCTTCAGAACCTTCCTCTTCATCATATTCTTAACATTCTTCCTCACAATCAATTTCCTTGCCGATAAGAGCCTGAGCCTTTCTAAAGCTTTTCTTCTTGTGCGATGAGAACTTTGAGGATGAGGGCTTTGAAGATTTCTTTTTTTCCTTCGAGTCATCAGAACTGTCATCCTTGTATTTCTTCTTCTTTGATTCCTTCACCCAACAAGGACAGTCGGCAATATAGTGACCAGATTTCTCGCATTTATGGTAGGTTCTCTTCTTGTAGTCCTCAGATGAAGATTATGATTTCCTCATATCTCTTCTTGAAGACTTTCCAAACTGGCCTCGTCTTGAGAACTTCTGGAATTTCCTCACGAGCATAGGAAGTTCCTGACCAAGTTCTTCAGGGTCACCAAGGCTGCAATTAGAATCTTCTTCTTCAGATGAAGAAACGCCTTTTGCCTTCAGCGCACGAGGCCTTGCATAGCTTGATCCATAAAGGTCTCTTTTCTCAGCTTGTTGGAATTCATGAGTATCGAGTCTCTCAAGAATATCAGTAGGGTCTAGTGCCTTCACTACTGGAATTCCAATATTTGCCGTCCGCCAAATCTTTGCCGTCAGCCAGCAGACGGCGAAGAACCTCTTTACCGTGTGTTGGCAAAAAACAGACGATAAAGAGGAGGCTGATGGCAAAATAAATATTTGCCATCAGCCACCTCTTTGTCGTCTGCTGACTCACGGCAAAGGTAGGGATGGCCGACGGCAAAGCTGTCCCACCCCACCCCTCCTCTCTCCCAACCCACCCCGGCCCCACCCACCCCTTTGCCGTCTGCCTGACTAGCTTTGCCGTCCGTGGCGGACGGCAAAGGGTATCAGCGGCACACGGCAAAGGAGAAGGACCCCCGAAAAGATAACGGCGCCGCGCGCCTATCTCTCTCCTCTCTCCCACGCACTCTCTCTCTCTCCCACGCGCTCTCTCTCTCCCACGCACGCCCTGCGCCCTGCGCCCCCACCGCCGCCGCCGCCCCATCGCCGCCGCCTCCCCCCCCCACCTCCCCACCGCCGCCCTGCGACCCCCCCCCCCCCTGCGGGCCTCCCTGCGCCCTGCGCCCCTGCGCCCTGCGCCCCCAGCGCCCCCAGCACCGCCGCCGCCCCACCACCGCCGCCGCCTCCCCCCCCACCTCCCCACCTACACACCCCACCGCCGCCCTGCGCCCCCCCCCCCCTCCTGCGGCCCTCCTCCTCGGTGAGTTTTTTCCTTTTTTCGTTTAATTCATTAATTAGGTTAGTTAGGTTAGTTGTTAATTACCTATTGTTAGTTAGGTTAGTTAGGTTAGTTGTTAGTGGTTAGGTTAGTTAGGTTAGTTAGGTTAGTTGTTAATTACCTATTGTTAGTTGTTAGTTAGGTTAGTTGTTAGTTGTTAGTTAGGTTAGTGGTTACGTACTGGTAATTAGGTTAGTTAGGTTACTTGTTAGTTGTTAGTGGTAATTAGGTTAATTGTTAGTGGTATTACCCCTCGAGCTAGGTTAGTTGTTAGGTTAGTTGTTAATTACCTACTGTGTGTTAGATTAGTTGTTAGGTTTGTAGTTGACCGTGTAGAGCCCTCCGGTCGCCGCCTATGCTTGCACTAGCCACAACGTTGAGGATATTACAACAGCTCGCAATAGTAGTTGTCGCACCGACACGACATCTCGACGACACCCCTGACACCCGTCACGATGCCCCGAAACCCCGACACGACATCTCGACGACACCCCTGACACCCGACACGATGCCCCGAAACCCCGACACGACGCCCCGACACGACATCTCGACGACACCCCTGACACCCGACATGATGCCCCGAAACCCCGACACGACATCTCGACGACACCCCGGCATGAAATATTTTTTTATGGAACCTGGAAAGTTTTATAAAGTAGTATAGGTAACCTGGAAAGTTTTATAGGTAACCTAGAAAGTTTTATAGGTAACCTAGAAAGTTCTATAGGTAACCTCGACCCCCGACCCCCGACAACACTCACCTCGACCCCCGACCCCCTACCCCGACCCCCGACGCCACTGACCCCCGACCCCCAACGCCCGACGCCACTGACCCTCGACCCCCGACCCCCGACCCCCGACATAACTCACCCTCGACCCCCGACCCCCTACCCCGACCCCCGACGCCACTAACCCCCAACCCCCGAGCCCCGACACCTCTTCGGCCTCTTGTTGACCGAAAAGACCCCAATCCCCGACGCCAGTGACCTTCGACCCGCGAGGACACTGACCCACATAGTTATGAGTTAGGTCATATAGTTATGTTAATTATAAAAACATCATATTTGTGTTGATCGGGTGAATTTCAATGTGCAGTTGTTCGACGACCTCCACGTGCGTTGGACGAGCTCCGCCCTTGCGTTTGTTGGTGAGCACAAATGACTTCTCCTCCTACCCCCTTAATTTGCTCTGTCCCGGTCTTCGTGCCGATGAAACTTGCTAGCTATAGGTTTCTTCAATCATGAGTATGCGTGACCAGTATGCGTCTCCCATTCGAAAGGACGACATCTATAAATATGCATGTCTTTGCATATTTATAACCGCCATCCTTTCGAATTGTCCAACATTATCCATGGACAGCCCGAGTATGTGTAGACTGGGTTCGTTTTCCCGTATGCTGTGCTCTGGATCCGATGCGGAATTTCGTCAGTGCCTCCCTGTTGTTCTCCGGATGCACATCCTCTCTGTTTATTGCGGAGACGTGTATCAGGAGAACAGCGGGGAGGTGCTGCCGAAATTTTGCGTTGGATCCGGAGCAGAGCATGGGAAAACGAACCCAGTCTACACATACTCGGGTAGGATTAGGACCTATCTTTACCTATTAGCGTGTAGGTTGCCTGGACGTAATAAAAATGGCGAACCTGATTAACCGATGAATATAGATGATGAATTATATATAAATATATTTCTTCTGTCTTTAGTAGCTACGCAAGATGACTGATCGTGTGTGGATGTATACCGGTCACCCTAGTCAGAAAGAGATGACGAAAGAATGGTTTTTAAAAACAAAGGAATTTGTGAAAGCCGCATTCGCAAATGGCGAGGAAAGAAACTATTGCCCCTGTCCTGGATGCGACAACTATAAAAAGACGACAGAGGCTGTAATGATTAAACACCTGCAGAGGAGGGGTTTTAAGCCTAATTATACGTTGTGGACATTTCATGGTGAGTCTATAAAACGCACAAGAGCTGAGGTGGTCCGTCGTTGCACGGACGAGCATGGTACTGGGATCGAAGACATGGTGCAAGACTTTGATGATGCTCGGGATTCGGAAGATGAGATGGAGGAATCTGCAAAGGCCTTTTATGAAATGTTGGAGTCTTCAAAACGTCCTCTCCATGAGCACACCGAGCTGTGTCAGCTGGATGCAATTGCACAAGTAATGGCTCTGAAGGCTCAGTTCAACTTGGGAAGAGAATGCTACGACGCGATGATGACACTATTTGGACGTTTCCTACCCAAAGGCCATGTCATGCCTGCAAACCTGTACCAGTCGGACAAAATACTTCGTGTACTTAAGATGCCCTATGAGAAGATAGATGCATGTGAGAAAGGATGTGTCTTATTTAGGAAGGAGTATGCACACTTGGACTATTGTTCCAATTGCGAGTCTTGCAGGTATCTTGTGGTAGACAACGGTATGGGTGAGAAGAGGCAGACCAAAATCGCAGTTAGTGTTCTTCGGTATATGCCAATCGTACCAAGACTTCAACGTCTTTTCATGGTCGAAGAGACAGCCAGACAGATGACATGGCACAAATTGGGCAAAAGAACCGAACTAGATGCGGATGGGAATAAGATGATGGTACACACATCGGATGGGGAAGCGTGGAAACATTTCGATGGATTGCATCAGGATAAAGCGACAGATCCAAGAAATCCTCGAGTCTACGCCGCCACGGATGGTTTTAATCCCTTCGGCATGACGGCAACCCAATACAGTTGTTGGCCTGTATTTGTCATTCCACTTAATCTCCCCCCCGGGCAGATTATGCAAAGAAAGAACATATTTCGGACGTTGATAATTCCAGGGCCCAATTATCCGGGGAAGAATATGAATGTGTACCTGCAACCGCTTAAGGATGAATTGGAAGAAGCTTGGGAAAATGGGGTCAAGACATACGATACCGCTAGAAAAGAAAACTTCAAAATGCATGTGTGGTACATGTACTCTATGCATGACTTGCCAGCGTATGCGCTATTCTCTGGATGGTGTGTGCATGGAAGGTTCCCGTGCCCCCAATGCAAGGCAGCTCTTCAGTTTCATTGGTTGAAGGAGGGTCGGAAGTATTCTTGCTTTGACTTGCATAGACAGTTCCTGGATCCTGACCATCAGTTCAGAAAAGACAAGAAGAACTTTACCAAAGGTAAAGTTGTCAAAAACTTGGCACCACATGCGTTCACAGCCCAACAGATCCTGGATCAGTTAAACGCCCTTGAGCCTGATCCAGAGCGTCCAGGGTATTTCAAGGGGTATAATTCAAAACACACCTGGACTCACAAGCCATGCTTCTGGGATCTGCCGTACTTCAAAGACCTCCTTCTTCCACACAATATCGACATGATGCACACTGAAAAGAATATCGGAGAGGCTATTTTTGGTACATTGTTCGACATAGATGGGAAGACAAAGGATAATATTAAGGCTAGAGTCGATCAAGAGACACTATGTCATAGACCGTTACAAAACATGCGAGAAGGCAAAGGAAAGCAGAAGTGGTCGAAGCCAAAGGCCTGGTTCAATCTTGGAGGGCCAGCTATGAGGGAAATTATCTTGTGGGTCAAAATGCACTTGATGTTCCCCGATGGGTATGCAGCGAATCTAAAGAGGGGAGCGAGTCTTGAAAAATTAAAAATCTTTGGTCTCAAGAGTCATGATTGGCACATATGGCTAGAGCCGGTAATGCCGGTGATGTTACGTGGCTTTATTCCTGAGGATGAATGGCTAGTACTGGCGGAGCTGAGCTATTTCTTCCGTGTTCTTTGTGCGAAAGAATTGTCGCCTGGCGTGGTAGAAGACATGGAGGAGTTTGCACCGGAGTTGTTGTGCAAGTTAGAGAAGATCTTTCCACCGGGCTTCTTTAATCCAATGCAGCATTTGATTTTACATCTACCGACCGAGGCAAGATTGGGTGGGCCGGTGCAAGATCGTTGGTGCTATGCAACTGAGAGGATGCAGAAGACCCTTCGAGCTAAATGTAAAAATAAGCGTAGAATTGAAGCATCGATGGCTGAGGCATTCATTACTGAGGAGGTGGCAAACTTTGTGACAGCACACTACGAAGCCAAAAATCATCATTTGCATAATCCGAAGCCTCGGCACAATGATGGAGACCCTAAAAAAGGTGGGTCCAACCTCAGCCTATTCAAAGGGAAGCTCGCACCAGCCGGTGCTTCGAAACCAATAACGTTGGATATCGAAGAATGGCGGAACATTTCTTTGTATATCTTCAACAACCTAACAGAAGTGCGGCCGTACATCGAGTGAGTTCTCGACACATTTTCCCGTAACTTCTAATTCATTTGAACTGCTCTTATTCCCGGATATTTCAAACGGCTGTTACGTCGTCAAATTCTCGGATGGAGCGGTGATCGAAAATGATTCCGTCGAAGAGTATGAGCTTCTGTCAAAGACAGGAGGCGGCTATCCCGGTTTCATCTCTTGGTTCAAACAAACGGTAATTATCAATAATGGACCATTTCATTCTTGGTCTAACTTGCGGCTAATGCAACAACCGTTTCATATTAAACTTGTAGGCTAATTCAGAGTCTATGGACGCCGAATTGAGACAAGTCGCTAATGGTTTTGACTATAAGGTCCGTTCATTTGAGAAATACAACATCAACGGGTATCTCTTTCGTACCTTTGGCAAAGAGCTATCTATGCCCGACCGGAAATCTACAAATTGTGGTGTCTCTGCTATCGGCGAAGGTGTTATCGAGTATTATGGAAGAGTTGAAGCAATTTATGAACTTCAATTCTATGGTGAAAACCCACCGAACGTCGTAGTCTTCAAATGTTATTGGTTCCAGCCGAAGGAGACTAGAAGGACTCATGAACATATAGGACTAGTCGAAATCAATCCAAACACCCATTTAGATGTTCCCGATGTCTATATTACGGCTCAACAGGCGACCCAAGTTTTCTACCTACCGTGGGCATGCCAAACGGATAAGAATCTGGAAGGTTGGTATGTTGTCTATGAAGTGCCGCCACATGTCAGACCACCTCTCCCAAATGAACAGGATTATGAACCTCACATTAACCCAGACACATATGATGGAGAATTCTTCCAAGAAGCACGTCTTTCCAAGAAACGTTTCAAGAACCGCCGTGCTTCATCCAAGAACATGGAAGTAGACAGCGACAATGAATCCGACTCCAGCCCTGAGCCGGAACCAGAAGACCTGGAACTCGTAGAGGTTACTGATGCGGATGACCTGTCAATGCTTCAACGATTAAAGGAAGGCCTTTCACAACTTCACGCCGTTGAACCCGATGAGCACGTCATTCATGAAGACATGCGTGATAGTGATGATGATGATGCATTTATTGATGATGCTTATTAGTTTGTAAGATTCAAAACTTAAATTATATATATTTTAATATTTACTATTCATGTACATATTATTATTCATGTCAGTCATTCAATTTTTTTATGTTGTACTATTCATGGCAGGTGTTGAAAGATGGTGGGCGCGGGTCCATAGCCTTCTCCAGGGCAACCGTCTCCAGACGAAGCCGGCGCGAGCAACCGTGGTGTTTCTCCTCCTTGATGACCACTACGGTAAGTTTCTCCTCCAAACTTAGCTTGTTTTCCTCTAAAATGAGATAATTAGCCAATTTAGCTCAAAAAAGACATAATTAGGTAATTTAGCTCCAACAAGAGGAGAAGAGGAGAAGAAATAGGCAAAATGAAAAGAAAGAAGAAGAAGAGATGAAGAAGAAGAGAAGAAGAAGAAGGAGGAGGAGGAGGAGGAGGAGAAGGTCCCTGGCCTTCTCCTCCTCCTCCTCCTCCTCCTCCTCCTCCTCCTTCTTCTTGATTTCTTCTTCTTCTCCTCTTCCTCCTCTTTCTTCTTCTTCTCCTCCTCTTTCTTCTTCTTCTTCTACCATAATAAGCTTAAAATGAAAAGAAAGAAGAAGAAGAGATGAAGAAGAAGAGAAGAAGGAGGAGGAGGAGGAGGAGGAGGAGAAGGGAGGAGGAGGAGGAGGAGAAGGCCAAGGACCTTCTATCCTTCTCCTCCTCCTCCTTCTCCTCCTCCTCCTCCTTCTTGTTTTTCTTCTCCTTGTTCTCTTATTGCTTCTTCTCTTTCTTCTTCAATTTAGCTTATTTGTCATATATGTTGTTGTTCTTCTTCTACTTACTTTCTTATTCCCATTTTGCAGATTGGATGTACTACATGCATGGAAGCTGGCGTTGGAGTGCTTTAGTTTCCTTTTTTATTTGAGTTGATGAACAATGTGTTGGTTCTTTATATGTGTTGATGAACAATATATGTGGAACTATATGTATATATATATGGATGAAACTTTGTATATGTTGGTTTCTTTCGATATATGGATGTCCATTGATGAACAAATGACATTGGTGAACTTTATATGTATATCATATATGTCGCCATCAGCCAGCGGACGGCAAAGAGCCCATATTGTCACTGTTTTGTTTATTTTATGTTATTTCACAGCAATAATATATATAATTCATAGCACATATATGATATATAGTTCACAACACATATATGATATAAGACGGCAAAGGTGCCACATGGCACCCAGCTGTGCTTCCTGGGCAGTAGCAGCTAGCCATATAGGCTCTTTGCCGTCTGCCTGCTGGGCTCTTTGCCGTCTGCCTGCTGGGCTCTTTGCCGTCTGCCAGATGGGGGGGCAGACGGCAAAGAAGAGGGCACAGAGGAGGGGCAGGAGTGGAGAGAGGTGGAGGGGAGGACAAGGCAGACGGCAAAGATTGACCAGCAGGCTGACGGCAAAGATTGACCAGCAGGCTGACGGCAAAGAGCCTCCGTTAACCCCTAACGGAGGCAACGCCTCTCGGCTGCCGTCTCAAGCTCTTTGCCGACTGCGGCTCAGGGAAGCGGACGGCAAAGAGCTTTGCCGTCCGCTTCGGTGGGGCAGACGGCAAAGAAGGTGATTTGCCGTCGTAGGCTGACGCAGAAAATTTGCCGGTCGTGACAATCTTTGTCGTCCGTGGTACTGTCTTTGCCGTCCGGGTGTTTGTCTTTGTCGTCTGTGATGGCAGACGGCAAAGAAGGTGATTCCTGTAGTGCTTGTAGTCTCTTCATTCTTGAATCATCAGAACCAGTGTATCGAATGAACAATCAAGAGATCACAACAGTTACTTCACCACCTCATGGTCAGTGATGTCTCTGGCTCCAAGGGCCTGTAGCTCATTGGAAATGTGAGTGAGGCGATCGAATGTTTCTTGGCAGCTTGCATTATCAAGTCTCTTGAAGCGGTTGAAGAGATTGCGAATAACATTAACTCGAGAGTCACGTTGAGTGGACACCCCTTCATCGACCTTGGACAACCTTTCCCAGATTTGCTTTGCAGATCCCAAAGCACTCACTCTACCATACCGACCTTTGCTCAGATGGCCATAGATGATATTCTTTGCTTGAGAGTCGAGTTGCTTGAATCTCTTCACATTAGCAACATTGACAATTTCAGACACAGTAGGAACACCTCTTTCCACAATATACCATAGATCATTGTCAAGTGCTTCAAGGTGCATGCATATCTTGTTCTTCAAGTAGGGAAGTCCTTTCCTTCAAAGGTAGGACAACCCACAGTGACCTTGATCATACTTGTGGCCAACATAACTAAAACTTGAGGTGGCTAAACCAACATCACATAGAACAAGGGAGTACCTTGCTCTGATACCAATTGAAAGTGCGTTATATCGACTAGAGGGGGTGAATAGGCGATTTTTATAAATTCATAAATGTGGCAATTACTTGTGAGGAAAGTCCTCAGCCATGAACTACCTCGGTGACGGTATCTATCCTCAGTGGACCACTATTGTCAAGACAATACCCAACCCTCTCGGAGAGACGAGGGAAAGATTTGCCCAAGAGCAAGAGAGTGCTAGGAAGGATGTCGAGCGTGCCTTTGGTATTTTGCAATCTTGATGGGGCATTGTTCGGTATCCGGCTAATACCTGGAGCACGCAGAAACTGTGGGAGGTGATGTGTAACGACCAAGATGCGACACTTTCCTCATTTGGGGGCGAGGCCTCAAAAGGGGAAAGGGTCGCATCTAAGCATTTTGCAAGTAGGATAACAGTGCCATTACATAAATAGAGAGATGAGTATAAGATTCGTCTTACACTCGCCACATGCTAAATTACAATCCACGCAAGCATTCATTATTCATACATAAGGCAGGGTCCGACTACGGACAAGATAAACAGCAAAATATGCTATCCCATCTTGCTAATCCCACGATCACGACCATGCGCCTCTAGTCCTCGGGATAAGTCACATACAGCCTGTCATTGTCCTCATCGAATTCCCACTTCAGCTGGTTGTCATCGGGAACTCCTGCATCTGGGAAACCTTTACCTGTGGGTGTTTGTAGTAAACTGTGAGCCACGTGGACTCATCAATCTCATGACCTTGGTATCGAGTCTAACTAAGTTAAATGGGTGAGGTAGGTTAAGTGTTTGAGTTGGCAGCATCCTAAGCACATAAGGTTGCTATCTTACGATGAGCAGCAATTAAATATGGTGGTCTACACAAGACGGTCAAAGACTAGGTTGATCACTAAGTGATCTTGAACACCTACTTACGTCATTCATAACCCCACCGTGTTCTCGATCAGAGAAGGAGCTCTGAAAGAAACAGTCACGGTTACGCACTCAATTGACAAGTTTTATTTGAATCACTTTTAATTGTCTAGAACTGGATGTTAACAAAATATACATGTTTTCCACTTAACCGCGGGCACGGCTTTCCGAAAGATTAAACCCTACATGGGTGCTCCAACTAGTCCATCACAAATTACAACAGGCCGCATAACAATCCTCTACCATGAAACTCGTGATCTCGTCGGATTCCTTAGGGGAAAACCTCAACTCTCAGAAGACCCAAAGTCTCACCGGAATTCCAATGCACAAGATATGTTGTTAAGGTAATACAAGTCGAGCAAGACCACCCGGTGTGTCGACGAACCCGATAGGAGTCGCGTTTCTCATTCTCAGGACACAACCGTCTATGCATAGTGGACAATAACCAAACGACTCGAGTTGCCCCGAGGTGGCACCACCAATTGCTAGGTGGTTGGACCAACACTCATGAGGACACTGGCCCGGGGGGATTGGTTAACTTCCTCGGGGTAGCTATTCCCTATGCATTTTTATTAAGTTATTAGCAAATTAAAACCAAAGTTGGGTTGTGCCAGACAAGTCTTAACACTATACGATTTATCGAGGGGGTCCACATAACAATCCCCAAACGTGTTAGGAGCGCTCAGTTATGGAATAAAACACCGGTAGCCGAAACTAAGGCGGCAACAACAGAAAAAATCACCCGGCAAAAGGCTATGCCTTCTGTTATTTACCAATTATATAGGTGCATTAATTAAATAGAAATTATATAAGATGATATCAAGCTGCTCATTTTATCACATGGACCAGCTCGCACCTGCAACTAGCAACGCTAACAATTAGTGGTTGAGCAAGCCTAACCTAGCCAAACGATATTTGCTATGAGGGGAAGTGTTTGAGGTTTCATGGCAATGTTTGATGGCATGTATATTATGTGGTAGGCAGCGGAGATGTAACGAATGTAACGCTAAGCATAACAAAGCTAGAACCGGTGTCAAGGTCACGATCATCTTGCGTGTGATTTCTTCACAGTGGAACTGATCCTGATCTTCCTACACGAACTCACTGGACTCTTCGAACTCGTTTCCGGTCCCAGTTGCTACCCAAAAGAAAACAAGCAAGAAATAAATAACAACAAGAAGATGATGCCACAAACATAATGATGCAAGCATGCACTACCTATAACCATGCACATGAACCACCCTACACCGATAAAACTATTGCCACCTCACCACAAGGGGACTTTCTAGATGAATGCTCAAAATGAGAAACCAAAAACACCATTGGATTCATTGGTATTTTCTACCCCAAATCCATATATCATACTGCCCATGTTGCATTCAGAAAAACACCATTAACAAAGAAAGAAAATCTAGCACACATCAAACTACAACATATTGTCAAGAACATGAACTGTTCTTGAGCCAGCCCATTTTGGCAAGTCCATATCTCGACATTTCCAGAAATGGAAATATGCCCTATTTAGCACAAGGAATTCACAAACAAAAAATAACAAAATACCAGGGGAAAATATGATGAGGAGGGGAACCCACCTGGCAGTGGCCCCTCACTGGATGACATGTGGGCCCGTGTGACCCAGTGTCATACACACACAGAGCAACTACACACATCTCTCCCTAATAATAAAGCACGCAGTGCTTCTTCCGTCCGTCGTGGTTGTTTTGCAGAAAACCCCCTGGAGTTCTCCGAAATCAACCCGCAGTCCGGATTTAAGTGAGAAACGAATCGTTTTTCCGTTTTTACAGGAAACCCCCTATGCTTTCTCGAAATCAACCCGCAGTACATAATACATTGAGAGAACGAATCGTTTTTTTGGATTTTTTGTAGAAACCTCCTTCAGTTTTCATAAAATAAACCCGCAATACATATTTGAGTAAAAAAACCAATCATTTTGCGTATGTTTTCGAAAACACCCCTACAGTTTTTAATTAATTAATCTGTAGTTCAATTATAAGTGCAAAATACTTTAAAAATTATATCTTTTAAACGGTAACTTCAATTTTACATTATTATATATGAAATTTTATTAGAAAAATATGTAGAATCTGAATATAATGTTAGTTTATCTATTTAATTTTTAAAAAATCTGTTTATAATGTAATTTTAATCAATAGTGATGCGCACAATCTAAATATAATGTTATTTTATTTATTTATTCATTTTTAAATAATATTTATGCTGTAATTTTAATCAATAGCGTACGATCCATTTTTCATAACGAGGCCGATCCATGTTGTTAATTAATCCGCGGTCCAATTATAATTAACAAATACTTTAAAAAATATATCTTTTAAACTGTAACTCTAATTTTAAATTATTACATATGAACTTTCATTCAAAAAATGTGATGAATCGAAAGCTAATGTATCAACTACACACATGAATTGAAAAGAGGCCGGGGGGGACTCAAACCCACCACCTCCGTGGTGGAGCTAGCTACCCCACCACTGGGCTAGCTACTGCTAGCTGCTCTAACAGAGGCATCCGACAAGTTAAGCTACTCTGGAGGTAACGAATTCCACCAAAAAACAAAAGGTAGTGATGCGCACAATCTAAATATAATGTTATTTTATTTATTTATTAATTTTTAAATAATATTTATGCTGTAATTTTAATCAATAGCGTACAATCCATTTTTCATAACGAGGCCGATCCATGTTGTTAATTAATTCGCGGTCCAATTATAATTAATAAATACTTTAAAAAATATATATCTTTTAAACTGTAACTTTAATTTTAAATTATTACATATAAACTTTCATTCAAAAAATGTGATGAATCGAAAGCTAATGTATCAACTACACACATGAATTAATAAGAGGCCACGGGATTCAAACCCACCACCTCCCTAGTGGAGCTAGCTACCCCGCTAGCTACTGCTAGCTGCTCTAACAGAGGCATCCGACAAGTTAAGCTACTCTGCAGGTAACGAATTCCACCAAAAAACAAAAGGGTGTGTGGGGGACCGAACCCACGACGCATGGGGTAACAGCGCAAGCACCTGTCCACACGCATTACTCACACGGATCGGGGTCTTGCTCTTTTGAACAATTCCCTCTGCAAGCACACTACCGCACCGCGACCGAAAACACAGGCGATCGCCAGCGAGCACAGGGGCCATCAACGGCGGAGATGGCCACCGGTGGGGGATGCATAGTCTCTTGGGATTCCATTCACGAAGCAAACACGTCGAGAGGGGGACTTGCTGCTACGCTGCGTCTACTACTACTGAAGCTGGCGCTGCAAGCTACTGAACCTGCTGTTACTGCTACCGCAAGCTATTGATGTCGCTGCAACTGAAGCTGCTTGACAGAGCAACGCCGGCGCCAAAAGGGGGATGCCCCGCGCCGAGAAGCTGTTGTCTGCTGCGCTGCAACTACTGCTGTGCGCTGGAACTACTCTACAACATGCTGCTGCCGCTTCTACGCGCGAATGAAGCTGCTGCTACTACCTGCACGTTGTTGCTGCTCAAGAACAGAGCCACGGCGAGCTACACGTGACGGTGGGCCTCGGCCACAGAGGGAAACAACGGAGGAGGAGAGCGGGACTTCGCTCACCTAGCGGTAGAGAGCCCATCCGACGCTGGAGAGGAGCCCACGACGGGAGGTGCAGGAGGTGTTTGCCGGAGAGGAAGAAGAGCCGCTCGTCGTTGACGTCGTGGAAGCAGCTCCTGGCGCCGATCTCTTCACGAAAATGAAACCTCCCGAACGTCCTCTTGCTCCTGGTGCTGACGGAGAGGAAGAAGAGGCCGATCTGCTGCCGGCGTCGAGCCGAGCTCACCGGAGCCCTCTCATGGCGATGGTGTTCCTGGAGCCCATCTGACGACGCGAGGGGAAGATGAGGAAGGGAATGGAGAGGCTAGGGTTGGAGAAGGGCTGGGGTGCCTCTTATGGCTCTCGGGATGCGAGCCCAGCCGTTGATAGAGGAGGAACTCTGATCTGGTGGTCGCTATGGCATCGTATAGGTGACGTCTAGAGGTGGGAGAAGAGGGACGCGCTGAGGGCCTCTATGGCTGAGGGAAATGGGCCAAGGGAAGGGAAGAGGGAGCTGGACCATTCCCTGACTCTCTTTTTAAAACAAAAGGAACCTCCACTCCTATTAATAAACCAGCCCACTCAAATAAATACCACACAAAATAAAAGGGGTTTTAAAAAATAAAATAATATACTTTGCAAAACAAAAGAACATAACCTATTTAATAAAATAGGTTTGACTATTTCTAGGCAAAGCAAAATATATACTTTATTAATAAACCCACACAGTTTTTAAAAGAAACAAAATATCCAGGTTTGGAGAAAAAAATAAAAGATCACCACTCCACCATTCATAAAAATTGAGAGGAAAGGTGGAACATTTTTATAGGACTTTTAAAGCAAGTTGAGAAACACAAGTAACCAAATATTGAATAGGAAGGTTTTGAATCATGGTGCAACAAGGGTTTTAAAGGGGCTTTGTTGCACCCACACTTTTGCACAAGATCACAAACTCACATGCACTCACATAACCACCAAGGTGGCACAACACACAAGATCAAACAATTAAGGCAAAAGGAAAAAGAAACAAGATATGCATAATGATGAGATGCACATGAAATGACAATGCCACAAGCCTATCATCCATAACATAGCATCAACAGAGTTGTCAAACATGGAAAGGATTGCAAAAGGGGAAGGAAAAACACTTGGGTTGTTACATGATGTCTCCTTGTGTGATCATGCATAATATGATCGTAGAAGACTTCCGGAACGTCTGTAGGATCAAGGGTTTCAGTTTCAGGGTGAGAATGTTGTGATTGAGCATGTAGGAGCAACAACGTTTGAACACTTCATCCAAATTCATCAAGACATGCGTGATTGGGAAACTCACGTGCAACTGCAAAATGATTTGGTTGAGCATATGTGAGCTTATGTTGGCAACCAATAGATTTATCTTCTTTTATTCGTTTGCAAATCTATGTGAGACTTTTTTATTTTTATTCGTCTTGTAATAACCATGTTATTTTATTCGGTCTAAATTATGTTGTTTGATTCAAACTATGAAAACCATGTAAAATAGGGCGGCCAACCGGCACATATGGATCGACGTGTTGGGCACGCTGCCGACCCATATCTAAAACATGGCGGACGTCGTGCGGACGACCGACCTAAACGAACAAAAAAAGAACGAAATCGCCGTCCATTTAGATCGCCTCATTGAAGTTGCTCTTACAAATTTATCATGCATGCTTTCTACCTTTATATTTGTGAAAATTCCTATCATCCTACTGACAAAAATTAAGGGCGCAGCAAGGCGCGCAATCATGGTCTAATATGCAGATATACTTCCTCCGTTTCTAAATATAAATATTTTTAGAAATTTCATTAAAGGACTACATACGGATGTATATAGATATATTTTAGAGTATAAATTCACTTATTTTGCTTTATATGTAGTCATCTAATGAAATATTTTAAAAGACTTACATTTAAGAACGGAGGGAGTAGATAGGTATCTCTACTATTAAAGGGGGATCTGCCGTCGTGATGGTTCGACCTCCAGCGATCCCCCTCCTACCGCTACCGCTAGCCTTCTCACCGTTCCACCGATTTTTTTCAATCCCTCCATAAACCAGATGATAAACCAGCCGATTAGTTCAATAAAAAACCAACATCGCACCTCGAACCGCCACCCTTCGGTCGACCTGCTCCTCCCCGTAAAGAAAAACGGCAAGAGAGAAAAAAATGAAAAAGAAACAAACAGAAGCCCACGAACCCACGATCCAATCACCCACGACCCCGTCGCCCCCGTTCTCTCCCAGAAGACGACGCCCCGCCCACCCCGACCCCCTCGCCGCCGGCAAACCTAGCCCCGCCGAAACCCACGCCATGCTGCCCTTCTACTCCGCCGCGCCCACCCCATGCTCCCCCCTCTGCCCGGTGACCGCGGCAGGCGCGCGGGCGCTGCGAAGGGTCGATGCCAGCGCGCTCAGGTCCTTGGCCGCCGACCCGCTCGTCGCGTAGGTCGTGCCCGACCGCCCGCTCTTCTCCGACTCCGCCATCCTCTCCCCCTACGGCACCGCGCCGGACGACATCGTGCGGGGGTTCGCGTCCGCCGCTGAGCTGCCCGACCCCCTCTGGCGCGCCAGGGTCGACCCGCTGCTGATGCCCGTCTCCGCCGACCTGGCCACGGACGCTGTGGTCGGCGTAGTCACCGACGATGCCGCGCAACAGGCCCTGATGGACGCGGAGATGCCCACCACGTTCTCGGCCGACGCAGCCGGCGTCGACGAGTCCGTGGCCAGGTTCATCGACAACCTCAGCAAGCAGATATTCCAGGCAGAGGACGCGCTCATCGAAGGGTATGACAAGCTCAGTACGACACTCTCGGGGACTACAGGAGGGCGATAAGGGGCGTCGCTGGTGGCCTCACGTCATCGGTGGCCGCCACCAAGAAGCAGGCCGCCGGCGGGGTCCCGGACGTTTCCGGTGCATTTCAGGATAAGGTGGCCGAAGTTGGTGTCGTGGCGGCTGATGTTCTTAGGAAGGCAATTGTTGTAGCAGAGGATTCACTGGGCAGTGCAACCACGTCCCTCGTATACTACTATGGCTCGGCCAAGTCGTCATTGCCACCAAATGTCAAAGATTTGCTCAACTCATCCGAGGAGAAAGCTAACATAATATTGCGACCAATTGGAAGTGCCCTTCAACAGGTATATTTGTGCCATCAGTCTCCCCTTAAGACACTCCTAGTAGTAAATCTGCAAACTATGGAGCAAATCGCTGATGAGGCCACTGAAAGTATTCTGACATGCAATGATTCAGGTATACATTATCATTGAAGGCCTGGAAAAGAATGTTGGTTTGAACCCAAGTGACCCAATTGTTCAATTGGCAGTTTTGCTTGGAGGTTCAACAACAATAGGGTAAAGGGATTTTTCATTTCTCTTGTAATACTAGTACATTTCCTGCATTTGGTTTTATGAAGTCCTGAACTTTGTAACATTGTAGGATATCTTACTAGCTCTTTGCCTATGGCGGCTATTCTGTTGCTTCAGTTCAGTTACATGTATTTTTTGTAACAACTGGCACTCATTTGGATGCTTAGTGACGTTAACAAATGTCCCAACAAGATTAGTGCGCATAATCACGCAGATGTAATGTATGATATTCGTCCGGCATCTAAACAATGCACTTTCTGCAATAAAAGAAATCTTAAATCTTCTTAAAGGATGTAAAAAGAACCAAAATATCAGTCTTTGTGTTGTAGTATTCAAGTCTATTGGATTAGAGAAAGTTAGAAAACTATCACATGATTTTGAATGAAGTGTCCAATAGACGCAACACGATTAGGTACTTATGTTTGTTAATATAACCCATCCTACCATTTCATTGACTATAACCATTAATTATGATTCATTTTAATCATGTTTATACGCATGAAGCTTGTGCCAATAAAAGTCATATGTCTGCTAATGGAGCACTTGCAGGTTCAAGTTTGTTTAAGATCACTGTGGACTCACAATTGAAGGGTGTAAACCTTTTTATTTGAAGTTTCCCTCAAAGACATTGATAATTATGCTTAAGCAACGGCAGATAGATCTCAAAGTTTGACGTCACAGTTATGTTTTCCTTACTTATAGATGATGCCTGTAGTTGCTGTTAAGCTTCGGTTATGCTTTCTCTTACCATCAGAATAAGATGAGCTTGCTGCTCAACCGGTTGATTGGTGCTCTCATTGATGAAATTTAACAGGTCTCTACCAAGGAGGTGTATGGAAGGTTCGAGTAGAACTGCCCGATGCGTATCGTTACACGTCCCCACCGATGTCGATGAACTGTGAGTATTCTCGAATTGAGTATTTGTCCTCAGTTGCTCAGACCCACGATAACAATTTTCTATCTCCTAAATGCCTATGGATAAATGCAAATTGTAGGTCTCACTCTGTCTGCTTGGACGTCATTAACCAGACGTGGAGCCCAATGTTTGGTAACAACAATCTCTCTATTTCATTGTTTATTTAGATGGCCGGGCTGATTACCTTCCTTACATTCTCTGTATAAACACATAGCTCTATGGTTGTTGTTATGACAATCTTCTAACCTTACAACTATATAATATGTTTATACAGATCTTGTCAATGTGTTTGAAGTCTTCCTCCCACAACTTTTATCTCCCCTAATAATAAAGCGTGGAGCGCTTCTGTCGTCCGTCGTCGCTATTTTGCAGAAAAACCATTGTCTTTGTTGTAATTTAACCCGTAGTCCTCAAGTCAGCCTCAAACGGTACATGCCGGAGAAAGAAAAAACACCCTCACAGTGCTGCCTCCCGATCCCATCTGGACCTCGAGCCCGCTGCCACCTCCTTCCATTCCCACGCCACCGACCGTCGTCGCGAGCAGCCGTCGCCTACCGCGGGCCTTCTCGCTGGCGAGGCGACGCGAGGATGAGGGGGCCGTGCGTGGCCACGAGGAGGCGGGGTCGAGGAGGCAGGAGGACCCCTGCCGGTGGTGCTCCGTTGAGGACTTGGCGAAGGCGGGGGGCGGCGCGCGGTGTTGGGGAACGTCGCATGGGAAACAAAAATTTTCCTACGCGCACGAAGACCTATCATGGTGATGTCCATCTACGAGAGGGGATGAGTGATCTACGTACCCTTGTAGATCGTACAGCAGAAGCGTTAGTGAACGCGGTTGATGTAGTGGAACGTCCTCACGTCCCTCGATCCGCCCCGCGAACAATCCCGCGATCAGTCCCACGATCTAGTACCGAACGGACGGCACCTCCGCGTTCAGCACACGTACAACTCGACGATGATCTCGGCCTTCTTGATCCAGCAAGAGAGACGGAGAGGTAGAAGAGTTCTCCGGCAGCGTGACGGCGCTCCGGAGGTTGGTGATGATCTTGTCTCAGCAGGGCTCCGCCCGAGCTCCGCAGAAACGCGATCTAGAGGAAAAACTATGGAGGTATGTGGTCGGGCAGCCGTGAGAAAAGTCGTCTCAAATCAGCCCTAAAACCTCCGTATATATAGGTGGGAGGGAGGGGAGGAGGCAGCCTCAAAACCTAAAGGTTTGGCCGAAATTGGAGGTGGAGGAGTCCTACTCCAATCCTACTTGGAGTAGGATTCCACCTTCCCACTTGGAAACTCTTTCCACCTTGTGTTTTTTCCTTCTCAAACCTTATGGGCCTTAGTGGGAACTTATTCCAGCCCACTAGGGGCTGGTCTATCTCTTCCCATAGCCCATGAGACCCCTTGGGGCGTGACACCCCTCCCGATGGTCCCCGGCACCCCTCCCGGCACTCCCGGTACACTACCGATGAGCCCGAAACTTTTCCGGTAATGCACGAAAACCTTCCGGTAACCAAATGAGGTCATCCTATATATCAATCTTCGTTTCCGGACCATTCCGGAAACCCTCGTGACGTCCGTGATCTCATCCGGGACTCCGAACAACATTCGGTAACCAACCATATAACTCAAATACGCATAAAACAACGTCGAACCTTAAGTGTGCAGACCCTGCGGGTTCGAGAACTATGTAGACATGACCCGAGAGACTCCTCGGTCAATATCCAATAGCGGGACCTGGATGCCCATATTGGATCCTACATATTCTACGAAGATCTTATCGTTTGAACCTCAGTGCCAAGGATTCATATAATCCCGTATGTCATTCCCTTTGTCCTTCGGTATGTTACTTGCCCGAGATTCGATCGTCAGTATCCGTATACCTATTTCAATCTTGTTTACTGGCAAGTCTCTTTACTCGTTCCGTAATACAAGATCCCGCAACTTACACTAAGTTACATTGCTTGCAAGGCTTGTGTGTGATGTTGTATTACCGAGTGGGCCCCGAGATACCTCTCCGTTCACACGGAGTGACAAATCCCAGTCTTGATCCATACTAACTCAACTAACACCTTCGGAGATACCTGTAGAGCATCTTTATAGTCACCCAGTTACGTTGCGACGTTTGATACACACAAAGCATTCCTCCGGTGTCAGTGAGTTATATGATCTCATGGTCATAGGAATAAATACTTGACACGCAGAAAACAGTAGCAACAAAATGACACGATCAACATGCTACGTCTATTAGTTTGGGTCTAGTCCATCACATGATTCTCCTAATGATGTGATCCCGTTATCAAGTGACAACACTTGCCTATGGCCAGGAAACCTTGACCATCTTTGATTAACGAGCTAGTCAACTAGAGGCTTACTAGGGACAGTGTTTTGTCTATGTATCCACACAAGTATTGTGTTTCCAATCAATACAATTATAGCATGGATAATAAACGATTATCATGAACTAAGAAATATAATAATAACTAATTTATTATTGCCTCTAGGGCATATTTCCAACAGTCTCCCACTTGCACTAGAGTCAATAATCTAGTTCACATCACCATGTGATTCCAACGAATCCAACACCCATATAGTTATGGGGTCTGATCATGTCTTTCTTGTGAGAGAGGTTTTAGTCAACGGTTCTGAAACTTTCAGATCCGTGCGTTCTTTACAAATCTTTATGTCATCTTATAGATGCTGCTACTACGTGCTATTCGGAAATGCTCCAAATATCCACTCTACTAAATGAATCCGTTTCACTACTCATAGTTATTCAGATTAGTGTCAAAGCTTGCATCGACGTTACCCTTTACGACGAACTCTTTAACCACCTCCATAATCGAGAAAAATTCCTTAGTCCATTTGTTACTAAGGATAAATTTTGACCGCTGCTAGTGATTCAAACATGGATCACTCTCTGTACCTCTCAACATACTTTGAGTCAAGGCACACTTCAGGTGCGGTACACAGCATGGCATACTTTAGATTCTACGGCTAAGGCATAGAAGACGACCTTCATCTATTCTCTTTATTCTGCCGTGGTCGGGTTTTGAGTCTTACTCAAATTCACACCTCACAACGCAACCAAGAACTCCTTCTTTGCTGGTCTATTTTGAACTCTTTCAAAAACTTGTCAAGGCATGCATCTTGTTGAAACTTCTATTAAGCGCTTTCGATCTATCTCCATAGATCTTTGATGCTCAACCTTCAAGTAGCATAATCCAGGTACTCCTTTGAAAACTTCTTTCAAACAACCTTGTATGCTTTACAGAAATTCTACATTACTTCTGATCCACAATATGTCAACCACATATACCTATCAGAAATTCTATAGTGCTCCCACTCACTTCTTTGGAAATACAAGTTTCTCATAAACCTTGTACACACCCAAAATCTTTGATCATCTCATCAAAGTGCTTATTCCAACTCCGAGATGCTTGCACCAGTCCATTGAAGGATCACTGGAGCTTGCATACTTGCTAGTATCTTTAGGATCGACAAAACCTTCTGGTTGTATCACATACAATGTTTGCTCAAGGAAACCGTCGAGGAAACAATGTTTTGACATCCTACGTGCAATATTTCATAAATAATGCAGCAACTACTAACATAATTCTAACAGACCTTTAGCATCGCTACGAGTGAGAAAGACTCATCATAGTCAACTGTTTGATCTTGTCGAAAACATCTTTGCGACAAGTCGAGCTTTTCTTAATAGTGACTTATCACCATCATCGTCTGTCTTCTTTTAAAGATCCATTTTACCCAATAGTCCCATGACCATCAAGTAGTTCTACCAAAGTCTACACTTTGTTTTCACACATGGATCCTCTCTCGGATTTCATGGCTTCCAGCCATTTGTCGGAATCTGGGCCCACCATCGCTTTCTCCATAACTCGTAGGTTCACTGTTGCTCAACAACATGACCTCCAAGACAGGGTTACCGTACTACTCTGCAGCAGTACACGACCTTGTCGACCTACGAGGTTTGTAGTAACTTGATTCGAAGCTCAATGATCACCATCATCAGCTTCCACTTCAATTGGTGTAGGCGCCACAGGAACAACTTCCTACGCCCTGCTACACACTGGTTGAAGTGATGGTTCAATAACCTCATCAAGTTCTACTACCCTCCCACTCAATTCTTTCGAGATAAACCTTTTCTCGAGAAAGGATCCTTTTCTAGAAACAAACACTTTGCTTTCGGATCTGAGATAGGAGATGTACCCAACTGTTTTGGATATCCTATGAAGATGCATTTATCCGCTTTGGGTTCGAGCTTATCAGACTAAAACCTTTTTCACATAAGTTTCGAAGCCCCAAACTTTCAAGAAACGACAGTTTAGATTTCTCTAAACCTCAGTCTATACTGTGTCATCTCAACGGAAATACGCGGTGCCCTATTTAAAGTGAATGTGGTTGTCTCTAATGCATAACCCATAAACGATAGTGGTAATTCGATAAGATACATCACATCATGCACCATACTAAATAGTGCGTGGTATGACGTTCAGACACATCATCACACCATGATGTTCCAGGTGGCATGAACTGTGAAACAATTTCCACATTGTCTTAACTATGTACCAAAAACTCGTAACTCAGATATTCATTTCTATGATCATATCGTAGACAGTTCATCCTCTTGTTACGACGAACTTCACTCTGAAACAGAATTGAACTTTTCAATATTTCAGACTTGTGATTCATTAAGTAAATACTCCTGTATCTACTCAAGTCGTCAGTGAAGTAAGAACATAATGATATCCACTGCGTGCCTCAGCACTCACTGGACTGCATACATCAAAATGTATCACTTCCAACAAGTTACTATCTTGTTTCATCTCAATGAAAACAAGGCCTTGCTCATGTGGTATGATTTGCATGTCACTAGTGATTCGAAATCAGGTGAGTAAAGATCCATCAGCATGGAGCCTCTTCATGCAATTCATACTAACATGACTCAAGCGGCAGTGCCACAAGTAAGTGGTACTATCATCATTTAACTCGTATCTTTTGGCACCAATGTGTAACACTACAATCGAGATTCAATAAACCATTGAAGGTGATTATTCAAGCAAATAGAGTAACCATTATTCTCTTTGAATGAATAATCGTATTGCAATAAACACGATCCAATCATGTTCATGCCTAACGCAAGCACCAAATAACAATTATTTAGGTTCAACACCAATCCCGATGGTAGAGGGAGCGTGCGACGTTTGATCATATCAACCTTGGAAACACTTCCAACACGTATCGTCACCTCGCCTTTAGCTAGTCTCCGTTTATGTCGTAGCTTTCATTTCGCGTTACTAATCACTTAGCAACCGAACCGGTATCCAATACCCTCATGCTACTAGGAGTACTAGTAAAGTACACATCAACATTATGTATATCAAATATACTTCTTTCGACTTTTGCCAGCCTTCTTATCTACCAAGTATCTAGAGTTGCTCCGCCTCAGTGACTGTTCCCCTTATTACAGAAGCACTTAGTCTCGGGTTTGGGTTTAATCTTGGGTCTCTTCATTAGCGCAGCAACTGTTTTGCCGTTTCACGAAGTATCCCTTCTAGCCCTCGCCTTTCTTGAAACTTAGTGGTTTTCCAAACCATCAACTATTGATGCTCCTTCTTGATTTCTACTTTCGCAGTGTCAAACGTCGCGAATCGCTCAAGGATCATTGTATCTATCCTTGATATGTCATAGTTCATCACGAAGCTCTCAAAGCTTGGTGGCAGTGACTTTTGGAGAACCATCACTATCTCATCTGGAAGATTAGCTCCCACTTGATTCAAGTGATTGTCGTACTCAGACAATCTGAGCACATGCTCAACGATTGAGCTTTTCTCCTTTACTTTGTGGTCAAAGAATCTTGTTGGAGGTCTAGTACCTCTTAACAAGGGCACAAGCATGAAATCACAATTACATCTCTTCGGAACATCACTTATGTTCCGTGACGTTTTACAACGTTTTCGGCGCCTTGCTTCTAAGCCATCAAGTATCTTGCACTGAACTATCGTGTAGTCATCAGTAATGTGTATGTCGGATGTTCATAGCATCCACAGACGACGCTCGAGGTGCAGCACACCGAGTGGTGCATTAAGGACATAAGCCTTCTGCGTAGCAACGAGGACAATCCTCGGTTTTACAGACTCAGTCTGCAAAGGTTGCTACTATCAATTTTCAACTAAATTTTCTCTAGGAACATATAAAAACAGTAGAGCTATAGCGCAAGTTACATCGTAATTCGCAAAGACCATTAGACTATGTTCATGACAATTAGTTCAATTAATCATATTACTTAAGAACTCCCACTCAAAAAGTACATCTCTCTAGTCATTTGAGTGGTACATGATCCAAATCCGCTATCTCAAGTCCGATCATCACGTGAGTCGAGAATAGTTTCAGTGGTAAGCATCCCTATGCTAATCATATCAACTATACGATTCATGCTCGACCTTTCGGTCTCATGTGTTCCGAGGCCATGTCTGCACATGCTAGGCTCGTCAAGCTTAACCCGAGTGTTCCGCGTGTGCAACTGTTTTGCACCCGTTGTATGTGAACGTTGAGTCTATCACACCCGATCATCACGTGGTGTCTCGAAACGAAGAACTGTCGCAACGGTGCACAGTCGGGGAGAACACAATTTCGTCTTGAAATTTTAGTGAGAGATCACCTCATAATGCTACCGTCGTTCTAAGCAAAATAAGGTGCATAAAAGGATTAACATGACATGCAATTCATAAGTGACATGATATGGCCATCATCACGTGCTTCTTGATCTCCATCACCAAAGCACCGGCACGATCTTCTTGTCACCGGCGCCACACCATGATCATCCATCAACGTGTTGCCATCGTGGTTGTCGTGCTACTTATGCTATCACTACTAAAGCTACAGCCTAGCAAAATAGTAAACGCATCTGCAAGCACATATGTTAGTATAAAGACAACCCTATGGCTCCTGCCGGTTGCCGTACCATCGACGTGCAAGTCGATATTTCTATTACAACATGATCATCTCATACATCCAATATATCACATCACATCATTGGCCACATCATATCACAATCATACCCTGCAAAAACAAGTTAGACGTCCTCTAATTTTGTTGTTGCATGTTTTACGTGGTGACCAAGGGTATCTAGTAGGATCGCATCTTACTTACGCAAACACCACAACGGAGATATATGAGTTGCTATTTAACCTCATCCAAGGACCTCCTCGGTCAAATCCGATTCAACTAAAGTTGGAGAAACCGACACTTGCCAGTCATCTTTGAGCAAAGGGGGTTACTCGTAACGATGAAACCAGTCTCTCGTAAGCGTACGAGTAATGTCGGTCCAAGCCGCTTCAATCCAACAATACCGCGGAATCAAGAAAAGACTAAGGAGGGCAGCAAAACGCACATCACCGCCCACAAAACCTTTTGTGTTCTACTCGAGAAGACATCTACGCATGAACCTAGCTCATGATGCCACTGCTGGGGAACGTCGCATGGGAAACAAAAATTTTCCTACGCGCACGAAGACCTATCATGGTGATGTCCATCTACGAGAGGGGATGAGTGATCTACGTACCCTTGTAGATCGTACAGCAGAAGCGTTAGTGAACGCGGTTGATGTAGTGGAACGTCCTCACGTCCCTCGATCCGCCCCGCGAACAATCCCGCGATCAGTCCCACGATCTAGTACCGAACGGACGGCACCTCCGCGTTCAGCACACGTACAACTCGACGATGATCTCGGCCTTCTTGATCCAGCAAGAGAGACGGAGAGGTAGAAGAGTTCTCCGGCAGCGTGACGGCGCTCCGGAGGTTGGTGATGATCTTGTCTCAGCAGGGCTCCGCCCGAGCTCCGCAGAAACGCGATCTAGAGGAAAAACTATGGAGGTATGTGGTCGGGCAGCCGTGAGAAAAGTCGTCTCAAATCAGCCCTAAAACCTCCGTATATATAGGTGGGAGGGAGGGGAGGAGGCAGCCTCAAAACCTAAAGGTTTGGCCGAAATTGGAGGTGGAGGAGTCCTACTCCAATCCTACTTGGAGTAGGATTCCACCTTCCCACTTGGAAACTCTTTCCACCTTGTGTTTTTTCCTTCTCAAACCTTATGGGCCTTAGTGGGAACTTATTCCAGCCCACTAGGGGCTGGTCTATCTCTTCCCATAGCCCATGAGACCCCTTGGGGCGTGACACCCCTCCCGATGGTCCCCGGCACCCCTCCCGGCACTCCCGGTACACTACCGATGAGCCCGAAACTTTTCCGGTAATGCACGAAAACCTTCCGGTAACCAAATGAGGTCATCCTATATATCAATCTTCGTTTCCGGACCATTCCGGAAACCCTCGTGACGTCCGTGATCTCATCCGGGACTCCGAACAACATTCGGTAACCAACCATATAACTCAAATACGCATAAAACAACGTCGAACCTTAAGTGTGCAGACCCTGCGGGTTCGAGAACTATGTAGACATGACCCGAGAGACTCCTCGGTCAATATCCAATAGCGGGACCTGGATGCCCATATTGGATCCTACATATTCTACGAAGATCTTATCGTTTGAACCTCAGTGCCAAGGATTCATATAATCCCGTATGTCATTCCCTTTGTCCTTCGGTATGTTACTTGCCCGAGATTCGATCGTCAGTATCCGTATACCTATTTCAATCTTGTTTACTGGCAAGTCTCTTTACTCGTTCCGTAATACAAGATCCCGCAACTTACACTAAGTTACATTGCTTGCAAGGCTTGTGTGTGATGTTGTATTACCGAGTGGGCCCCGAGATACCTCTCCGTTCACACGGAGTGACAAATCCCAGTCTTGATCCATACTAACTCAACTAACACCTTCGGAGATACCTGTAGAGCATCTTTATAGTCACCCAGTTACGTTGCGACGTTTGATACACACAAAGCATTCCTCCGGTGTCAGTGAGTTATATGATCTCATGGTCATAGGAATAAATACTTGACACGCAGAAAACAGTAGCAACAAAATGACACGATCAACATGCTACGTCTATTAGTTTGGGTCTAGTCCATCACATGATTCTCCTAATGATGTGATCCCGTTATCAAGTGACAACACTTGCCTATGGCCAGGAAACCTTGACCATCTTTGATTAACGAGCTAGTCAACTAGAGGCTTACTAGGGACAGTGTTTTGTCTATGTATCCACACAAGTATTGTGTTTCCAATCAATACAATTATAGCATGGATAATAAACGATTATCATGAACTAAGAAATATAATAATAACTAATTTATTATTGCCTCTAGGGCATATTTCCAACACGCGGGCACGAGCCTACTGCGCCGCCCTTGTCGGCCCCGCAGGGGTCGGCAAGACGGCCATCGTCGAGGGCCTCACGCAGCGAATCGCTGCGGGGAACGTCCCCGACACGCTCGTCGGTGCGCGCATCGTGGAGGTTGACATGGGGTCCATGGTTGCCGGGACGCACTCGCGCGGCATGTTCGAGCAGCGCTTCAAAGACGCCATCAAGCAGGCCAAGGAGGCGCAAGGCAAGGTGATCCTTTTCATCGACGAGATGCACATGGTTGTAGGCGCCGGCGGCGATAGGGGAGGCCCCGTGGACGCCACCAACATCGGGCGGTCACCGTGGCGCTCGCGGTGATGAATCGGGTGTTGTACAAGCTTGCGCTCGTGCCCATGAAGAATTACCCCTTCTTCCTCGCTCAAGTTCTCACGTTTGGGTAAGTTTGAAGCTTCCAAGGACATTTAAGCTCAATTCTTGCGAAATTTACACTCGGTGTTGCACGCTTTAAAACAACGTGCAACCCTTTTAGAGTTCCACGCCAACTGAATGCATGTGCAACTTCTTTCTGCGCATCCTTTTTGTACACTGATTTCTGCGAAGTCAATGTACAAACCGATTTTCTAAGTAATCGTGAACTTCCTAACTTCTATAGGTATGTTGCGGTGTACTTCTCTGTCCTCTTTGTAAGATATCAGGCCGGTATTGTCACTAGAGAAATGCTAGCGCTTCCAAAATCGCGCTTCATGTTAATTGGATTGCTAGAAGCAATGGGTGTTGCTTCAGGCATGGCTGCTGCATGTGATTTACTGATACTGATATTCGCACTCTACTTTTAGATTGTAGTATTTGAAATGCAATTCTTAACAGCTACTGTACCTGAACTATGGTTTCTTCACAATTCCGATCATAACTAAAATCAGTTTCGTATTTGCATTTTTGCCCATGCTCACAGCTATGTTGCCTGGGCCATCTATTCCAGTGCTGTCTCAGGTAATATGTTTTTGTTTTGCCTGACAGGTTTAAAATTCTCCACATGTTCACTTCTGAGTAGTATTTAATATACTGTGCCAAGCACAAACATTCTCTTGTACTGCTTACATTCAATCCTGTGTTAACTTGGTTTCATATATATCCCATCTTTGTGATATCCTGGATTTATTTATTATTCCAATTTTCTCATCACCCCTTTTTAGGTTGTTGTTCTATTACATATCTCAGTGCTTTCTAGACGTGCTACTTTGATAATCTTGCTAGCTGCAGTGCTAGATTTAATATATGTGCATAAAGATTAGCACTCCCTCCGATCCATATTAATTGTCGCTGCTTTAGAACAACTTTATATTCTTAACACACCTGCTTTTTTTGCAGTCTTTTTTGGTATGGCAGCTTATTTTATCTGTCATTGTTTTGGGAAGGAAATATAGAGCAAACCAAATTCTTGGATGCTTGCTTGTTACAACTGGAGTATATCAAGTAGTTTCTAATTTACATAGTAAGTACTATGAGATACATCATTGGCTTAACTTCCTATGCACAAAAGGAATGTTTTTTATTGCTGTATATGCATAGCTTGATGCACAGAATAGTTAGCTCTAACATATTGACAAATCTTACGAACATCCTGCTGAACCATATATTTGGTTGCAAGTTCATAATAACTTGGGTAATGAATACATACCTTACAGTCACACATCTGCTTTCCTTGTTTTGTTTAAGACTAAAATGGCGTGTAGTTGTTCAAGTTTTTGCCAGCTTTGATCTACCTGTCAACAAACCATCTGTACCCATTAACTAGACAATATGCTTATCAATTAGAACAGAAGTAAATTAACTACTAGATAGCCATTCATTGGTTTCCATTTCACAGTTTTTTTTCTGTTGTTCCACTTAAAGAAAAGTCTTGTTCATCACTGCATAATGTGTTTCTCCACTCTCCATTTCAATGCTACATTCTCCTTTTGATGGAAAAGGTAACATTTTAAAGTTACTTTGTCCATATTTTTGTAGGGCCATGGTGGCATTACTATCAACCAAACCGGCCTGGCATTGATTATCGATGTACACGAGCCCATGACTCATGGCCTGTGACAGCCCGATGCCGACGTTCCAGAAGATTCCCCTTTCCTTTCCGTTTCCGTCGTGTGGGTATTTTAATTTGTCGCATCATCATCGCATTATTCGCACCATCAGCATTGCATCGGCATCTCCGTTGCCGCCAGTTTTCAAAACTTGCAACCGTTGTTAGTTGCCGATTCTCGTCGTAGTTCGTTCTCAGCCCGTTCACACAAGCACGCGCCCGCGGCATCGTCGAACCCTGTTTTAAAAGTGTGCGTAAAACTTTCTCTGGTTGGGTTGAGATATTACGTGCGGTGTTATTTTATTATAGCTAGGCCGCTTGTCGAATTTCGTCGCGATCAGAGTTAGTCTGGTACCCGAACGGTCGACCGTAGCGGCACCGTATTCGGTCTACCGTCAGACGTCTGCCGGTGTTTTAAAATTCATTGCCACGCCGCCCGTTCTCCCTCTCGTCTCCGGATAACCACTATACATGGCCTCGTAACCATTCCCGCGTTTGGAATCGTCCGAATCCGACCGCATGGTTGGATCCGGAACAAAATTCCGCCTAACCTAGCCTCCCCATTTGTCTATAAATACCCCCCCCCCCCGCGTGCATTTTAGACAACCTCTCTCCATCTCTCCTCGAAAACCGTGCAACCCCACGAAACCCTAGCCGCCTCCCACCTGCTCTCTCCTCCCAGCTCCAGCCGCCGGGCCATGGAGCCCGCGTTGGGCCCGCCCGAGCCCATCTCGGCCCGAGTGCGCCGCGCCTCCTCTGCTCCCGAGCGTGCTCGCCCCCGTGCGCCACCGTCCTCTGTCGCCAGCAGCGGGCCGGAGTTTCCCCGAGCCGCCGGAGCCCCGCGAGGAGCTCGCCCGCCGCCGTCATCGCCCTGCATCGCCTCCCGCCGCCGCCGCGCCCCTGCAGCTCGTAGGAGAAGACCGAGCCCGAGCAACCCCGTCGCCTTCTTCGCCGGATGCCGCACGCCCCCAGCTCGCCGGCCGTGGCTGCATTCCGTCAGATCCGCGCCGTCGTCTTCCCGGGCTCACGCCGCCACCTCGAACCAGGCCGCCAACAACTCCTCCGGCCGAGAACCACCGCCGGCGTGCTGGATCGGGAGAGCGTGCAGGTTCTGCTCGCCCCCGCGTTGACCAGCGCGCACCGTCGCGTGGGCCCGTCCCCAGCGCGCCTGGGCCGAGCGCCCTAGGCCCAGCGTCAGCGCCGCGCTCCAGGCCGCCTGAGGCCCAGCACCTCGAGTGCTCGTGGGCCAGATCCGCCCGACGGCCTGCCTCTCCTCCTGGGCCTTGGCCCCCAAGGTGAGATCCCCCTCTATCACCTATAATGCGCACTAGGCGCTAAATAGTTAACCTTCGCCCCCTCTATGTAGCCCATGAGAAATAGATTAGGCCCGGTAAGATAATTTAGGTATTTTTGGAATTTATTTAAAATTCCAGATTATAGACGATAATTAGAATGGTCGTAATTTATTATCCGTAAGTCGGATCGCGACGTGTAGTATATGTTTTCGTGTAGAATTTCGCGTAGATTACGAATTTACAACTTGCATATTTATTTGATGTCGTTTAGCATGCCATATGCCTAGAAATTTGTGATGTCTATATTGTCTCGTCCCGTAGATATTTTTCACGCGTGCCCGGATTGCCCGAATGCCTTAGGTAAAATGCCCATGTTTTAGGAACCATTTTCCATGTATTTTAGAGCGGTCTCTAGTATTTTTCGCGTGTAGGGATTTACCGCTATATTATTTTCCGTGTCTAGGTGATCATCTCGCATTCACGTGTGGCAATATTTTTGTTGCGCAACCCCACATATTTTATATGGTTTCGGGGTAGAAAAATCCATGGGATTTTTATGTGCAATTAGTTTTAGCTTTTGAGCAAGTTAGTTCACGCGTTATTTTGCTATGTTGCCCTCTTGTCTATTTCGTAGGAATTATTCCATGCTTCATTTGATTAAGTTGTCAACTAGGGAGTTGTTCTTGGATGTTTTCTCTAGCCCCTGGTATTTTTAGTTGCAATAGAAATGCATGTTTAGGTGTGATTTTCTTGCTCTCAAGTTGCTAGAAATAGTGCTGATTTGGAGGAGCTGAAATATTTCTAAGTCTGAAATCTGTTATATTTTGTTGATGTCTTGTCTTGCTTGTATCTTTTGATATGTAGCTCTTTTGAGGCTGGTCCAATGGAGTTAGTTGAAGCCTTTGTGTTTCTCTAGCATGCTCTAAATTTTCATGCCATTTGGAGTCCTGTAGCTATTGGTTTTGCTACTGTCAATATGGCTTCAGATCGAAAACTGCAGCTTCATAAACTGCTATTTTCACTAAGTGTGAAATAGTGTGTGGGATGCCATTTTGTGTCTTCTTTCCCTAGTGATCCATGATTCCATGCTAGTTGTTGTAGTTGTTTGTAGTAGTGCTTCATGCCCTCTTTCGTGTCATGCCTTGCTTGAGTTTATCGGAGTTGAGTAGCCCGTAGTTGTGGGGCGTAGAAGATGCTATGTGGCTGATTTTGGCACATTGTAGTGATTTCTTGTTTTGCTCGTAACTTTTGATCCGTAGCTCCGATTTGATCGTGTCCTACATGAAACTTGCTTAGAATCTCATGTAGTTTCATTTTCCCTTGTTGGTTGTATGTTTTGAAGTGCTCGTGACCGTCGTTGCACACATATTGCATTCATGCCATCATATCTTGTGGTGCTTGTATCTTTTGATCCGTAACTCCGTTGGAGATGTTCTCTATGTGTAAATTGCTTGTCTCGGCGCATAGAATCACGTGAACCTATTTATTTTGCTGGTTAACAACTAATTAAATGTGTTAGTTCAGATCTGGATAGAATTGTAAATTAACATGTGAGGTCGTCTCAAAGATGCTATATGTCATTTCCGACCTCATTTAATATGCCTAGATAGGTAGTTTAATTGCGCTTCACCTCTTGCCATGTTTAACCACATTTAATATTGTCGTGTACCTATTCGGTATAGAACTAAATAAATAAACGTGGAGTTTCATCAATATGCAACTCGTTGCATATTGAACTTCACTTAATGTGTAGTGTTTGATTGGCGTGAATTGTCATGTCGTGTCTTGCATGTGTTCAGCTGCTCATGCATCATTAGTGTTGTGCATCGTGTGGTGAATTCCGTGTGTTCGTTTGTGTTTCCGGTTTGCTTCGTCTTGATAGATTTCCGCAAGCCTGTCGGAGAGTGAGGACCCGTTCGACTACGTCGGTTCGACTCCTTTACGGAGGCATTCTTCTTCCAAGCGAGATCTCAGGCAAGATGACCATTTCCCCAGATACCATTACTATCATTGCCATGCTAGTTTTATCGCTTCTATTGTTTATGTCTCGTTGCCTACCACATGTTAAATACAGCCTCTCAACAATGCCATGATTACCTTCAACCTGTTCGACCTAGCAAACCACTGATTGGCTATGTTACCGCTTGCTTAACCATGTGTTAGCGTTGCTAGTTGCAGGTGCAAATGCTTCCATGTGATAACATGGGTTCCTTGTTTTATCACTCTATTAAATGCTATTTAATTTAATGCACCTATATACTTGGTAAAAGGTGGAAGGCTCGGCCTTTCTAGCCTAGTGTTTTGTTCCACCTTTGCCCCCTTAGTTTTCGGCTACCGGTGTTATGTTCCATAAATGAGCGCTCCTAACACCATCGGGGTTGTTTTGGGGACCCCCTTGATAATTCGTTTTAGATTAAAGCTGGACTGGCAAGGCCCAACATTGGTACTACATTTGCCCAACATAATAATTTTGTTAATACTGAAAGCATAGGGCGTCATGAACCCGAGGAGTAATTTCACATAATACAGGGAGGGCCACTTCTGATGGTGCTGGTCCAAAACAGAGCAGCTTACTAACGCTACCCGGGGCAACTCGGTGTTTTGCGTGGTAACCATCGCTCATCCGTCGTGTTCTGAGAACGAGATACGCGGCTCCTATCGGGATCGTCGACACGTCGGGCGGCCTTGCTGGATTAGTTTTACCTTTGACGAGATATCTTGTGCATCGGGATTCCGGTGATGCTTTGGGTAATCTCAGAGTTGAGGTTTTCCACTAGGGAATCCGACAAGATCGCGAGCTTCGTGATTGAGGATTTCTATGCGGCTTGTGGTAATTTGTGACGGACTAGTTGGAGCACCCTTGCAGGGTTAAATCTTTTCGGAAAGCCGTGCCCGCGGTTATGTGGCAATGTGGAAACTTTGTTTAACGCTGGTTCTAGATAACTTGAAGTTAACTTAATTAAAACTTGCCAACCGTGTACGTAACCGTGACTGTCTCTTTCGTGAGTTCCTTCTCCGATCGAGGACACGGTGGGGTTATGTCTCATGTAGGTAGGTGTTCAAGATCATTCATTTGGTCATCAGTAGTTCACGTCCGCTATGCGTAGATCTTCCCCCTCTTATTTCTGGTACTCGTAAGTTAGCCACCAAATATATGCTTAGTCGCTGCTGCAACCTCACCACTTAACCATGCCTCACCCATTAAGCTTTGCTAGTCTTGATACCTTTGGAAATGAGATTGCTGAGTCCCCTGTGGCTCACAGATTACTACAACACCAGTTGCAGGTACAGGTAAAGGTTACTTGACGCGAGTGCGTTGATTGTTCATTTGGAGTTGCTTCTTCTTCTTCTTCTTCATCGATCTAGGATGGGTTCCAGGCCGGCAGCCTGGGATAACAAGGATGGTCGTCGTTCTTATTTTTCTCGTTTGTTTTCGTCCGTAGACGGATCCTGCTCTTACTATTGATGACTATGTAATGTACTGATGTGACTCTGATGTAGCTTCTGGCGAGTATAAGCCAATTCTATTATATATCTCTTCTTTTCAGCACATGTACTTGTAACGATATGCATTCTTGTGACACGACGAGATGAGGTTCTATTCCTGACGAGGCCTTCGTGAGAAATTGAGGATAGGGTCGCATCTTGAGACGTGACAAGTTGGTATCAGAGCAGTACCGACCTAGGAGCCCCCTTGATTGATCGAACTTGGCCGAGTCAACTCTAGTGAAAAACTATTTGAGTCTAGTTATATATCGGAGAGTGGGATTCTTTTTCTCCTCTTCTATGCTCTCGTGAGGACTCTTGACGTAATAATTTAATTCTACTCCTCTTCTCACTCAAATTTTTTTAGGATCACGCGGATATTTTTGAAATCTATATGATGCCGATGTGACGGAGTTCTGTCTTGGTGCGTCCTATCTGCTTTGAGTTTCAGGGGAGTTGAGCTCTAGGGGATTCTTGAGCACATCGTTATCATTCAGATTTCTTAGTATCTCAGAACGAAGGATGTTCGTAATTACTTCAATACTAGTAGTGGTGAGATAACCCCGATGTCCCCAGTACTGGTGCAGATTGTTCGGGAGTACTGCCATACTTTGTATCATTCTGATCACGAGGGTCTGTTGTAGATGAAGGTCCGAGATTCTGGTTGTGTATAGGAGTTGCGTGATTATTACTCCTTGTATCCGTGTACCAGATTGCATGACCAGATATTTTGGGAATTCATAGGTGGGAATTCAAGTAGTTACTTATAGAACGATCTTCCAACAAATTTGTGTTGCTTCGATGTCAAGTGGTGATTTCAGATCTTTTCTAAGAGGTGTTATCATATTTTTATGAGAGTATTAGTTCTTTTGCTCTATCAATTGTCTTATCAATTCCTTTCAAACGGAGTCATCGTATCAATTCCATTCAACGAGTGTGTTGCTCTTCAACTGAATTCCATCCTCTCCAATTTTGCAAGATCAATCTTTCAATTCTTTCCAGAGTTCATCTCATCTGTCCCAAGTGTCTTTGTTTTTCCCCGCCCTCCCACCCCTTTTCTTAAGTGATTCAATTTTCATCCAAGAGTTTTCTTTCTTGTGCTTCCGCTATCTTTTCTTCCGTGTCCTATCCGGTGATTCATTGTGAAGATTCTCACGAGTTCTAGTTCATCATTCCTTCAACCTGGTTATCTTTTTCCGGTGAATTAATTCTGTT
Source organism: Hordeum vulgare subsp. vulgare (assembly GCF_904849725.1). Taxonomy (NCBI): domain Eukaryota; kingdom Viridiplantae; phylum Streptophyta; class Magnoliopsida; order Poales; family Poaceae; genus Hordeum; species Hordeum vulgare. The sequence continues at coordinate 259,073,193 of NC_058523.1, read as the reverse complement.
GTCCGTGTTCATCATATCCTATTTATCCTTGTAATTTTTTCCCATGTCGGAAATTTTTATGAGCCTATCCTGGTATTTATTTCTCTCTTTTTGATCCGGAGCATTGAAGTTATCTCTGTAGTTCTTATTCCAGTCTTTTTCAATTATTTCAGGGTGCTACCTCATCTAGTCTTCATTTGTACCGGTGCAATATCTCTCTTTCTTGCAATCTTTTATAACGGTAGTTTCTTTGAGTGGGCCCATAACCCACATGTTCTTTCCCAGGATCTTACGTGGCTCTTTTAATCATCTCCGGAGATCTATAAATCATTTCAACTATGACGTAAGTATGATTTACATCAGTCATATTACTTCTTCAAGTTCTATTTGATTTAATTCTCATATTGGCTCAACATTTCATTCTTCTTTATTCCGGAGTGTCTCATTAATTCTTGGTGGTGTTCTTCTCATCATTCTCTCCTTTCAAGACCGAAGGGGTGTTTCTCTCGAATCTTGGTCCATTCTATTGTAGATTCATCATTTCAGCCTTGTGCCATCTTCTTAATTTTTGTCAGTCATGGGTAATTCCTTTCTTGCTATTCGGTGCATTTCTGAGTTGTTTTTATTTCTTGTTCCTCCGAAGGCCATCATTTTAGAAGATTCTTCTTCCGGAGGGCTCATGATATCATTTCTTTTCTCAAGTGCCGATCTTTCTTTTTCCGGAGTTCCAAGTTCTTTTAAGTATCTCTTTGTGAGGCTTCATCTAAATCTTCGCAAGGTCATAATCTTATTCTTTTCTACCTTCATATCTTTGCATCGTTCATTTGTATACGGAGGTCCTTCATGGTGGTTCATCAAGGTTTCAATCCATTCTCAAGTGTTCTTCAAGATTTTTACTCGAGAACCTCAAGTATTCTTTCTCTTGCATTTTCTAGTGCATTGTTCTTCCTTTATCCTTTGAGGTGGTATTATAGCATTCTTGTTAGTGGAGGAGTCTCGAAGAGATTTCCTTTCAAGTATGAGATAATTAAAACCGCCAATTCTATGATCATGGGATATTTTCAACCCATAATTTCTTCATTGAGCTATCTTGGTTTGGATTTCACCTAAAGCTTTTCCTATGGATTGTTGCTATCATGGTGCTTGTCATTAATCCAAGTTCTCAATGTATCCTCTTGGTGTTAGAAATTGTTCATATGTTGTTTCTCCCAAACAATCTTTGTTTCTGTTAGTGGCTCGTTGTCACTTCATTAGTTTCAAAGGTTTCCATAAGCCCACTACTGTCTTGTTCTTTTCGTTATTGTGTTTTCCAACAACTCCGTTCAATTCTTCTCGCAAGGATGCTTGTCAAGTTCATTGGAGTTAGTAGTTGTCATTCTTTTCTTCTTTTTCTTCTCCCGTATGAGCTAGTTCATATTCTATTGTTCCAGAGGCATTGTGATATTGCTCTTTTGGGTCAATCCTGTTGTTCTATCAAGATCATGGTGTTCCCTTACTCTATTTAGTTGTTTGTTATGAATATTGTCTATTTTTTCTACCTTTTCGAATTTTTTGTCCCATTTTCCTACCGAAGTGCTGCCGAAATTTTCTGTGAATTCTTGCTTCGTTCTCATATCATTTCTCATATCTTTGCAACCTTCAAGGATCGTTGGTTTCACTAGTTTGTCAAAGAAGCGACTAAGTTTTACCTCTTATTCTTTCTCATCCACTCCCCCTTTCATTCTTGGATCTCGGGGCGAGATCCTCTTGTAGTGTAGGAGAGTTGTGACAGCCCGATGACGACATTCCAGAAGATTCCCCTTTCCTTTCCGTTTCCGTCGTGTGGGTATTTTAATTTGTCGCATCATCATTGCATCATTCGCACCATATGCATTGCATCGGCATCTCCGTTGCCGCCAGTTTTCAAAACTTGCAACCGTTGTTAGTTGCCGGTTCTCGTCGTTATTCGTTCGCAGCCCGTTCACACACACACGCGCCCGCGGCATCGTCGAACCCTGTTTTAAAAGTGTGGGTAAAACTTTCTGTGGTTGGGTTGAGATTCGACGTGCGGTGTTATTTTATTATAGCTAGGCCGCCTGTGGAATTTTGTTGCGACCGGAGTTCGTCTCGTACCCGAACGGTCGACCGTAGCGGCACCGTATTCGGTCTACCGTCGGACGTTTGTCGGTGTTTTTAAATTCGTTGCCGCGCCGCCCGTTCTCCCTCTCGTCTCCGGATAAGCACTCTACATGGCCTCGTAACCGTTCCCGCGTTCGGAATCGTCCGAATCCGACCGCACAGTTGGATCCGGAATGAAATTCCGGCTAACCTAGCCTCCCAATTTGTCTATAAATACCCCCCATGCATTTTAGACAACCTCTCTCCATCTCTCCTCGAAAACCGTGCAACCCCACGAAACCCTAGCCGCCTCCCATCTGCTCTCTCCTCCCACCTCGAGCCGTCGGGTAGTGGAGCCCGCGTCGGGCCCGCCCGAGCCCATCTCGGCCAGAGTGCGCCACGCCTCCTCTCCTCCCGAGCTTGCTCGCCCCCGTTCGTCGCCGTCCTTTGTCGCCAACAGCCGGCCGGAGTTTCCCCGAGCCGACGGAGCCCCGCGAGGACCTCGCCCACCGCCGCCATCGCCCTGCGTCGCCTCCCGCCGCCGCCGCGCCCCTGCAGCTCGCCGGAGAAGACCGATCCCGCAGCAACCCAGTCGCCTTCTTCGCCGGATGCCCCGCGCCCCCAGCTCGCCGGCCGTGGCCGCGTTCTGTCAGATCCACGCCGTCGTCTTCACGGGCTCACGCCGCTACCTCGAGCCTGGCCGCGTGCAACCCCTCCGGCCGAGAACCGCCGGCGCGCTGGATCGGGAGAGCCTGCAGGTTCTGCTCGCCCCCGCGTTGACCAGCGCGCACCGCCGCATGGGCCCGTCCCCAGCGCGCCTGGGCCGAGCGCCCTAGGCCCAGCGTCAGCGCCGCGCTCCAGGCCGCGTGAGGCCCAGCACCTCCAGTGCTCGTGGGCCAGATCCGCCCGACGGCTTGCCTCTCCTCCTGGGCCTTGGCCCCCAAGGTGAGATCCCCCTCTGTCGCCTATAATGCACACTAGGCACTAAATAGTTAACCTACGCCCCCTTTGTGTAGCCCATGAGAAATAGATTAGGCCTGGTAAGATAATGTAGGTATTTTCGGAATTTATTTAAAATTCCAGATTATAGACGATAATTAGAATGGCCTTAGTTTATTATCCGTAAGTCGGATCGCGACGTGTAGTATATGTTTTTCGTGTAGAATTTCGCTTAGATTACGAATTTGCAACTTGCATATTTGTTTGATGTCGTTTAGCATGCCATATGCCTAGAAATGTGTGTTGTCTATATTGTTTCGTCCCGTAGATATTTTTCACGCGTCCCCGGATTGCCCGAATGCCTTAGGTAAAATGCCCATGTTTTAGGAACCATTTTTCCATGTATTTTAGAGCGGTCTCTAGTATTTTGCGTGTAGGGATTTACCGTATTTTCCGTGTCTATGTGATTATCTCGCATTCACGTGTGGCAATATTTTTGTTGCGCAACCCCACATATTTTATATGGTTTCGGGGTAGGGATTTTTCTGTGCAATTAGGCCCGGTCTATTTTCCGTGTCTAGGTGATTATCTCGCATTCACATGTGGCAATATTTTTGTTGCGCAACCCCACATATTTTATATGGTTTCGGGGTAGAAAAATCCATGGGATTTTTCTGTGCAATTAGTTTTAGCTTTTGAGCAAGTTAGTTCGCGCGATATTTTGCTATGTTGCCCTCTTGTCTATTTCGTAGGAATTATTTCGTGCTTCATTTGATTAAGTTGTCAACTAGGGAGTTGTTCTTGGATGTTTTCTCTAGCCCCTCATATTTTTAGTTGCAATAGAAATGCATGTTTAGGTGTGATTTTCTTGCTCTCAAGTTGCTAGAAATAGTGCTGATTTGGAGGAGCTGAAATATTTCGAAGTCTGAAATCTGTTATATTTTGCTGATGTCTTGTCTTGCTTGTATCTTTTGATCTGTAGATCTTTTGAGGCTGGTCCAATGGAGTTAGTTCAAGCCCTTGTGTTTCTCTAGCATGCTGTAAATTTTCATGCCATTTGGAGTCCTGTAGCTATTGGTTTTGCTTCTGTCAATATGGCTTCAGATCGAAAACTGCAGCTTCATAAACTGCTATTTTCACCAAGTGTGAAATAGTGTGTGGGATGTCATTTTGTGTCTTCTTTCCCTAATGATCCATGATGACATGCTAGTTGTTGTACTTGTTTGTAGTAGTGCTTCTTGCCCTCTTTCGTGTCATCCCTTGCTTGAGTTTATCGGAGTTGAGTAGCCCATAGTTGTGGGGCGTAGAAGATGCTATGTGGCTGATTTTGGCAGATTGTAGTGATTTCTTGTTTTGCTCGTAACTTCCCTAGTGATCCATGATGCCATGCTATTTGTTGTAGTTGTTTGTAGTAGTGCTTCTTGCCCTCTTTCGTATCATGCCTTGCTTGAGTTTATCGGAGTTGAGTAGCCCGTAGTTGTGGGGCGTAGAAGATGCTATGTGGCTGATTTTGGCACATTGTAGTGATTTCTTGTTTTGCTCGTAACTTTTGATCCGTAGCTCCGATTTGATCGTATCCTACATGAAAATTGCTTAGAATCTTGTGTAGTTTCATTTTCCCTTGCTGGTTGTATGTTTTGAAGTCCTCGTGACCGTTGTTGCACACATATTGCATTCATGCCATCATATCTTGTGGTGCTTGAATCTTTTGATCCGTAGCTCCGTTGGAGATGTTCTCTATGTGTAAATTGCTTGTCTCCATGCGTAGAATCATGTGAACCTATTTATTTTGCTGTTTAGCAACTAATTAAATGTGTTAGTTCACATCTGGATAGAATTGTAAATTAACATGTGAGGTCGTCTCGGAGATGCTATATGTCATTTCCGACCTCATTTAAAATGCCTAGATAGGTAGTTTAATTGCGCTTCACCTCTTGCCATGTTTAACCACATTTAATATTGCCGTGTACCTATTCGGGATAGAACTAAATAAATAAACGTGGAGTTTCGTCAATATGCAACACGTTGCATATTGAACTTCACTTAATGTGTAGTGTTTGATTGGCGTGAATTGTCATGTCGTGTCTTGCATGTGTTCAGCTGCTCATGCATCATTAGTATTGTGCATCGTGTGGTGAATTTCGTGTGTTGATTTGTGTTTCCGGTTTGCTTCGTCTAGATAGAATTCCGCAAGCGTGTCGGAGAGTGAGGACCCGTTCGACTACGTCGGTTCGACTGCTTCACGGAGGCATTCTTCTTCCAAGCGGGATCTTAGGCAAGATGACCATTTCCCCAGATACCATTACTATCATTTCCGTGCTAGTTTTATCGCTTTTATCGTTTATGTTTCGTTGCCTACCAAAGGTTAAATATCAGCCTCTCAACAATGCCATGATTACCTTCAACGTGTTCGACCTAGCAAACCACTGATTGGCTATGTTACCGCTTGCTTAACCATGTGTTAGCGTTGCTAGTTGCAGGTGCAAATGCTTCCATGTGATAACATGGGTTCCTTGTTATATCACCCTATTAAATGTTATTTAATTTAATGCACCTATATACTTGGTAAAAGGTGGAAGGCTCGGCCTTTCTAGCCTGGTCTTTTGTTCCACCTTTGCCCCCTTAGTTTTCAGCTACCGGTGTTATGTTCCATAAATGAGCGCTCCTAACACGATCGGGGTTGTTATGGGGACCCCCTTGATAATTCGTTTTAGATTAAAGCTGGTCTGGCAAGGCCCAACATTGGTACTACATTTGCCCAACATAATAATTTTGTTAATACTGAAAGCATAGGGCGTCATGAACCCGAGGAGTAATTTCACATAATACAGGGAGGGCCAGTGCTGATGGTGCTGGTCCAAAACAGAGCAGCTTACTAACGCTACCCGGGGCAACTCGGCGTTTGGCGTGGTAACCATCGCTCATCCGTCGTGTCCTGAGAACGAGATACGCGGCTCCTATCGGGATCGTCGACACGTCGGGCGGCCTTGCGGGATTAGTTTTAGCTTTGACGAGATATCTTGTGCATCGGGATTCCGGTGATGCTTTGGGTAATCTCAGAGTTGAGGTTTTCCACTAGGGAATCCGACGAGACCGCGAGCTTCGTGATTGAGGATTTCTATGCGGCTTGTGGTAATTTGTGATGGACTAGTTGGAGCACCCCTGCAGGGTTAAATCTTTTCGGAAAGTCGTGCCCGCGGTTATGTGGCAACGTGGAAACTTATTTAACACTAATTCTAGATAACTTGAAGTTAACTTAACTAAAACTTGCCAACTGTGTGCGTAACCGTGACTGTCTCTTTCGTGAGTTCCTTCTCCGATCGAGGACACGGTGGGGTTATGTCTGACGTAGGTAGGTGTTCAAGATCATTCATTTGGTCATCAGTAGTTCACGTCCGCTATGCGTAGATCTTCCCCCTCTTATTTCTGGTACTCGTAAGTTAGCCACCAAATATATGCTTAGTCGCTGTTGCAACCTCACCACTTAACCATGCCTCACCCATTAAGCTTTGCTAGTCTTGATACCTTTGGAAATGAGATTGTTGAGTCCCCTGTGGATCACAGATTACTACAACACCAGTTGCAGGTACAGGTAAAGGTTACTTGACGCGAGCGCGTTGATTGTTCATTTGGAGTTGCTTCTTCTTCTTCTTCATCATCGATCTAGGATGGGTTCCAGGCCGGCAGCCTGGGATAATAAGGATGGTCGTCGTTCTTATTTTTCTCGTTTGTTTTCGTCTGTAGACGGACCCTGCTCTTACTCTTGATGACTATGTAATGTACTGATGTGACTCTGATATAGCTTGTGGCGAGTATAAGCCAATTCTATTATATATCTCTTCTTTTCAGTACATATACTTGTAACGATATCCATTCGTGCGACACGACGAGATGCGCTTCTATTCCTGACGAGGCCTTCGTGCCAAATTAAGGATATGGTCGCATCTTGGGGCGTGACAAGTTGGTATCAGAGCAGTACCGACCTAGGAGCCCCCTTGATTGATCGAACTTGGTCGATTCGACTCTAGTGAAAAACTATTTGAGTATAGTTATATATCGGAGAGTAGGATTCTTTTTCTCCTCTTCCATGCTCTGGTGAGGACTCTTGACGTAATAATTTAATTCTACTCCTCTTCTCACTCAAATTTTTTTTAGGATCACGCGGATATTTTTGAAATCTATATGATACCGATGTGACGGAGTTTTGTATTGGTGCCTCCTATCTGCTTTGAGTTTCAGGGGAGTTGAGCTCTAGGGGATTCTTGAGCACATCGTTATCATTCAGATTTCTTAGTATCTCAGAATGAAGGATGTTCATAATTGCTTCAATACTAGTAGTGGTGAGATAACCCCGATGTCCCCAGTACTGGTGCAGATTGTTCGGGAGTACTGCCATACTTTGTATCATTGTGATCATGAGGGTCTATTATAGATGAAGGTCCGAGATTCTGGTTGTGTGTTAATGGATGTGATACAGGTGACGGGTTAGTATAGGAGTTGCGTGATTATTACTCCTTGTATCCGTGTACCAGATTGCATGACCAGATATTTTGGGAATTCATAGGTGGGAATTCAAGTAGTTACTTATAGGACGATCTTCCAACAAATTTGTGTTGCTTCGATGTCAAGTGGTGATTTCAGATCTTTTCTAAGAGGTGTTCTCATATTATTATGAGAGTATTAATTCTTTTGCTCTATCAATTGTCTTATCAATTCCTTTCAAACGGAGTCATAGTATCAATTGCATTCAACCAGTGTGTTCCTCTTCAACTGAATTCCATCCTCTCCAATTTTGCAAGATCAATCTTTCAATTCTTTCCAGAGTTCATCTCATCTGTCCCAAGTGTCTTTGTTTTTCCCCGCCCTCCCACCCCTTTTCTTCAGTGATTCAATTTTCATCCAAGAGTTTTCTTTCTTGTGCTTCCTCTATCTTTTCTGCCGTGTCCTATCCGGTGATTCATTGTGAAGATTCTCAGGAGTTCTAGTTCATCATTCCTTCAACCTGGTTATCTTTTTCCGGTGAATTAATTCAGTTGTCCGTGTTCATCATATCCTATTTATCTTTGTAATTTTTTCCCATGTCGGAAATTTTTATGAGCCTATCTTGGTATTAATTTCTCTCTTTTCGATCCGGAGCGTTCAAGTTCTCTTTGTAGTTCTTATTCTAGTCTTTTTCAATTATTTCGGGGTGCTACCTCATCTAGTCTTCATTTGTACCGGTGCAATATCTCTCTTTGTTGCAATCTTTTATAACGGTTGGTTCTTTGAGTGGGCCCATAACCCACATGTTCTTTCCCAGGATCTTACCTGGCTCTTTTAATCATCTCCGGAGATCTATAAATCGTTTCAAGTATGACGTAAGTATGATTTACATCAGTCATATTACTTCTTCAAGTTCTATTTGATTTAATTCTCATATTGGCTCAGCATTTCATTCTTCTTTATTCCGGAGTGTCTCATTAATTCTTGGTGGTGTTCTTCTCATCATTCTCTTCTTTCAAGACCGAAGGGGTGTTTCTCTCGAATCTTGGTCCATTCTATTGTAGATTCATCATTTCAGCCTTGTGCCATCATCTTAATTGTTGTCAGTCATGGGTAATTCCTTTCTTCCTATTCGGTGCATTTCTGAGCTGTTTTTATTTCTCGTTCCTCCGAAGGCCATCATTTTAGAAGATTCTTCGTTCTCAGCTTTCAGCTTTCATCCTCATTTCTTCTCCATTGTTGTCTCTTCGTTCGTCTCTCGATTATCTGGTGCCGTGTTCTAGTTTTCTATCAGGTGGCTCATGATCTCTTCATTCTCATGTATCTCCATTCGTTCAGGGTTGCCTCGTTCATTTCAATTCTCACCGGTGTTTCTTGCAACAATTCTTCTAGTTTGTGCTCATATCTCGCCTCAATCTTTTCACAGGAATAAGTTGTATGCTTAATCCGTTGCTTGTCATAAATTAAACTAGATGAAGGATAAGCGTAATATAATTCTTATTCTTGTTCACAGTAATCTGAATTCTTCTTCCGGAGGGCTCATGATATCAATTCTTTTCTCAAGTGCATATCTTTCTTTTTCCGGAGTTCCAAGTTCTTTTAAGTATCTCTTTGTGAGGCTTCATCTAAATCTTCGCAAGGTCATAATCTTATTCTTTTCTACCTTGATATCTTTGCATCGTTCATTTGTATACGGAGGTCCTTCATGGTGGTTCATCAAGGTTCCAATCCGTTCTCAAGTGTTCTTCAAGATTTTTATTGGAGAACCTCAAGTATTCTTTCTCTTGCATTTTCTAGTGCATTGTTCTTCCTTTATCCTTTGAGGTGGTATTATAGCATTCTTCTTAGTGCAGGAGTCTCGAAGAGACTTCCTTTCAAGAATGAGATAATTAAAACCACCAATTCTATGATCATGGGATATTTTCAACCCATAATTTCTTCATTGAGCTATCTTTGTTTGGATTTCACCTAAAGCTTTTCCTATGGATTGTTGCTATCATGGTGCTTGTCATTAATCCAAGTTCTCAATGTATCCTCTTGGTGTTAGAAATTGTTCATATGTTGTTTCTCCCAAACAATCTTTGTTTCTGTTAGTGGCTGGTTGTCACTTCATTAGTTTCAAAGGTTTCCATAAGCCCACTACTGTCTTGTTCTTTTCGTTGTTGTTTTGTCCAACAACTCCATTCAATTCTTCTCGCAAGGATGCTTGTCAAGTTCATTGGAGTTAGTAGTTGTCATTTTTTTCTTCTTTCTCTTCTCCTGTATGAGCTAGTTCATATTCTATTGTTCCACAGGCATTGTGATATTGCTCTTTTGGGTCAATCTTGTTGTTCTATCAAGATCATGGTGTTCCCTTGCTCTATTTAGTTGTTTATTATGAATATTGTCTATTTTTTCTACCTTTTCGAATTTTTTGTCCCATTTTCCTACCGAAGTGCTGCCGAAATTTTTTGTGAATTCTTGCTTCTTTCTCATATCATTTCTCATCTCTTTGCAACCTTCAAGGATCGTTGGTTTCACTAGTTTGTCAAAGAAGCGATTAAGTTTTACCTCTTATTGTTTCTCATCCTCTCCCCCTTTCATTCTTGGATCTCGGGGCGAGATCCTCTTGTAGTGTAGGAGAGTTGTGACAGCCCGATGCCGGCGTTCCAGAAGATTCCCCTTTCCTTTCCATTTCCGTCGTGTGGGTATTTTAATTTGTCACATCATCATCGCATCATTCGCACCATCTGCATTGCATCGGCATCTCCATTGCCGCCAGTTTTCAAAACTTGCAACCGTTGTTAGTTGCCGGTTCTCGTCGTTGTTTGTTCTGAGCCCGTTCACACACGCACGCGCCCGCGCAATCGTCGAACCCTGTTTTAAAAGTGTGCGTAAAACTTTCTCTGGTTGGGTTGAGATTTGACGTGCGGTGTTATTTTATTATAGCTAGGCCGCCTGTCGAATTTCGTCGCGATCGGAGTTCGTCTGGTACCCAAACGGTCAACCGTAGCGGCACCGTATTCGGTCTACCGTCGGACGTCTGTCGGTGTTTTAAAATTCGTTGCCGCGCCGCCCGTTCTCCCTCTCGTCTCCGGATAACCACTCTACACGGCCTCGTAACCGTTCCCGCGTTCGGAATCGTCCGAATCCGACCGCACGGTTGGATCCGGAACGAAATTCTGGCTAACATAGCCTCCCCATTTGTCTATAAATACCCCCCGTGCATTTTTGACAACCTCTCTCTATCTCTCCTCAAAAACCGTGCAACCCCACGAAACCCTAGCCGCCTCCCACCTGCTCTCTCCTCCAACCTCCAGCCGCCGGGCCGTGGAGCCCGCGTTGGGCCCGCCCGAGCCCATCTTGGCCCGAGTGCGCCACGCCTCCTGTGCTCCCGAGCGTGCTCGCCACTGTGCGCCGCCGTCCTCTATCGCCAGCAGCCGGCCGGAGTTTCCCCGAGCCGTCGAAGCCCCGCGAGGACCTCGCCCGCCGCCGCCATCGCCCTGCGTCGCCTCCCGCCGCCGCCGCGCCCCTGCAGATCGCCGGAGAAGACCGAGCCCGCAGCAACCCCGTCGCCTTCTTCGTCGGATGCCCCGCGCCCCCAGCTCGCCGACCGTGGCCGCGTTCTGTCAGATCCGCGTCGTCGTCTTCCCGGGATCATGCCGCCACCTCGAGCCAGGCCGCCTACAACCCCTCCGGCCGAGAACCGCCGCCGGCGCGCTGGATCGAGAGAGCCTGCAGGTTCTGCTCGCCCCCGTGTTGACCAGCGCGCACCGCCGCATGGCCCCGTCCCCAGCGCGCCTGGGCCGAGCGCCCTAGGCCCAGCGTCAGCGCCGCGCTCCAGGCCGCGTGAGGCCCAGCACCTCCAGTGCTCGTGGGCTAGATCCGCCCGACGGCCTGCCTCTCCTCCTGGGCCTTGGCCCCCAAGGTGAGATCCCCCTCTGTCGCATATAATGCGCACTAGGCGCTAAATAGTTAACCTGCGCCCCCTGTGTGTAGCCCATGAGAAATAGATTAGGCCCGGTCTATTTTCCGTCTCTAGGTGATTATCTCGCATTCACGTGTGGCAATATTTTTGTTGCGCAACCCCACATATTTTATATGGTTTCGGGGTAGAAAAATCCATGGGATTTTTCTGTGCAATTAGTTTTAGCTTTTGAGCAAGTTAGTTCGCGCGATATTTTGCTATGTTTCCCTCTTGTCTATTTCGTAGGAATTATTCCGTGCTTCATTTGATTAAGTTGTCAACTAGGGAGTTGTTCTTGGATGTTTTCTCTAGCCCTCATATTTAAGTTGCAATAGAAATGCATGTTTAGGTGCGATTTTCTTGCTCTCGAGTTGCTAGAAATAGTGCTGATTTGGAGGAGCTGAAATATTTCGAAGTCTGAAATCTGTTATATTTTGCTGATGTCTTGTCTTGCTTGTATCTTTTGATCTGTAGCTCTTTTGAGGCTGGTCTAATGGAGTTAGTTGAAGCCCTTGTGTTTCTCTAGCATGCTGTAAATTTTCATGCCGTTTGGAGTCCTGTAGCTATTGGTTTTGCTTCTGTCAATATGGCTTCAGATCGAAAACTGCAGCTTCATAAACTGCTATTTTCACTAAGTGTGAAATAGTGTGTGGGATGCCATTTTGTGTCTTCTTTCCCTAATGATCCATGATGCCATGCTAGTTGTTGTAGTTGTTTGTAGTAGTGCTTCTTGCCCTCTTTCGTGTCATCCCTTGCTTGAGTTTATCGGAGTTGAGTAGCCCATAGTTGTGGGGCGTAGAAGATGCTATGTGGCTGATTTTGGCAGATTGTAGTGATTTCTTGTTTTGCTCATAATTTCCCTAATGATCCATGATGCCATGCTAGTTGTTGTAGTTGTTTGTAGTAGTGCTTCTTGCCCTCTTTCGTATCATGCCTTGCTTGAGTTTATCGGAGTTGAGTAGCCCGTAGTTGTGGGGCGTAGAAGATGCTATGTGGCTGATTTTGGCACATTGTAGTGATTTCTTGTTTTGCTCGTAACTTTTGATCCGTAGCTCCGATTTGATCGTGTCCTACATGAAACTTGCTTAGAATCTCATGTAGTTTCATTTTCCCTTTCTGGTTGTATGTTTTGAAGTGCTCGTGACCGTCATTACACACATATTGCATTCATGCCATCATATCTTGCGGTGCTTGTATCTTTTGATCCGTAGTTCCGTTGGAGATGTTCTCTATGTGTAAATTGCTTGTCTCGACGCGTAGGATCACGTGAACCTATTTATTTTGCTGTTTAACAACTAATAAAATGTGTTAGTTCAGATCTGGACAGAATTGTAAATTAACATGTGAGGTCGTCTCGAAGATGCTATACTTCATTTCCGACCTCATTTAAAATGCCTAGATAGGTAGTTTAATTGCGCTTCACCTCTTGCCATGTTTAACCACATTTAATATTGCCGTGTGCCTATTTGGGATAGAACTAAATAAATAAACGTGGAGTTTCGTTAATATGCAACTCGTTGCATATTGAACTTCACTTAATGTGTAGTGTTTGATTGGTGTGAATTGTCATGTCGTGTCTTGCATGTGTTCAGATGCTCATGCATCATTAGTGTTGTGCATCGTGTGCTGAATTTCGTGTGTTGATTTGTGTTTCCGGTTTGCTTCGTCTTGATAGAGTTCCGCAAGCGTGTCGGAGAGTGAGGACCCGTTCGACTACGTCGGTTCGACTGCTTCACGGAGGCATTCTTCTTCCAAGCGGGATCTCAGGCAAGATGACCATTTCCCCAGATACCATTACTATCATTGCCATGTTAGTTTTATTGCTTCTATCGTTTATGTCTTGTTGCCTACCACATGTTAAATATCAGCCTCTCAACAATGCCATGATTACCTTCAACCTGTTCGACCTAGCAAACCACTAATTGGCTATGTTACCGCTTGCTTAACCATGTGTTAGCGTTGCTAGTTGCAGGTGCAAATGCTGCCATGTGATAACATGGGTTCCTTGTTGAATCACCCTATTAAATGCTATTTAATTTAATGCACATATATACTTGGTAAAAGGTGGAAGGCTCGACCTTTCTAGCCTGGTGTTTTGTTCCACCTTTGCCCCCTTAGTTTTCGGCTACCGGTGTTATGTTCCATAAATGAGCGCTCCTAACACGATCGGGGTTGTTATGGGGACCCCCTTGATAATTCGTTTTAGATTAAAGCTAGCCTGACAAGGCCCAACATTGGTACTACATTTGCCCAACATAATAATTTTTTTTAATACTGAAAGCATAGGGCGTCATGAACCCGAGGAGTAATTTCACATAATACAGGGAGGACCAGTGCTGATGGTGCTGGTCCAAAACAGAGCAGCTTACTAACGCTACCCGGGGCAACTCGGCGTTTGGCGTGGTAACCATCGCTCATCCGTCGTGTCCTGAGAACGAGATACGCGGCTCCTATCGGGATCGTCGACACGCTGGGCGGCCTTGCTGGATTAGTTTTACCTTTAACAAGATATCTTGTGCATCGGGATTCCGGTGATGCTTTGGGTAATCTCAGAGTTGAGGTTTTCCACTAGGGAATCCGATGAGATCGCGAGCTTCGTGATTGAGGATTTCTATGCGGCTTGTGGTAATTTGTGATGGACTAGTTGGAGCACCCCTGCAGGGTTAAATCTTTTCGGAAAGCCGTGCCCGCGGTTATGTGGCAACGTGGAAACTTTGTTTAACACTGGTTCTAGATAACTTGAAGTTAACTTAATTAAAACTTGGCAACTGTGTGCATAACCGTGACTGTCTCTTTCGTGAGTTCCTTCTCCGATCGAGGACACGGTGGGGTTATGTCTGACGTAGGTAGGTGTTCAGGATCATTCATTTGGTCATCAGTAGTTCACGTCCGCTATGCGTAGATCTTCCCCCTCTTATTTTTGGTACTCGTATGTTAGCCACCAAATATATGCTTAGTCGCTGCTGCAACCTCACCACTCAACCATGCCTCACCCATTAAGCTTTGCTAGTCTTGATACCTTTGGAAATGAGATTGCTGAGTCCCCTGTGGCTCACAGATTACTACAACACCAGTTGCAGGTACAAGTAAAGGTTACTTGACGCGAGCGCGTTGATTGTTCATTTGGAGTTGCTTCTTCTTCTTCTTCTTCTTCTTCTTCATCGATCTAGGATGGGTTCCAGGCCGACAGCCTGGGATAACAAGGATGGTCGTCGTTCTTATTTTTCTCGTTTGTTTTCGTCCGTAGACGGACCCTGCTCTTACTCTTGATGACTATGTAATGTACTGATGTGACTCTGATGTAGCTTGTGGCGAGTGTAAGCCAATTCTATTATATATCTCTTCTTTTCAGTACGTGTACTTGTAACGATATCCATTCTTGCGACACGACGAGATGCGCTTCTATTCCTGACGAGGCCTTCGTGTCAAATTGAGGATAGGGTCGCATCTTGGGGCGTGACATGGCCATTGTAATATATTTTTGAAAAACAGAGGCAAAAGATTTTCCTCATTTTTGGAAAAAAAGTTATTACAATGAAAAAAATATTACAATGGCCATGAGTCATGGAGATGGAAGATGATTGGCGACTACCTGATCGAGCGGGATTTTTGAGCCAACATACGTTACCCTGGTTAATTGGTTTGCTCCATCTTTAGTTGTGCAACGTGTGGGTTTGCATCTGCTCGGCGACCAAATGATGTATGTGGTGAATAATTAGCTTAGGTTGCTTGGTTGGTGAAATGTCACAAAAGAAAAGATTTATTCGGGTTTTATGTTTAGTGTGGTGTTTGGTATCAAACTTAACTTCCTTTCCATAGAGCATTGTACATTTGGCTGGTGATGGTAACATGTTGGTCTGATTTATATTTTCACTAAAATGCTTGCCTGGTAATGGTACATGTATGGTTGTACTCTATTATTTTATTTCCGATGTCTCATTACTTTGTATTCAGTGTAAAAACCATGATAACATATGTTAGATGTGATCGCTGTTTCTGATCTCTAAAATCACCATTTGTTTGTTGTGAGTGAGAAAATGTTCATACTTTTTCATATTAATATTTTCTACTACCTCTATCCCATAATGTAAGATGTTTTTACAAGCTACATTATAGGATGCAGGAAGCATATTTTTGTTCCGTGGCAACACACAAGCATTTAGCACAAATCTTGTTCGTAGGAGATTTCTACTACCTCTATCCCATAATGTAAGATGTTTTTACAAGCTACATTATAAGATGCAAGGAGTATATTTTTGTTCCGTGGCAACACATGAGCATTTAGTAAGTTGCCCGTGCGTTGCAACGGAACATTTTTTTTAATGTTTAAGGTGATAACGAAGACGAAGATCAAGCATAAAGAAAATTTGAAGAATGAAGATTTTCTTTTGAAAGAATGAAAATCTTGAATTTCGTTCATTCATAAGATATGTCACATAAATTAAAATGGAAACATAATTGCTTCTATTTTTTTGTCAAGGTCTTCTTTCACGCTGCATAACACAATTATTGTGTGAGAACATCTTTGTACACGATATTTATGGTAATTTCCCAACAGAAAAATGTGTTAGATCGACTAAGCGGCTTACTGTGTACTCTCCGTGCATGAAAGGAAAATAACTGAATTATGTGCTTTTTCAAGTTACGTGGATTAGAATTAAGCAGGGTGCGTCATCAAAGTGGTGACGAGGGTCATAACCTTGGATTGGAGAAGTGGAAGAAATAGGTGAAGGAACAACAAGAAATACAAAAAACTCATATACACAAGGATTCTACATATTTTATTAGTCAGAATTGATGTTGAATCATAAGAATATATATGTATCGTGGCAACACACGGATAATTAACTAGTTGACGTAGATGTGCTAGAGATGCTCTAGCCGCGGATGCGTTATTTTCTCCGGGCCTCATTCAGCCCACGACCACGAGACCAGACCCCGTCCGTCCGATAAAACCCTAACCTCCTCCGCCTTCACTGGCCTCTAGTCATCATCCTATAATCCGCGAATCACACCGCACGCACACCAACAACCAGAGCGCGCCGCAGGAACACTCGACGACATGGCCGTCGCCTCCGCCTGGGCCAAGCCCGGCTCATGGGCCCTCGCCGCCGAGGAGCAGGACGACCTCCCCCCGCCGCCGCCCCCCGTCCCAGCCTCCGACTTCCCCGATCTAGCCACCGCCGCCACCACCAAGGTCCCCAAGAAGAAGAAGGTCCAGCCAGTCTCCCTCGCCTCGTTCAACAGCGCCAAGTTCGTCCCCTCCTCCTCCCGCGGGCCCACCCCTGACATGCTGCTAAGCCTCCCCACAGGCCCCCGCGAGCGCACTGAGGAGGAGCTCGGCGGGGCACGCTGGGGCAACGTGTCTCGCGGCTCCGACGAGCCGCGACGTGGCGGATCTGGCACGGAGGACTACGGCCCGTCGCGCGCCGACGAGGCGGGTGATTGGGGTGTCAAGAAGCCGATGGAGAGGAGGGAGCGGATGGGTGGGTTTGGCGGTGATTCGTTTTCGTCGCGTGCTGATGACGTCAACGACTGGGTGTCCACCAAGAAGACGGCGCCCTCTCTGCCCATGGAGAGGAGGGAGCGTAGCAGCGCGTTTGGTAGCGAGTCGCAGGGACGCGCTGACGATTCCGCGAGCTGGGTCTCCAACAAGAGCTACTCTGCTCCGCCACCCGCACCTTCGGATGGCCGAAGGGGTGGGTCAGTTTGGGGTTTCAATAGGGATGGTTGTTCAGATGCTGATTCTTGGGCAAGGAAGAGAGAGGAGGTAAGCAGTGGTGGTGGTGGTAGCAGTGCCCGTCCGCGTCTTGTTTTGCAGAAGCGAACTTTACCGGTTGCCGTTGTAACTGGTGGCGAGGAGGATGAAGGTGTAGAGGAAGAGAAAGGAGAGTTGCAGCCCAAAAGCTGGTCTTGCAACCCATTTGGGGCTGCACGCCCACGTGAGGAAGTGCTTGCCGCAAAGGTGGAGAACTTGACGAAGGAGGTGTATAAACAGGAGGAGGAGCTAGTGATTCAACCAAAAGTTAGATCTTGGAATCCGTTTGGGGCAGCCCGCCCACGGGAGGAAGTGCTTGCTGGGAAGGGGGAAGATTGGAGGAAGATTGATGAGAAGCTTGAGGCCCTGAAGGTGCGTGAGGCACCACCTGAGGTTAAATCCTCTGGGAGGAGGGGTTCCCCAGTCCAAGGCGAGGAGAACGAGAACGGGGAAGTGCTGGAGAGGAGTACTGACAGCGCTTGGAAGAAACCTACTGCAGTTTAGGCTGAAGTACTATCTAAACAAGGGTCTGATAACTGATCTCATCCCTCTCAACATTGATTAAATTGCCTTTCCATGGTTGATCATGTCAAGTTCTAGTGTTTAGTTTTGGGTATGTTATGTGAATTTTATGTTTTATTCCTGAATTGATTGGTCCTGTTATTGCACTTTATTTTCTAGAGGTGTATGCTAAAAAAAAAACGAATGCTGATGTTTGCTGCCTATTCATCAGCTTGTAAGGCGCCCATGAGCAACATGATGCGCATGGTTCATTTGAACATCATGATAGGTTGATCTTTACTTTCAAATGAAAAATGTTTAGCTAAGTAGTGCTGTGTTACAGAGTATCAGTATCTTCCTACATCCCTGCCCAGAAATAGTTCCTTGGCCTAAATCACAAAATTGCAGATGTTTTTTCTTCTGCATGTCCTTAGCTTGACACATGTTGTGACACAGATGTGTATAACCAGTCTGAAATCTATGTCGTGATCATGTGATGCAAATTTATTTTGTGGTATAAAATATGCTTCTATGGTAGCATTGGTTGAACAAGAAGTATCCCTGTTTTCATTTGTTTGCTGCATTAACATGCACACCTTTTGTCAATGATTGATCCCTCCATATAAAAACTACTGAAATAAAACTAATATTCTGGAAATCATTAACTGGTAACTTCTTGGTAAGCCGGGGAGTAGGGGATTAGTAGGCAAATTGGCCAGTTCTTCGGCTGATAAATCTGTTAATCTCGGTGACCAACCGAGCAGGGATTAATCGGCTGATATTTTTAGTAGTAAGTCCAAATCATTGAAGCATGATTAAGGCATGGAGCTTTTAAATTCAGCCTCTTACCAAAGACAAACAAGTATGATTTGGCATCGCTAATTTGATAACCAGACAGAAGGCTATCTAATAATGTTCAACACTCTATTTTTTTAGCAACCGTGCGTTGTTTGAGCTTGAGAGTTGTAGATGTTGCATCTGCCAATTTAGTTATGAAAAGCTGTGGAAATTCTTCAAACCAATTATGAAAAGCTGTGGAAATTCTTCAATTATATACTAGCCCTTCAGGATAAATATGCCATAACGAAGTTACCCATTTTTGACTAAACTTACATATCTCAAGGAAATGTCTAGGTAGTACCATTAAAGGTGTGCCTTATACGACCATTCCAATTCTTGGACAGCATGCATGGCACAAATTGCTGGTCAGAATAATGTTTGTGGTTTTTGTTGCCAAGACAATCTTGCTTATGGAACTTTACAAGATCATTGTCTATAGTTATGTTGCTAAGACAATCTTGCTTATGAAACTTGTACAAGATCATTGTCTACAGTTATTTCTCCAACATGTACACTTCTGCCGAAGTATAGTGCATTGGCATGGTTCTTGCAACTAGCTGCCACTACAGGGCATATACCCTGTATAGTTTAAATGGAATAATGATTGGTATCCTTAATTCTAACGGCATATACTAGCTATGTTTTGTTAGAACAAATACACCCAAGAACAACAACAACAACAAAGCCTTTAGTCCCAAACAAGTTGGGGTAGGCTAGAGGTGAAACCCATAAGATCTTGTGACCAACTCAATGGTTCTGGCACATGATGGCTAGTTCTCTGGTGATACTCTAATCCTTCAAATCTCCCTTTGCAGACTCCTTCCATGTCAGATTCGGTCTACCGAGACCTCTTCTGACACTATTAGCATACTTTAGTCGTCAGCTATGCACCAGAGCTTCTGGAGACCTGAACCGAATATGCCCAAACCATCTCGGACGGTGTTGGACAAGATTCTCATCAATTGACACTACACCAACTCTATCTCGTATGCCATCATTTCGAACTCGGTCCTTCCTTGTGTGGCCACACATACAACTCAACATGCGCATCTCCTCCACACCTAACTCCTGCACACGTCGCCTTTTAGTCGGCCAACACTCAGCGCCATACAACATTGCGGGTCGAACCGTCGTCCTATAGAACTTGCCTTTTAGCTTTTGTGGCACCCTCTTGTCACAGCGAATGCCAGAAGCTTGGCACCACTTCATTCATCTGGCTTTAATTCGATGGTTCACATCTTTCTCGATATCCCCATCCTTCTGCAGCATTGACCCCAAACATCGAAAGGTGTCCTTCTAAGGCACCACCTACACATGCAGGCTAACCTCCTCGTGCCTAGTAGTATTGAAACCACACTTCATGTACTCGGTTTTACTTCTACTAAGTCTAAAATCTTTCGATTCCAAGGTTTGTCTCCATAGCTCTAACTTCCCGTTGACACCCGTCCGACTATCATCGACTAGCAGCACATCATCCGCAAAAAGCATACACCATGGGATATTTCCTTGTATATCTCTTGTGACCTCATCCATTACCAAGGCAAAAAGATAAGGGCTAAAAGCTGACCCATGGTGTAGTCCTATTTTAATTGGGAAGTCATCAGCGTCGCCATCACTTGTTCGAACACTTGTCACAACATTATCCTCCTTGATGAGGGTAATGTACTTTGCTGGGACTTTGTGTTTCTCCAAGGCCCACCACACGACATTCCACGATATCTTATCATAGGCCTTCTCCAAGTCAATGAACACCATATGTAGGCCCGTTTGCTCCATATATCTCTCCATAAGTTGTCGTACCAAGACAATGGCTTCCATAGTCGACCTCCTAGGCATGAAACCGAACTGATGTTTGGTCACGCTTGTCATTCTTCTTAAGCGGTGCTAAATGACTATTTCCCATAGCTTCATTGTATGGTTCATCAGCGTAAGTACAACTCCGAACATCCCCCTTGTTCCTGAAGATTGGTACTAATATACTCCGCCTCCATTCTTTTGGCATCTTGTTTGACCGAAATATGAGGTTGAAAAGCTTGGTTAGCCATACTATCGCTATGTCCTTGAGGCCTCTCCATACGTAAGTGGGGATACAATCAGGGCCCATAGCCTTACCTCCTTTCATCTTTTTAAAGCCTCCTTGACCTCCGACTCCTGGATTCGCCGCACAAAACACCTGCTAGTATCATAGAAGCAGTCCTCCAGTTCAATGGTAGAGCTCCCAATCTCCCCACTGAAATCTCGTCAAAGTACTCCCGCCATCTATGCTTAATATCCTCGTGTTTCACAAGGAGTTGGTCTGCTCGATCCTTGATGCATTTGATTTGGTCTAACATCCCCATTCGCGAAAAAGAGGAAAAACAAATGCACCAATTTTAGGCCAAACTTGCTTACCTCTGTCCCAAAATATAAGACGTTTTTGCAGTTCGAAATATACTAGCACTCCAATGCTCGGGCAGCATGCATGGCACCATGTGGACCAGAATAACACTTTTGAGTTCTGTTGCTAAGAAAATCATGCTTACGGCTGTACAAAATCAAAGTGTACAGTTATTTACGGCTGTACAAAATCAAAGTGTACAGTTATTTTCTCAGTGCAATGCTGTCACTACTGGGCATGTACCATGTATCCTTGTTCTAAACAGATTTGTGCTAGGTCTGTAATTGTCTGGCTGTTTATTTCAAAATTATGCTAGCGATGTGTTTTGCCGCTCGAGGAGACTTCCTTGCTGTTCGAGTCAACCAATTACACAATCCACCCAGCCCTCCTTTGGTGTGCTTGTTGGAGGTGACTGCTATATTGTGTGCTTTTATTTTGTATAGATGAAGATGGCATGGTCAATTTGAACACCTGTCAATGAAGTGGCCATTGGCTAAATGATCAGATCCATTGTTTTGATCATTGTAGTTAACATTTATGACAACTGTGTATATTAGAGGTGTGATGGTAAAGATAAATTACTTGACAAGATCTGACCAGTGCAGCATGCTTGTTTTGTCCAGTAATATAGGCTTATATGGCTAATATGATAACTCACTAGAAAATTTTCAAGCAATGGTAAGGTCGTCATCTCAGATATACTCCCTCCGTTCCTTTATGTAAGGTGTACTATTTTCGGCACGGTGACCAAGGTACATAATTATAGACAGGTTTAATTACCCTTGGCAAATTTGTTGGTTAGTGAAAAGTGAATCAGTTAAGTAGAAGAAAGATTGTTTCACACGCCTATATTTGTTAGTTGTTTCAGCCTGAGCATTGATAGTTGTGGATGACACGAGCATTGATAGTTGTGGATGACACTGGGAGAGTTGGGGCAATTTTCGTTGGTTTATTTCTCACTTAATGCCATGCCAACCTGAGGGGTTGGGGATACATATTTATAGGTTGCTAGCCAGCCATGCATATGCTAGTCTAAGATGCTATCCTAAATGCTAGTCCTTGGTGGTCAAGGATGCTATCCTAACAGCCACAAGTACACAAGGACCATGTGCTGCAACTCCACAAAGACCTTAGTACAGAGACTTATCCATCATTCTCCCCCTAAGTCTTGTGTGTCGTCTTGTGGGAGAGTCGAATCATCCCGATCCTGGAGCAGAGTTTGAGGAACTTGATCCTCCCAAGAGGCTTGGTGAGCAGGTCTGCGAGCTGATTCGTGGTGTTGATGTAGCTCGCCTTGATGCTCCCTTCATCCAAACAGCTTATGATGAAGTGTTACCTCAGTCGGACGTGCTTGCTCTGTTCGTGGAAAACAGGGTTCTATGCCAGGGCCAGGGCGGACTTGCTGTCCACAATGAGCTGCACTGTTCTGGTGTCTCAGACGAGGAGATCGCCAAGCAGTCGAGCAAGCCTGAGTGCAGGCGGTGGAGGCCGCTATGTACTCGGCCTCACAGCCGGACAGGGCCACCACCTGCTGCTTGACCAATTGCCAGCTCACAAGACACTTGACGAGGAAGAAGAGGATCCCGCTTGTGCTCTTGCTGGTGTCGATGTCGCCGGCGTGGTCCCTGTCGCTGTACCTGACAAATTGTGCCGCGCTCGGACACCTAGGGTAGTGGAGGCCGTGGTCGAGGGTACCCGCCACGTAGCGGATGCTCCTCTTCATTGCCTGTTGGTGCTCCATCGTCGGTCGCTCCATGAACCGACTAGCGTTGCCGACGGAGAATGCCGAGTCCGTCCGTGTTTGGGCGAGTTAGCGAAGGCTCCGCACAAGGCGCCAGTACTGTGTAGTGTCCACTTCCTCCGTCGTGCTGTCGCGGCTCCGTTTCAGCCTCTCCTCCATCGGAGTTAGAGCTAGGTGGCAGTCGGTGAGCCCAGCTAGCTCAACGATGCGCTTGGCGAAGGCGGACTATTGAAGCGGGATCCCAGAGTGATCCTGGTGCACCTCGATCCCTAGATAGAAGGAGAGGGGTCCTAGATCACTCATCTGGAAGGTGGCCTTCATTTCTTCCTTGAACGCCGCCACCTCTGCATCCTTGATGTCGGTGATCACCAAGTCGCCAACATAGACGCCCATCATCAGGGCATTTCCTTCACTGCCCCGTCGGTAGACGCCCACCAACATAGACGCCCACCAGCAGGGCATTTCCTCCACTGTCCCGTCGGTAGACGACCGCCTCATGCGGGTTTTGCTCGAAGCCCATCTTCTTCCGCGTGGAGTCCAGCTTGGCGTTCCACGCCCAGGTGCCTGCCATAGGCCGTAGAGAGCCTTACACAGGTGGAGTACCTTGCCCTCCTGGCCGGGGGTCGCGGGGTCGCAAATCCCGGCGGCTGATGCACGTAGACTTCCTCCTTCAAGTCGCCGTTGAGGAACGCCGACTTGACATCCATGTGATGAACACGCCAGCCCTCCTGGGTAGCTAGCGCAAGGAGAAGTCGCATGGACTCCATCCGTGCCATGGGAGCTAAAGAGTTGTCAAAGTCGACTCCTTCATGTTGCAAGAAGCCTTGGGCTTGACGATGGCGCCGGCTTCATCCCTCTTCAGCTTGAACACCCACTTAAGGGTGATCGCGCGGTGACCACGAGGGAGGTTAGCGAGCTCCCAGGTGCGGTTCTGCTCGACCGCATCCATCTCCAACTGCATCGTGGCGCGCCATGACGCGTCTCTCTTGGCCTCTGCAAAGGACCGAGGTTTGCCGTCCTCACACGCGAGTTGTAGCTGCGCCTCCAGCTCGGGTGACACCAGTCTAGGCGCCGACTGGTCGTCGAGTAGATTTTCCATCGTACGATACCGCAACGGTTCGCCGCCATGATATGCGTCGATGCGCTCCTCGTCGTGAATGAACGGGGAAGCAGACTCCACCGGGCTGTGCTTGGAGTGAGCTGGTGTCGATGAAGACGAGCCCAAAGGGTGACCGTCGGTGCTGGAGTACGTAACGTCGTCGGTTGTGGTGTCGTCGGCGTAGCAAACCCTGGGGTCGATGGAGTTTTGGGAGCTAAGGTAGAAGTGCTCGGTAAAGAGGAGGTGCTTACCCCCCTGCTTCCTTGAAGTGGACCTACTCGACAATGAAGTCCTCATATGTCGGAGTCGAGCCGTCGTCCACCGCCCTGTCCCATGCCCACCCTCGCCCTTTGTTGAACACGACGTCTCGCGTCGTGCGCACACGCTGTGTCTTTGGGTCGAGGATGTGGTAGGCCTTCGAGCCCTCCGCGTAGCCGATGAAAACTTCAGGAGTGCTCCTGTCGTCGAGCTTGCTGATGTGGCCGAGCTCCTTGGCGAACGCGAGGCAGCGAAAGACCCGCAAGTGGGAGACCGCCGGCTTTCGCCCATGCCAGGCCTCGTACGGCGACCTGCCATTGAGTGCCTTATTGGCGAGCGGTTGAGGATGTTGACGGCTGTCAGCACCGCCTCTCCCCAGAAAACAGCCGCCATTCTTCTCTGCTTGAGAAGAGCTCGAGCCATCCCCACAACTGTCTGGTTGCGTCGCTCGACGACGCCGTTCTGCTGTGGGCTGTATGGCGCAGAGTAGTGGCGCTGGATGCCCTCATCGGTGCAGTACGACGCGAATTCAGCCGTCGTGAATACGTCGTCGTTGTTAGTGCGCAACACGCGCAGTTTGCGGCCCCTCTCCGCCTCCGCAGCAACCAGTGTGCGCCTGACGGCGTCCGCCGCCTCTCCCTTGTTGCCGAGGACCATCGCCCACATGTAGCGAGAGAGGTCGTCGACGAGCAGCGGGAAGTAGCGTTGACCTCCTGGTGTGGCTGTCGTCACCGGGCCGCACAGGTCCCGGTGCACGAGCTCAAGCCTCTCCTTGGCCCTGAAACTCGCTTGCTGGGGAAAGGGGAGTCAACACGCAGATGTCGCATAACTGCTCCACATGGTCGAGTCACAGCAGGCCTCGCACCATCTCCTTGCACTTAGACGCTTCAGGGCCTCGAAATGAAGGTGCCCAAAGCGCTCATGCCATTGCCACACCTTGTGGTCCTGATGGGCAGCGAGACAGACGGGTTGTGCCACCTGCACGTCAAGGACGTAGAGTCGATTTTCACTTCTGGGTACCTTGGCGAGAAGGCGACGCTGGCGATCCCAAATGCGTTGGACCCCATGCTCGATCAGCATGCGTGAGCTGTTCTCATCCAACTGTCCCAAGTTGATGATGGAGTTCCTTAGCGCGGGGATGTAGTAGACACCGGTGAGCAGCCGGTGTTCTCCCGTATTGGCGGTGAAGAGGCATCCCCAAACTTGACGGAGCCTTGCGCGTCGGAGTCAAGCTCGGCGAAGAATTCCCTTCGACTGGTCATGTGGTGGGTGGCGCTGGTATCGAGGCACCACCCCGTAGTCTTGTCCTTCTCGGAGCCATCGTCGAGGAGCGTGTGCTTTTGACTCGTCGAGGTGGAGGAGAGCCTTTGCGGCTGGTGTCGTTGAAGGTAGCTCCATGCTTGCATGCGCCATGAACAGAGCCGTCTCTTCCTCCGCCGCCTGTGTGACGTGAGCCTGGACGTGTCGTGGCTGTCGACACTCATTGGCCCAATAGCCAATCCGGCCACAGTTGTGGCAACTGTTGTCCTGTGTCGGCTTGGGCTTGCCAGCGGCGCCGTCCTTGGCTCCTCCGTGGGCGTCACCTTTGGCACGTCCTTGTGCCCTGCCCAGGGCGCCTTGCGCTGCTTGCCGCGCCCGCCATGGAAGAGGGCTCCCCCTTGTTCCTGTCACCGAGGCCGACATCCCACTGCTCTTGAGATAGGAGCAGCTTCCCGCCGGTGGTGATGGGCCCCGAGAGAGACTGTGGCTCGTCGGTGTCGACGACCTTGAGGCGACCTATCGCCTCCTCGATCGTCATCGTGGAGAGGTCCAGCAGAGAGCAAAGTCTTCAACGTCCTCACCTGGCTTGAAGGCCAGGCTCTCCCACTACTTACGAAGTGCCTGAAGTGTGGACATTTGAGCATGGCCGCTGTCGATGCATGCCGCGGCGATGGCGTCCCAAGCCTCCTTGGCAATCCGCTTGTTGGAAAGCGGGAACTGCATCTTGGGCGGGACTGCGGGGATGAGGGTCTCCAACGCTCGTCGATCCTCATGGTGGTCGACGTTGCCGTCCTGGACCGCCTTTCACAGGTGCCGCACCTGGAGCCTGATCTTCATGATCGCGGCCCACTCGATGTAGTTGGTTTTGGTGAGGGTAGGCCACCCAACACCGGGACCAACATCCCTGGCCACAGTCCGGACCTCGTAGAGGCCGTGATCCTGGTCGTCGCAGCCGCCGTCGCCGTGCGCACCTCCACCTGTGCACCTCCACCTGAAGCGCCATCGTGATGTGCGCGGGCGTGCTCGGCTGCCCACATCGTCGTGCGCCGTTCGCTCTCGTGCCTCTGCATCGGCGTCGTCGTCCGCAGGCGAGGAGTCGTTGGAGCTGCCGGAGCCGCCGCGGAGTGCCTTGGCATCCGCCGTAGCCTCACCTGCTGCCTCCGCTGCTGCTGCCTCTACCTCAGCCCTGGCTGCTTCTACCTTCGCTCTGGCTGCTGCCAGTTCCGTCGCTGCCAGCCTCGATGCCCTTGCTGCCGCAGCGGCTGCTGCAGCCACTCGCTCACGCTCCTCTGCCATGGCGTCGGCAGGTCGTGTGCTGAGAGCGGTCTGCAGACATGGCTTGCCGTTGGGGGGCTGTTGCGTGGAGAAGAAGCTGCTTCTGACGAGCTGCTGCTCGACAGTCCGGAGGGAGGGAGGTAACCAGGGGCAGTCGGCGCAACTACTGCTATCGGCTGGGGCTGCTCAGCTCTCGGGGAGAGAGGTGATCAAGATAATGCTCAGTTTACAAGAAACACTGGCTCTGAAACCACTTGTTAGTTGTTTCAGCTTGAGCATTGATAGTTGTGGATGACACTGGGAGAGTTGGGGCAATTTTCGTTGGTTTATTTTTCACTAAATGCCATGCCAACCTGAGGGGCTGGGGATACATATTTATAGGCTGCTAGCCAGCCAAGCATATGCTAAGATGCTAGTCTAAGATGCTGGTAAGATGCTAGTCTAAGATGCTGGTAAGAAGCTAGTCTAAGATGCTATCCTAACTGCCAGTCCTTGGTGGTCAAGGATGCTATCCTAACAGCCACAAGGACACACGGACCATGTGCTGTAGCCCCACAAAGACCTTAGTACAGAGACTTGTCCATCAATATCTAGATAGGAGTGTAGACAACATAGAGAAGTACAAGATGGCAAAGAAGGCCGCAAAGCGAGCTGTGAGTGAAGCAAGGGGTCAGGCGTACGAGGACCTCTACCAACGGTTAGACACAGAGGAAGGCGAAAGGCACATCTGTAAGATGGCCAAGATCCGAGAGAGGAAGATGAGGGATGTTGACCAAATCAAGTGCATCAAGGACGGAACAGAGCAACTCCTGGTGAAGAACGAGGAGATTAAGCATAGATGTCGGAAGTACTTTGACAAGTTGTTCAATGGGGAGACTGAGAGCTCTACCATTGATCTGGATGACTCCTTTGATGATACTAGCAAGCGTTTTGTGTGGTGAAATCCATGAGTCGGAGTTCAAGGAGGCTTTAAAAAGGATGAAAGGAGGCAAGACAAGGAGCCCTGATTGTATCCCCATTGAGGTGTGGAGAGGCCTTGGGGACATAGTGATAGTATGGCTAACCAAACTTTTCAACCTCATTTTTCCAGGCAAACAAGATGCCAGAAGAATGGAGACGGAGTATATTAGTACCAATCTTCAAGAACAAGGCGGATGTTCAGAGTTGTACTAATTACCGTGGAATTAAATTGATGAGCTATACAATGAAGCTATGAGAGAGTCATTGAGCACCTTTTAGGACGAACGACAAGTGTGACCAAAAATCAGTTTGGTTTCATGCCTGGGAGGTTGACCATGGAAGCCATTTTCTTGGTACGACAACTTATGGAGAGATATAGGGGGCAAAAGAAGAACTTGCATATGGTGTTCATTGACTTGGAGAAGGCCTATGCTAAGATAATGCAGAATGTTATGTGGTGGGTTTTGGACAAACACAAAGTCCCAGCAAAGTACATTACCCTCATCAAGGACATGTATATATTGTGACAAGTGTTCAAACAAGTGATGGCGACACTAATGACTTGTCAATTAAGATAGGACTGCATCAGGGGTCGGCTTTGAGCCCTTATCCTTTTGCCTTGATGATGCATGAGGTCACAAGGGATATACAAGGAGATATCCCATGGTGTATGCTCTTTGTGGACGATGTGGTGCTAGTCGATGATAGTCGGACGGGGGTCAATAGGAAGTTGGAGTTATGGAGGCAAACCTTGGAACCGAAAGGTTTTAGACTTAGTAGGACAAAGACCGAGTACGTGAGGTGCGCTTTTAGTACTACTAGGCACGAGGAGAAGGGGGATGTTAGCTTTGATGGGCAGGTGGTGCCTCAGAAGGACACCTTTTGATATTTGCGGTCAATGTTGCGGAAAGATGGGGATATCGACGAAGATGTGAACCATCGAATTAAAGCTGGATGGATGAAGTGGCGCCAAGCTTTTGGCTTTCTTTGTGACAAGAGGGTGCCACAAAAGCTAAAAGGCAAGTTCTATAGTTTGACCCGCATTGTTTTATGGCGCTGAGTGTTGGCCGACTAAAAGACGACATGTGCAACAGCTAGGTGTGAACCATCGAATTAAAGCCGGATGGATGAAGTGGGCCAAGCTTCTGACTTTCTTTGTGACAAGAGGGTGCCACAAAAGCTAAAAGGCAAGCTCTATAGGACGGTGGTTCGACCCGCATTGTTTTATGGCGCTGAGTGTTGGTCGACTAAAAGACGACATGTGCAACAGCTAGGTGTGGCGGAGATGCGCATGTTGAGATGGATGTGTGGCCACACAAGGAAGGACCGAATCCGGAATGATGATATACGAGATACAGTTGGGGTAGAGCTACATGAAGAGAAGCTTGTCCAACATTGTCTGAGATGGTTTGGGCATATTCAACGCAGGCCTCCAGAAGCCCTAGTGCATAGCGGAGGGCTAAAGCATGCTGATAATGTCAAGAGAGGCCGGGGTAGACCTAACTTGACATGGGAAGAGTCCGTAAAGAGAGATCTAAAGGATTGGAGCATCACCAAAGAACTAGCCATGGACGGAGGTGTGTGGAAGTTCGCTATCCATGTGCCAGAACCATGAGTTGGTCGCGAGATCTTATGGGTTTCACCTCTAGCCTACCCCAACTTGTTTGGAACTAAAGTTTTTGTTGTTGTTGTACATGCCTTCTTTGTTGTTGTTGTTGTTGTAGTGAAAAGTGGATCACTTAGTACGGAAAAGTATGAGATACATGCAATCGACAAAGCAATAGTTTCCTTCTTTTGCTACAAGGAGAGATGCATGACAATCAGAAGAGAGATACTTTCCTTCTTTGGGCATATTCAACACAGGCCTCCAGAAGCCCTAGTGCATAGCGAACGGTTAAAGCATGCTGATAATGGCAAGAGAGGCCGGGGTAGACCAAACTTGACATGGGAAGAATTCGTAAAGAAAGATCTAAAGGATTGGAGCATCACCAAAGAACTAGCCATGGACAGAAGTGCGTGGAAGCTTGCTATCCATGTGCCTGAACCATGAGTTGGTCGTGAGATCTTATGGGTTTCACCTCTAGCCTACCCCAACTTGTTTGGAACTAAAGGCTTTGTTGTTGTTGTTATAGTGAAAAGTGAATCAGTTAGTACAAAAAAGTATGAGATACATGCAATCGACAAAGAGATAGTTTCCTTCTTTTGCTACAAGGAGAGATGCAGACAATCAGAAGAGAGATGCTTTCCTTTTTTTTAGGGTTTATTGGGGAATTTGAAGAAATGCACCTTGCATTCTGGAATTTTGTCAAAAAACAAATTCACCTTATATGGAACCGAGGGAGTACATACCAATCTTGTCTGAGTATATTTCAACAACAGTCCTGTTGACAGGGGCGATGATTTTTTTTTTCTTTTTTGAAAAAAGAGAAGATTGATATGCTACTGTATAGTGTAAAGTTGTTTACATCGCAATACCTTGTTAGCTTTTTGGTTATGTTGAGCCTGGTTCCTAGGCTGTGAATGGACAAATGTGCTCACAGTCTATTCTGATCACTTAGGCCATCTCCAGTGGGATGCTTGTTGGTGCTAGGGGAAATAATTGCTGTAATTTTGCTAGTGTAGAATTTATTTCCACCCTAAGCCTGGCGTCTATTTTTGCGCCTGGCGTCTGTGTGTTTCTTTTGTATTTTATGCATTGGGTTGTATATAAGTGATATATGTATTTAGATAGTTAAGGATTCTTTTTGCTGGTCGTCGCAGTGTAATTTCAACGTTGTGGCTGCCACACCTGTAATTTGCCTATGATAACAATGCTTAGCATTGTAAATGCCCAGTGTATCTAAATTAGCTTACTTCCATTGGGGATGGCCTTCGTAGCTTCTAATTTTGTGTAAGCTCGTGTAATATGTTATAAGGTGATCGCGATGTCATTTTTCTTCCGTTTGAGATCATTGTCTTGCTACAACTTCATTCGAATAGCATTGTTAGCATCTTATGACAGTCTTCTATTTTTGTGCCATTATTTTTGTTGCTGCTGTATCTTTAATAATCTCTAATGGATGAAAGATTGGTTTTGCAAATGCAGATCAGAGGCTACAGGAGTTGCACCTGCAAATTAATGTATGGCCTTACATGTTGTGAAGACGCCTCGCAATAGTCTACTTAATATATTAACTAGCCTTATTATTTTTGTTACTCGCGTGTGGCAACAGTTGTAACAAGAGTAGCCTTTATATGCTTCTTGTCACATGGTATTGAGAATTTTGATATGGAAATTGTGTTTTTGGAACGTTGTTCATAACATTTCTTGACCGGCCTCACAATTTGTTATGGTGATTGTGCATTTTGGGTAGTAGTTAGGGGACTGCATTCCTTGAAATGTTGGACTTCTGCACACTTCGGGGATATACAAGGGATATCCTTATCCTTTTGCTTTGATGATGCATGAGGTCACAAGGGATATACAAGGAGATATCCCATGGTGTATGCTCTTTGTGGACGGGGTCAATAGGAAGTTGGAGTTATGGAGGCAAACCTTGGAACCGAAAGGTTTTAGACTTAGTAGGACAAAGACCGAGTACGTGAGGTGCGCTTTTAGTACTACTAGGCACGAGGAGGAGGGGATGTTAGCTTTGATGGGCAGGTGGTGCCTCAGAAGGACACCTTTTGATATTTGCGGTCAATGTTGCGGAAAGATGGGGATATCGATGAAGATGTGAACCATCGAATTAAAGCTGGATGGATGAAGTGGCGCCAAGCTTTTAGCTTTCTTTGTGACAAGAGGGTGCCACAAAAGCTAAAAGGCAAGTTCTATAGTTTGACCCGCATTGTTTTATGGCGTTGAGTGTTGGCCGACTAAAAGACGACATGTGCAACAGCTAGGTGTGAACCATCGAATTAAAGCCG
The DNA here is from genome assembly GCF_904849725.1 of Hordeum vulgare subsp. vulgare. Taxonomy (NCBI): domain Eukaryota; kingdom Viridiplantae; phylum Streptophyta; class Magnoliopsida; order Poales; family Poaceae; genus Hordeum; species Hordeum vulgare. Next base: position 259,041,775 of record NC_058523.1, on the reverse strand, counting down.
GATGGATGAAGTGGGCCAAGCTTCTGACTTTCTTTGTGACAAGAGGGTGTCACAAAAGCTAAAAGACAAGCTCTATAGGACGGTGGTTCAACCCGCATTGTTTTATGGCCCCTCAAATTCATCAAACAAGCACATAATTTAGAAATATTTTTCATGCATCCAATGCAAAGACTTTTTGACCAGATTTTGGTGACACTTCAATGACATTACACATATTTAAAATGCATATTAATCTCTGGATACAAGCTCAGGAATTCAACGACACTTCAAAAATAAACTTCATAATTAGTCCTTAAAATTGTTTTTAAACGATAAATAGAAAGGCAAAGCAGCTTGGGATGATTGAGAATCTTACTAAGCAGCTTTTCCGTAGATCTTCATCTCCCACATCATTGATCTTCTCTTTACTCAATCTTGCTTAGAGCATCTCTAGCAAACCCTTCATTGTGTCGACCGACAAAATAACCACGAGATTACAGTTTTGCGTGAAAAGTGGCCTGAATAGAAACCGTATCGGACCGCGACACTTAAAAGAATTTGAGGGGCGCGGCAAATTCTTCCCTTCAACGCTTAGAAACACGGGGCGGGAGGCTAAGCCCTATCGATAGGGAGATTTGGCGCGAGGGACATTTTCGTGCGACAGTTCCCGCTCTTTCCTCCGCCCGCCGCCATTGTTCTTGATCCGCCCGCTCTAGACCACTATCTCCGGATCTGCAGCGCCGCCATGGACGCCTCCCAGCCGACGCCTGTCATCGTGGAAGTCTTGGACGCGCCAACTCCTCAAGCAGATCTCGTCGACAGTCGTGCTGCGCCCGTCGCCGTTCAAGCCTCCACCACCCATCCCTGTAATCGCCATGGCAACATTGTCATCCAGGGCGGCGCTCCCGCGGCCCCCGCCAGGAAGGCACACACCCTCGCTGCCTGTCGGTCAAGATGCACAAGGTGACACGGGTGAAACGCAAGAAGGAGGCCACAAAAGGCCTCGTGAGCATCGCGCCACCACCTCCTCCGATTGCCCCCAAAGAGCTGCCCCGAGGACGCCCGCCTCCACCGCCCCGCCCCCCATGTGTTCGACGAAATGGGCACAAGGTATCAATCTTTGATTTTCTTGTAACTGTTTTTGTTTTTTGTGAGTGCGATTGTACTTGACTTGCGGATCAAAATGGTAGAGCCAATTTGCATGATTCGACTTCCGAGTTTGTGCACATGTTGGACAATAATGCCGTCGACATTGATCAAGCCCCGATCGGTTATTGCAACTACAATGCGATGGATGATGGTGTGCACGGTCGCGGTGAGGAAGGACATGGGGTGGAGGATATTGGAGAACGGGTGTTCGGCCAAGCGCAAGCAAAAGTGCGCGTGAGGTCGAAGAACTACATGCAATTGGAAGACTGAGTCTTGATCGAGGCTTGGGAAGTTGTGTCTCTTGATGCGTGCACCGACACTGATCAAACCGCCAAGCGGTATTGTCAAAAGATAGAGGACGAATTCTTATGAACGATGAAAAAGTATCCATCAAGGACGCCCCACACCTATCGGTCACTCCAAGGTCATTGGGGTGTGATCAAGACGTTTTGTAGTCGTTGGAGTGGTTGCGTGGAGGAAGTCCGCAATGCTCCTCCAAGTGGTACCGTTGAAGCCGATTATGTGAATTTGTTTTCACACCCAAGTAACGCAAAATGATTATGTGAGTGGTTGCATGTGACATACTTTGACATTTTTTCATTTTTGGCCAAAATTGCACAAGAAAGGTACAAGCACATGGAAGCTTCCATTGGTAGGCCATTTGCACTAGAGCCTTGTTGGGAATTGTTTGAAAAGTGCGACAAGTGGGATTTGATTGACAAAAAATCCCCATAAAAGAGAGGTTCACTCACCAAGTTGGATGATGATGATGAAGATGACGATGGCCCAAGAAACAAGAAGAAGCTTGATGGAAACAAGAAGGCCACAGACAAGATCAAGAGGGAAGCGGAGGCATCAAGCTTGCGGGACAAGATAAATCACATGATCAAGTCCAATGAGGCATTGGTGATCAAGACATTGGAGGCAAAGAAAGAGTTGGCCAATAAGAAGTCTCAAGAGAAGGAAGAGAAGTGACAACTACTCAAGGAGGAGACCAAGCACAAGGCCCCAGTTGAGGAGAGAAGAGCCATGGCCAAGGAGAACAAAGCCCAACCAAGCTCCTTCAAGAGGAGAACAAGATCATGATGATGAATGAAAATGATATGGACGAGCTCACCAAAGAATGTCAAGCCATAGCAATATTGGAGATCTTGGAGAGGAGGAGGCTAGCCGGAAGAGGCCATGCAATGCCAATGTTCACTGAGCAAGGTGGTTCGACAAGTGGTGGTTTCAATGGTGGCGGTGAAGATTTCATCTTGTGATGATGATGATGGATGTGATGTCTTTTGGGTTGTGGCGCGAAAAGTATGTTCAAATGTCATCAAAACTGTGTTTGAATTCTCATAATTTGTGTTTTATTTATCAAAATGACGGTCAATTATTTTGTGTGGTTTTACGGTTTGAGGGCCGAAATCGGTAGTGCATGGAACAAAGACCGCAAATCGAGGGGATATTCTGTTTTACCGGTTGGATTTGCGGGCTCTGTTCGGCCGCACTCGATTTCAACCTTTAAATCACATTTTCTCGCACCTTATCCGCGGTTTAAGGGCCGCAACTTTAAGGGGTGTGCTAGAGATGCTCTTACATTTACATCATGTGCCAATAAGAAAGAGTTAAGATGATAAATAAAGAAACACCAGAGAACGAGTAATAAAAGGTTTAAATAGCACTTATTTTGTTGTTTAATCGCAAAATTACTTGGCCAAGCCCATACATAGCTCAAATTTGATAATAGAATAAAGAAAAAAAGTCCATTTTATCACCCTCAACAAAATCGCTGGTTCACATTACCCCGTGATGTTTTTCTGGTTCCCTTAACCCCTTACACAATCCTATACCGGACAAAAAAACCCTCGATGGTTTGCCTAGACCGGATGCTGACTTGGACACAATCATAGGGGGTATTTGACCTGCGGGTGGGTCCTACTCATCGTCTTCAACCCCTCGCCAAGAGCACACTGCATGGTGTGCGTTCATGCCTCAACGACCACCTCCTTCTCCACGTTGTCCCTTGCGTCCCCGAGCCTATCTTCGCGTCATAGAGATGTGCACGACCTCCTCTACCCCTTCTCTATTTTGTAGCTCCTTCTCCCCTTCATTAGCTCTCTCCAGAGTGTTTCTGAGAGAAAATGTCGCCACTGTCCTCTGTCCTCACGGTCACCGGCCACTCCTTGCTTCACAAACATGTCTAGGAGCTCCGCCTAGACGCCTTGAACGTCTGTGTAGAAGAGCTCGAGCTCAGTACACTGCATAGCGCTAACCACCGTCGTCTTCCTCATCGGAATTTGAAGATCGCCGTTGTCGATTCAAGCACTTCAGAGGCTCCCCAAGCTAGAATAGATTCCCTATGAGTTCATTGTGAGATCCTACACATTTGCCCTCTTCCGCCTTTGTCGAATTCGTCCTCCAACTAAGGTGTCTGCCATAACAAAAGCCGTTGCCCGCCATTGCCAATGAGCTCGTTGCTGCCAAGCTCTCCGAGGCACCCCATGTTATCCAGCAAGCTCCTGCTGCCCCGTACTTGCCACCCTAATACTCATCTTGCTTGTCCAGATGCTCCTTCGCTGTTGAACATATTGTATAGGTCCACGTTGTGTATGTGCACTCGTCACGTCTCCCTCTTCCTGTAACTTGGGAGACAAGACTTGAGTGCCCCCTTGTACCTATATATATGTCATGTGCATGATCAATAGAATTATCTATGCACAAATCTCTTTCTACATGGTATCAGTTTTCCCTACGATCCTTTACCATACCGCTTCCGCCAAACCCTAGCCGGGCAGCCGTCGCCGCACCCTCTACCTGCCGCCGCCGCCGCCCTAGATCGCCGCCGCCTACTCTCCTGGCCGCCACCGCCTCCTCCTTCTCTCCCCTCGCCGCCGCCGCGCCTCTCAACCCCAAGCGCCGCCGCCACCCCTCTCCAAAACCTTAAGCCTCCGCAGCCATCCAATCTCCACCACCCTAGCCGCCGCCGCCGCTTGTCTCTCTCCTCGCCGCCATGTCCTCCAACGCCTCTACCTACTCCAACCCCTTCGCCGGACCCGATCCCGCCGACGTACGTGACATCAACATCCACGACCGCGTCCGTGTCATCCTCGACGCGACCGACTCCACGTTCTTTGCGTGGAAGACGTACTTCTCGCTCCTCTTTCGTGAGAACAATCTCGTGTATCACATTGATGGCTCCGTCGACTTCCGCACCATGGTGGGCGACTCCGAGTGGACCGCCATCGATGCCACGCTCATCCGGTGGTTCTTCACCACCATCTCCAAGGACTTGTTCCACACCGTCGTGAGCGATGGCGACGATGCCCGCGCCGTCTGGGTCAAGCTCAATGGCCTCTTCACCGACAACAAGCTTCAACGCCGTGTTTTTCTGCAGCAGGAATTTTTCGACTGTCATCAAGATGATCAGTCCATTGATGACTACTGCCGCCGCCTGAAGACGTTGGCGGATGACCTCCGCGACATCGGCGCCAAGGTGGCCGCCGACATCCTCCTCAGCACACTCGCCGCCGGCCTCAACGAGGACTTCGGCAATGCCGCCGCCAACCTCACTCTCATGCCGGAGCCCTCCTTCCCCAAGTTCGTGGCATACTTGCGGTTGGAGGAGCGCCGGATGAAGGGCGTCAAGAAGCGCGTGCAACCACGCCCTCGCCGCCGGCACGTCTCGTGGCGCCCCGTCGCCCGCTGCTGCTCTGGCCCCACGGTCGCAGCCCCCTCCCTCGGTGCCGCCGGGATTCTTTCCCCATCCGTCCGCACCGCCCGCTGCTCCCCAGCCGCAAGGCGGTGGCCGCCGCGACAACCGCCGTGGTGGCGGCCGCAAGCAGCAACAGTCCCATGGGGGGGGGGGGGCCTCCCCAGCCGTAGTTGCCGCTTCAGGCCAACCCGCCATGGTCATATGGCGCCAACCCATGGACCAGCGTCGTCCATGCGTACTCCATGCCGGTTCCACGGGCTCCCGCCCCGGGCACCCTTGGCTCCCGTCCGGCAGGTCACCACGCGTACCTCGCTGCGTCGGGCGCCGGCCCCTATCCGGCCCTGCCTATGGCGCTCCGGGTGGCTACAGTGCTGCCCAGGCTCCCACCTACGGCGCCCCTACCGTGCCGGCCTACGGCGGGTACTACCCGCCTCAGGTGTCTTCACCGTGGGACCCGTCCCTGCTCGCCGCACTTCACTCGGCCCCGTCGCCCTCCACTTATGGCGGTGGAGGTGACTGGTTCTTGGACTCGGGCGCCACCGCTCATATGACTGCCTATCCCAGTAACCTCATGTCTTCCACTCGTGTCCATACTCCCACCCGTATCACCGTTGGTAACGGTTCCTCCCTACCCATCACTCATGTCGGTCATACCTTGTTTCCTTCCGCCATCAGTCCTATTCACATGTCTAATGTTCTAGTTTCTCCTGACTTAGTTACTAATCTTGTCTCTGTTCGTCAACTCACTCGTGACAATCCTATTACCATTGAATTTGACGCCGCTGGTTTTTCTGTGAAGGACGCCCATACACGGATGGTTCTCTTCCGATGTGACAGCCTAGGGCCCCTCTACTCGGTGCATCGCCGTGCCGCCACCACCACCCGTCCAGCCGCCTTTGCCGCCAGCTTTGATCTTTGGCACGCCCGCCTCGGTCATCCCAACTCCACCGCCTTGCGTCAAATTCTTCAAAGTTTTTCATTCTCATGTAATAAGGTTGAGAACCACACTTGTGAGGCCTGCCGCCTTGGCAAACATGTGCGTCTTCCGTTTAGCGAGTCCACACACATTTCCACCTTTCTGTTTCAATTGCTACATAGTGATGTTTGGACGTCCCCGGTTGCTAGCAACACCGGTTATTTATACTACTTGGTGATCTTGGATGATTTTTCACATTATGTGTGGACCTTTCCTCTTCGTCGCAAGTCCGACGCCCTCGCCACACTCACCGCCTTTTAGGCCTATGTCACCACCCAGTTTGGTCGTCCCATCCTAGCCTTGCAAACTGACAACGGAAAAGAATTTGACAACGCAACTTTTTGCCACCTGCTTGCGTCCCACGGCACCACCTTCCGCCTCACCTGCCCATACACATCGCAACAAAATGGTCGTGCCGAGCGTGTCCTTCGTACTCTCAACGATTGTGTCCGCACATTGCTCTTTCACTCCAACGTGCCCCCTCGTTTCTGGCCGGATGCCCTTGCAACCGCCAGCCTTCTCCTTAACATTCGCCCAACTCGTTCTCGTTGGAACTACACACCGCACCAGCTACTCTTTGGCGCGGTTCCATCCTATGATGGTCTCCGCATCTTCAGGTGTCTCTGTTATCCTAGCACCGCGTCCACCACCCCTCATAAACTCGCCCCTCGGTTGCTTCCTTGTATATTCCTTGGTTACCCATCCAACACCAAAGGTTACCGGTGCTATGATCCAGTCTCCCATCGTGTCTTCACTTCACGGCACGTGTACTTTGATGAGATGGTGTTTCCGTTTCAGCAGGTACCCCCCACCTCGGCGCCTTCTGCCATGCGGCTCGCCCCTGCTACCACCCCTGGCGAGCCGCACACCGAGCCGCGCCGCGCCACCCTGGCCCTGCCTGCGCCTCAGGCCGGCTCTTCTGGTGCCCGACTACCGTGGTTGCCTCCCGGCTGTGGATCCCTCGGTGGCTCCCGACGTCGCCCCCGCTACAACGGCCCCCCGCGTGGTCCTGGCCGGCGTCCCCTCGGCTACCGGCACCCCCTCGGCGCCCGGCGTGGCCTCCGCAGTCCGTGACGCGCCTGCAGGCGCCCCCTTGGCACCCCAGCCGACTGCGCCCATACCACATCACAGTGTGGTTACCCGGGCCCGGGCTGGGTCACTTCGTCCCAGCACACGCTACGGTGCCGACGAGTACGCGTGTGCCGCCTCCACCTCGACCTCAGCTTCGCTCCCCACTTCCGCACGTGCAGCCCTTCGGGACCCGAACTGGCTCGTTGCGATGCTTGGGGAGTTCGACGCTCTTCAGTGCAACCACACGTGGTAGCTTGTGCCGCAGCCCCCTCGTGCCAATGTCATCACCGGCAAGTGGGTCTTCCGCGTCAAGACTCGCCCCGGCGGTTCCCTCGAGCGCTACAAAGCACGGTGGGTCGTGCATGGTTTTCACCAACGCGCTGGCGTGGACTTCACCGACACCTTCGCCCCGGTTGTCAAACCGGGCACGATACGCGACATACTCCAGCTTGCTGCTTCTCGTACCTGGCCAGTTCACCAGCTTGATGTGTCCAATGCGTTCTTGCATGACCATCTCGACGAGCAGGTGTTCTGTCAGCAGCCCACTGGTTTCGCCGACTCCGCTCATCCAGATCACGTGTGCTTTCTTGCTTGTTCTCTGTACGGGTTGAAGCAGGCTCCTCGGGCGTGATACCAGCAGATTGCAACCTTTCTCGAGCAGCAGGGGTTCCGGTCCACACGGTCCGATGCCTCTCTGTTTGTCTACCATCAGGGAGCTGCCACCGCGTACCTTCTCCTATACGTCGACGACATCACCCTGACTGCATCTTCGCCAGCACTGCTTCAGCTGATCACCAGTCGCCTTCGTGCTGAGTTTGCCCTCAAGGACTTGGGAGCTCTTCACTACTTCCTTGGCATTGAGGTCACTCGCAGTGCTACTGGCTTTCACCTCCAGCAGCAGAAGTATGCCTGTGAGATATTGGAGCGAGCTGGCATGCTTAACTGCAAGTCTGTCCCCACGCCCGTCGACACGAAGGCCAAGGTGTCCGCCGTTGAGGGCTCTCCGGTGTCCGACGCACCCTTCTACCGCTCCATCATTGGTGCTCTCCAGTACTTAACCCTCACGCGTCCAGATATTCAGTATGCTGTCCAGCAGGTGTGCCTCCACATGCATGGTCCTCGTGACACCCATTGGGCGTTGGTACAGCGCCTCCTTCGGTATCTTCGCGGTACCACAGCCTTGGGTCTCACTCTGACGGCGTCCCCTGACACCAGCCTCATCGCCTACTCCGACGCCGACTGGGCTGGGTGTCCTGACACACGGCGCTCCACCTCTGGCTACTGCGTCTACCTTGGACCCTCTCTGATTTCGTGGTCGTCTAAACGACAACCCACTGTCTCACGATCGAGCGCCGAGGCTGAGTACAGGGCTGTGGCTAACGCCGTTGCAGAGTGCACCTGGCTACGCCAGCTCCTTCAGGAACTTCACTCTGCGGTTCCAAAGGCCACACTTGTCTACTGTGACAACGTCTCCGCGGTCTACCTCACGGCCAACCCTGTTCATCATCGCCGGACGAAGCATATTGAGCTTGACATTCACTTCGTTCGGGAGCATGTTGCCCTTGGCCGTGTTCGCGTCATGCATGTGCCCACTGATCAACAGTTCGCCGATGTCATGACAAAGGGACTCCCTACTTCGACCTTTGAGGGGTTTCGGTCCAGTGTTTGCGTCACCGGTGCCGCTTCGACTGCGGGGGGGGGGGGGGGGGGGGGTGTTGAACATATTGTATAGGTCCACGTTGTGTATGTGCACTTGTCACGTCTCCCTCCTCCTGTAACTTGGGAGACAAGACTTGAGTGCCCCCTTGTACCTATATATATGCCATGTGCATGATCAATAGAATTATCTATGCACAAATCTCTTTCTACATTCGCAGTTGCCCAGCTCGCTGCCGCCGCCAGCACCACCCACCCCGGCACTAGCTGCTGCAATGAGTTGACGCGCCTCATTGTGCTCGACATGCAGTGCCCACGCAAGCATCCAGCCTCCGCTGGAATTGGCCGACCGACGTTGTCCGTCGTGCTCCGGTTAGCCACCGGCTAAACCTATCATTAACACTTAATTAATCCATCCCGCGAGTCACTGCCAAGAGGGTCCCATTGCCTAATTAACCACATGGCTAATTCCCTGTTTTGGTTAAGTTGATCCTCGTGGCCCCACCCGCAGGTCAAAACCACCATTGACCAGTGCCACGTCAGCTGCAAGTCAAGACAAACCACCCATATTTTTTTTGTGCGGTATAGGTTTTTCTAGGGGGTGAACAGAGCACAAAAATAGATCAGGGGGTAATGTGAACCACCAACTTTGTTGAGTGTAGTAAAATGGATTTTTTTCTAGAATAAACTAGGAAGACCAGTTTCTTTTGTTCATTGAACAAGTGCAATTCTGAATATACCAGTACAAACTCGTAGAAGAATTTTAGGAGTCACTCTTGTATATACCAATACAAACTCATACAAGGCTTTAATAAGATGAGCATATTCAAAGGAACCGATTGTACTTGATGAGCTTTAATAATATTCAAAGGAACTAGTCAATTAGATATTGCAAATGTTAGGCATATACAAGAGGGGATCTCTACTAGGAATTTCAATACATTGACAAACATAACATTAGGAAATGGAGGGGTCCTTGTATATACCAATCATGTCATCACTATTTGAAAAAAGACGTTGCTTTGCCATCAACCTTTTTCCCCATCAACAAATGCAAATGAGATGGAAAACATATATGAAAGGGAACAAATACAAACAACTTACACCTAACTATGTCTATTATACATGCCATGAGAAAGATCATTCCGAATATTTGTCCACTCATTTGAAGTTGAGATAGAAGTAATGAATTCTAGTTGGTCTAATTCGCCCTCCATGTCTTCCAACATTTCTTGCATTATTGGCTCATTGATATCAAGTGGTTGATATGCATTATTTGAGATGCAATATTATGCAAAAGTTTGCAGATGCCATGGTGATTCAACATTGGGTCTTGAAAACAAAGGGGAGCTCAAAATCCCCCACCGACCCTTGAGCCTTCTAAAGCACCTTTCTACAATACTCCAGGCTCTAGCGTGGCACATGTTGAGACACTCCTCTCCATTATGAGGTGGATTTTGTGGTGTCCAACCACCCAAGTGGCACCTTTGACATCGGCATGGAGCTAAAAATCCCCGCGCGTTTGTGTAGCCAACATCTACAAGGTAATATTGGCCTTTAGGGACACGCAACCAATTTGGGCCTCAGATGGCATCCCTAAGATTTTCCCACTTTCCTATTTTTGAGATGGTGTGATAATACATACAAAAATGATGGCACTATATTCTCTAATGATGTGTTCCTTCTACCCTTTAGAACACCAACATCGCTCACCATCTCACATAATATATGGCACAATCTCCTATTGTGATAGCCCGAGACCGACGCTCGAGAAGATTCCCCTTTTTTCCTATCTCGTCGTGTGACTCGTTTGATTGACGCATTCATCATCGCATCATTCGCATCACCAGCATTGCATCGGCACTCCGCTGCCGCCCGTTTTCAAAACTTGCATCCGTTATTAGTTGCCAGTTCTCTCCGTGTTCGTCATTGACTGTTTTGAGACCAACCACACACGCACGTGCCCGTGGCATCGTTAAAATATTTGTTTTTAAAAGTGTGCGGAAAATATTCTCGGATTGAGTTGAAAATTGGCGTGCAGTATTATTTTAAGGTAGGTAGACTACCTGCCAAACTTCATCGCAATCGGAGTCCGTTTGATACCCGAACGACCGACTGTAGCGGCACCGTCAGCGGGTTATCATCACAGTTTTCGGTGTTTTAAATCTCTGTTGCCGGGTCGCACTTTTTCCCTGTCATCCCTACATAGCCCAACTACACGGCTCAACCAGCCCACCGTGCCAACCCTGCGACCACGGACGTCCGATCACGATCGCGCGGTCGAAATCGGCCCTGAAAACCCCCAAACCCTAGCCAAATCTGCTATAAATGGGCGTTCCCACGTCCAAATCGGGCAGCCCGAGCCCTGCCTCGGGATCAGTGCGCCCCCTCAAACCCTAGCGCAACCTATCCTCCTCCCTCAGCCGCCAGACCCATCCGGGCCCAGATCAGGCCCTCCCTGGGCCCGGGTCGCGCCGCCGCCAGCCGCCCGAAGCTCCTGCCCGAGCCCCGATTTGTATCTCGTCCGCCGCCTTGCACCTTCCCTCGCAGGGCGCCGCCCTGCTGCTTGCCACCGGACCTGCGGGTCGCCTTTCGCCGGATATGCAGGAGCTCCGCCGTCGGAGGCCGGAGCGCCGCTGCTCGTTGGCCTGCTTACCCGTTGCCATCCGCTCCTCCCGAAGCCCGAGCTCCCTTAGAGAGGTCAGGATCGAGCAGCTCGCCTCGTGGGAGCCCGGGAAACTCCCCGCAGTCGCAGCTCCCACCGGTGCCCGCCGCCTGCACTTGATGAGCCATATATGTAAATGGACTAGAACGACAAATAGAATCATGTGAACCAATTTGTTTTGGCATTTAACTAACATAAAATGTGATTATGACAAATCTGGACAGATTTAGAATTTAATGAGTGGGGTCAGTTCGGAGACGCTATATGTCGTTTCCGGCCTCATTAAAATGCCTAGATAGGTATTTTAATTTGTTGTTCACCTCGTGCCATGTTTAAAGAATATTTAATATTGCCGGTAACTAAACGAGAGAAAACTAAATAATTCGTGTGTGGAGTTCCGTCAATATGCAACTCGTTGCATATTGAGCTTCACTTAATGTGCAACGTTTGTTTGTAGTGAATTGCCATGCCATGCCTTGCATAATTTAAACTGATCACGCATCATATGTGTTGCATCATGTCGTGCATGTGCCGTGGTGAATCTCAGTGTCGATTCTTGTTTCCGGTTTGCTTCATCTCGATAGAGTTCCGCAAGCGTGTCAGAATGTGAGGACCCGTTTGACTACGTCGGTTCGTCTACTTCACGGAGTCGTTCTTCTTCCAAGCGAGATCTTAGGCAAGATGAACATTTCCCCAGATATCATTACTATCATTGCCATGATAGTTGTTTCGTTTCTACCGTTATGTCTCCGTGCCTACCACATGTTAAATATCAGCCTCCCAACATTGCCATGAAAACCTTCAACCTGTCTACAACCTACCAAAGCACTGATTGGCTATGTTACCACTTGCTTAACCTTTGGATACCGTTGCTAGTTGTAGGTGTAGTTGCTTCCATGTGATAACATGGGTTCCTTGTTATATCACCCTTTTATTGTTAATTAACTTAATGCACCTATATACTTGGTAAAAGGTGGAAGGCTTGGCCTTTCTAGCCTGGTGTTTTGTTCCACCTTTGTCGCCCTTAGTTTCGGCTACCGGTGTTATGTTCCATAAATGAGCGCTCCTAACATGCTTGGAGTCATTACGGGGACCCCCTAGATTCTCGTTTTGGGATAAAGCTCGTCTCGCAAGGCCCAACATTGGCACTATATTTTCCCAACATAATAATTTTGTTAATACTGAAAACATAGGGCGCCATGAACCTGAGAAGTAATTGAACATAATACAGGAGGGCCAGTGCTGATGGTACCGGTCCAAAACAGAGCATCGTGCGGGCCCAATCCAGGGAAACTCGGGTGATGTCTATCAGGCCACCGTACGCTTTGCTTATCCGTCGTGTCCTTAGAACGAGATACATGGCTCCTATCGAGATCGTCGACACGTCGGGTGGCCTTGATGGACTTGTTTTACCTTTCTCGAGCGTCTTGTGCAAGGTATTCCGAGGATGCTTTGGGCTATCTCGAGGTTGAGATTTTCCAATAGGAACCCGAGGAGATCACGGGTTGCCCTGATCGAGGTCATTCCATCGTAGCGTGTGGTAGTTTGTGATGGACTAGTTGGAGCACACCTGCATGGTTAAATCTTTCGGAAAGCCTTGCCCGTGGTTATGTGGCAACGTGGAAACTTTTTTTAACATCCGGTTCTAGAAAACTTGAAGTAAACTTAATTAAAAACTTGCCAACTGAGTGCATCACCGTGAATGTCTACTTCGTGAGCTCCTTCTCCTATCGAGGACATGGTGGGGTTATGTCTGACGTAAGTAGGGGTTCAGGATCATTAATTTGATCATCAGTAGCTCACGTCCGCTAAGGTTAGATCATCCCCCTCTTATTCTTGTACTCGTAAGTTAACCACCTCAAATAAATGCTTAGTCGCTTGCTGCAGCCTCACCACTTAACCATACCTCACCCATTAAGCTTTGCTAGTCTTGATACCTTTGGAAATGATATTGCTAAGTCCTCGGTGGCTCACATAATACTACAAAACCAGTTGCAGGTACAGGTAACGGGTTACTTGACGTGAGGGCGATGATTGTTCATTTGGACTTTCTTCTTCTTCTTCTTCATCGATCTAGGATGGGTTCCAGGCCGGCAGCCTGGGATAGCAAGGATGGACGTCGTCCTTTTATCGTTTGTTTTCGTCTGTAGTCGGACCCTGCTCTTCTTCATGATGATTGTATGTATTGTACTAATGTGACTCTGATGTAGTTTGTGGTGAGTGTAAGCCAATTCCATATACTCATCTTTTCAGTACATGTACTTGTAACGATATCCATTCTTGCGCAACGGCGAGATGTGTTTCTATCCCTGTCGAGGCCCTCGAGCCAAAATAAGGATAGGACCGCATCTTGAGCGTTACAAGTTGGTATCAGAGCAGTACAGACCTAGGAGCCCCCTTGATTGATCAAACTTGGCCGAGTCGAGTCTAGTAAGAATCTGCTTTGAGTCTAGTTATATATGAGAGAGTACGATTCTTTTTTCTCCTCTTCTATGCTCTTGTGAGGAATCTTGACGTAATAATTTCAATTCTACTTCTCTTCTCACTCAAATTCTTTTGGGATCACGCAGATATTTTTGGAATCTATATGATGTCGATGTGACGGTGTTCTGTCTTGGTGCCTCATGTCTGACTTGATTTCTTCCGGGGTGTTGAGCTCCAGCGGATTCTTGAGCACATCGTTATCATTCAGATTTCTTAGTATCTCAGGATGAAGGATGTTCAAAATTGCTTCAATACTAGTAGTGGTGAGAGGAGTCTGGCTTCCCCAGTAGTGGTGCAGAGGGTCTGAGATAGATGAAGTTCGGAGATTCTGGTTATGTGTTAACAAATGTGATACACTGGACGGCTTAGTATAGGACTTAAGTGATATATTACTCCTTGTATCCATGGATCCGATTGCATGACCATAAATTTTGGGAGTTCTTAGGTGGGAATTCAAGTAGTTACTTATAGGACAATCTTCCAGCAAATGCATGTTGTGAGGTTGGGGTTCGACATTTAGTGGATTAGTTTGTTAACGGTCGTCTTACAACGGTTCTCGTTGTGTCTTAAAGAGTCCTTGTAGCTTGCTACGACTTGGGGACGCTTCGTATGTCGTGTGCACTGCCTTGTACATGATGTCTACTGTAGGATAGAGCCCGTGCGATCCTATCCACAAAAATATCGGACGAAATCTCTGTCATGAATTTGTTCTGGCTTGTTTCGTAAGCCTCATCCTTTGTTTTGTTGGAATATGGTAATTCGAGTTGCTTTGATGTCAAGTGGCAAATTCATATCTTTTCCAAGTGGTGTTCTCATATTTTTGGGAATGCAAAATCTTTGCTCAATCAAGTTGTCTTACCAATTATTTTCAACCGGTGTGCTTCTCTTCAAGTGAATTCAAGCCTCTCCAATTTTGCAAGATCAATCTCTCATTTCTTCCGGAGTTTGTCTCATCTGTCCCAACTTGTCTTTGTTTTTCCCGCCCTCCCTCCCCTTTTCTCAAATGATTTAATTATCGTCCAAGTGCATTTCAATTCATTGATGCTTCCGCTGTCTTTTCTTTTCTCTCTTATATGGTGATGCATTGTGAAGATTCTCAGGAGTTTAGGGTTCATCTTTCTCCATTCTTGTTTTCATTCCGGTGGATTCAATTCAAGATCTCGGTGTTCATCATATCCTTCTCATTTGTTTGGAAATTCTTTTCAAGTCTTTTCTTGTTTTCCACCCCTCTCTATTCTATCCGGAGTGTTCAAGATATCCCAGAGTCTCTTGTTTTCAATCCTTCCAAATAATTCGAGGTTCTAACCTCATCAAGTTTTCTTTGTACCGGTGGAATCTCTCTCTTTCTGAGCAATCTTTTCAATGGTGTTTTCTTTGAGTGGGCCCATAACCCACAGGTTTCTCCCAGGATCTTATCTGGCTCTTCTGCTTTTTCCGAAGATCTCTATTCTTTTTCAATTATGACATAAGTATGAATTTCACCAGTCATATTCCTTCTCCAAGATTGCTTCAAATTATTTCTCATCATTGGCTCAACTTTTCATATTTTTATTCCGGAGTGTATCAGTTATTTTGGTGGTGTCCCTTCTCATCATTCTCAGCTTGGAAGACCGAAGGAGTGTTTCTCTCAAATCTTGGTCCATTCTCTTGAAGATTCTTCATTTCAGCTCTGTGTTATCATCTTGAATTGTTCCTGGTCACGAGAAATCCCTTTCTTGCTATCCGATGCATTTCCAATTTGTTTCATTTCTCGATCCTCCGAAGGCCATCATTTCAGAAGATTTCTTCGTTCTCAGCTTTCAACTTTCATCCTCAAATTCTTCTCAATCTTTGTCTCTTCGTTTGTCTCTCAATTATTCCGATGCCTTGTTTAAGTTTGTCTCTCAGGTGGCTCATGATCTCTTCGTTCTGATGTATCTCCATTCATTCTTGTTATCCCCATTCATTCCAATTCTTACCGGTGCTTCCTTCAATTATGCTTCAAGTGGTGCATATCTATCTCTCTCTTCAAGTTTCTTTCCAAAAGAATAAGTTGCATGCTAAATCTGTTGCTTGTCGTCAATTTAACTTGATGAAGGATAAGCATAACATAATTCTTATTCTTGTTTCATAGTGATTTCAATTCTTTTTCCGAAGTGGCTCATGATATCAATTCTTTTCCCAACTACTCCATCTTTTCTTTTCCTTTATCCTTTGAGGTGGTGTTATAGCGTACTTGTTAGTGAAGGAGTCTCGAAGAGAAGTTGATTCAAGAATGAAATATGTAAACCCACCAAATTCCTTGATCATGAGTTATTTTAACCCATGATTTCTTCATTGAGCTATCTTGGTTTAGACTTCACCTAAAGCCTTGTCTAAGGATTGCGGCTATTATGGTGATTATCGTTGATCCAAGTTCTCAATGTTTTTCCTCTTGGTGAAAGAAGTTGTACATATCTTGTTTCTTTCAGTCAATCCTTGTTTCCGTTAGTGGCTGGTTGTCACCTCGTAATTGTTGAGATGGTTTTCATAAGTCCACTACAAGATTGTTCTTTTCGTTGTTGGTTTGCCAACAACTCCGTTCAATTCTTCTTGCAAGGCTGCTTGTAAAATTCAATGGTGGTAGTAATTGTCATTTTCTTCTTTATTCTTTCTTTCCATGATCTAGTTTTCTATTCTCTTGTTCCGAAGTTGTTGTGATGTTGCTCTCTTAAATCTATCTTCTTGTTCATGTTCTCTCCTTGCTTGTTCAATTTAGTTAGCTTGTTGTGAATCTTCTCAAGATCTTTCCATTTTATCGAATTTTGTCCCCTTTTCCTACCGAAGTGCTGCCGAAATTTTATATGAATTCTTGCTTGTTTCTCATGTCATTCTTCACCTCTTTGCAACCTTCAAGAGTCATTGGTTTCACTCATTTGTCACACAAGCAATTAAGTTTTACCTCTTGCTCTTTCTCTTCCTGTTCCCCTTTCATTCTTGGATCTCGGGTCGAGATCCTCTTGTAGTGTAGGAGAGTTGTGAAAGCCCGAGACCGAAGATCCAGAAGATTCCCCTTTTTTCCTATCTCGTCGTGTGATTCATTTGATTGACGCATTCATCATCACATCATCAGCATTGCATCGACACTTAGTTGCCCCCCGTTTTCAAAACTTGCATCCGTTATTAGTTTCCGGTTCTCTCCGTGTTCGTCGTTGACCGTTTTGAGACCAACCACACACGCATGCGCCCGCGACATCGTTAAAATATTTGTTTTTAAAAGTGTCTAGAAAATATTCTCCGATTGGGTTGAAACTTGGCGTGCGGTATTATTTTTAAGGAAGGTAGACCGCCTGCCCAATTTTGTCGCAATAGGAGTCCGATTGATACCCAAACAGTCGACCGTAGCGGCACTGTCAGCGGGTTATCGTCGGACGTTTTCTGTGTTTTAAATCTCAATCACCGGGTCACACTATTTCCCTCTCATCCCTACATAGCCCAACTACACGGCCCAACCAGCCCACCGTTCCAACCCTGTCACCGAGGACGTCCGATCACGATCGTGCGGTCGAAATCGGCCCTGAAAACCCCAAACCCTAGCCAAATCTGCTATAAATGGGCATTCCCACGTCCAAATCGGGCAGCCCCAGCCCTTCCTCGAGATCCGTGCGCCCCCTCAAACCCTAGCGCAGCCTCTCCTCCTCCCTCAGCTGCCAGACCCATCCGGGCCCAGATCAGGCCCTCCCCGGGCCCGGGTCGCGCCGCCGCCAGCCGCCGGAAGCTCCTCCCGAGGCCCGATTTGCATCCCGTCCGTCGCCTCGCACCTTCCCTCGCCGGCCGCCACCGTGCTACTTGCCGCCGGACCTGCGGGTCGCCTTCCGCCGGATCTGCACGAGCTCCGCCGCTGCTCGCCGGCATGCTTCCCTGCCGCCATCCGCTCCTCCCATAGCCCGAGCTCCCTTAGAGAGCTGAGGATCGAGGAACTCGCCCCGTGGAGCCCGGGAAACTCCCCGCAGTCGCAGCTCCCGCCGGTGCCCGCCGCCTGCACCGAGAGGCCTCGCCGTCGGCCGCCGTCGAGTTACCGTCGCTTGGCTGATCTAGATCGGTCCGGAGCACCGAGCCCAGCGCCACCAACCGATCCCTGTGCTAGCACCGTGGGCCGGCCTCCCGCCTGGCCCAGGCCTCGCCTCGGCCAGCTCCACGCGCGGTCCAGCGCGCCCCTTTGGCCAAGCCGCGAGCCGACCCATCTCCTCCAAGCTGGGCCTCGAAGCCCCAAGGTGAGAACCCTCTCATGCCTCTATTTCGTGCCCTGGGCGCTTGGTTGCTACCCAGCGCCCAGCTCTGTTTCGGCCCATATGCATGATTCGGCCCATTTACTTCTTTTAGGGTTTTTATGAATTCAGTATTTTCAGAAATATATATGATTTTAGATCGTCCGTAATTATTATTCGGAGCGTCGGATCGCGACAAGTTCTATATGTAAGTTGGCTAGAATTTCACGTAGATTAATAATTTCCAACTTGCATGCATGATAAAAATACTTAAACATGTTGTTTGCATCAGTTTGCGTGTCGACGTGATATAAACGGTTTAGGTCGTAATTAATTAACCATAGCTCCGTTGGAGATGAGCCATATATGTAAATGGACTAGAACGACGAGGAGAATCACGTGAACCACTTTGTTTTTCCGTTTAACAAGCATAAAATGTGATTATGACAAATCTGGACAGATATAGAATTTAATGAGTGGGGTCAGTTCGGAGATGCTATATGTCGTTTCCCGCCTCATTTAAAATGCCTAGATAGGTAGTTTAATTTGTTCTCACCTCGTGCCATGTTTAAGGACTATTTATTATTGCCTGTAACTAAACAAGAGCAAAGTAAATAATTTGTTTGTGGAGTTCCGTCAATATGCAACTCGTTGCATATTGAGCTTCATTTAATGTGTAGCGTTTGACTGTTGTGACTTGCCACGCCATGCCTTGCATAATTTAAACTGATCATGCATCATATGTGTTGCATCATGTTGTGCATGTGCCATGTTGAATATCAGTGTTGATTATTGTTTCCGGTTTGCTCCGTCTGGATAGAGTTCCGCAAGCGTGTCGGAATGTGAGGACCCATTCGACTACGTCGGTTCGTCTGCTTCATGGAGTCGTTCTTCTTCCAAGCGGGATCTCAGGCAAGATGAACATTTCCCCAGATATCATTACTATCATTGCCATGCTAGTTGTTACGTTTCTACCGTTATGTCTCGCTGCCTACCACATGTTAAATATCAGCCTCTCAACATTGCCATGAAAACCTTCAACCTGTCGACAACCTAGCAAACCACTGATTGGCTATGTTACCGCTTGCTTATCCTTTGGATAGCGTTGCTAGTTGTAGGTGCAGTTGATTCCATGTGATAACATGGGTTCCTTGTTATCTCACCCTATTATTGTTAATTAACTTAATGCACCTATATACTTGGTAAAAGGTGGAAGGCTCAACCTTTCTAGCCTGGTGTTTTGTTCCACCTTTGCCGCCCTTAGTTTCGGCTACCGGTGTTATGTTCCATAAATGAGCGCTCCTAACATGCTTGGGGTTGTTATGGGAACCCCCTATATTCTCGTTTTAGGATAAAGCTCGTCTCGCAAGGCCCAACATTGGTAGTATATTTGCCCAACATAATAATTTTGTTAATACTGAAAAACATGGAGCGTCATGAACCCAAGGAGTAATTCAACATAATACAGGGAGGGCTAGTGTTGATGGTGCTGGTCCTGAACAGAGCACCGTGCGGGGCCAACCTGGGGCAACTCGGGTGATGTCTATCAGGCCACCGTACGCTTCACTTATCCATCGTGTCCTGAGAACGAGATACGCGGCTCCTATCGGGATGGTCGACACGTCGGGCGACCTTGCTGGACTTGTTTTACCTTTCTCGAGCGTCTTGTGCGAGGGATTCCGAGGATGCTTTGGGCTATCTCGAGGTTGAGGTTTTCCAATAGGAACCCGAGGAGATCACGGGTTTCCGTGATCGAGGTCATCCCGTCGCAGCGTGTGGTAGTTTGTGATGGACTAGTTGGAGCACCTCTGCTGGATTAAATCTTTCGGAAAGCCATGCCTGCGGTTATGTGGCAATTTGGAAACTTTTTTTAACATCCGGTTCTAGAAAACTTGAAGTAAACTTACTTAAAAACTTGCCAACTGAGTGCATAACCATGACTGTCTCCTTTGTGAGCTCCTTCTTCGATCGAGGACACGGCGGGGTTATGTCTGA
Organism: Hordeum vulgare subsp. vulgare; assembly: GCF_904849725.1. NCBI lineage: Eukaryota > Viridiplantae > Streptophyta > Magnoliopsida > Poales > Poaceae > Hordeum > Hordeum vulgare. The sequence goes on along the minus strand of NC_058523.1, from coordinate 259,021,874 downwards.
CGTAAGTAGGGGTTCGGGATCATTCATTTGATCATCAGTAGCTTACGTCCGCTAAGCGTAGATCATCCCCCTATTATTGTTGTACACGTAAGTTAACCACCTCAAATAAATGCTTAGTCGCTTGCTGCAGCCTCACCACTTAACCATACCTCACCCATTAAGCTTTGCTAGTCTTGATACCTTTGGAAATGAGATTGCTGAGTCCCATGTGGCTGACAGAATACTACAACACCAGTTGCAGGTACAGGTGAAGGGTTACTTGACATGAGCGCGATGATTGTTCATTTGGAGTTTCTTCTTCTTCTTCATCATCGATCTAGGATGGGTTCCAGGCCGGCAGCCTGGGATAGCAAGGATGTACGTCGTCCTTTTATCCTTTGTTTTCGTCCATAGTGGGATCCTCCTCTTCTTCATGATGATTGTATGTATTGTACTGATGTGACTGATGTAGCTTGTGGCGAGTGTAAGCCAATTCCATATACTCATCTTTTCAGTACATGTACTTGTAACGATATCCATTCTTGCGCAACGACGAGATGAGTTTCTATCCCTCTCGAGGCCCTCGAGCCAAAATTAGTATAGGACCGCATCTTGGACGTTACACCTATAAGCTAATGTAAACATGAACCACACATAATAGTATACAAGCATAATGAAAGTGGTCATCTTTAAAAATGTTTCATTTCTCCTTCCACGCCTCGCACTTAAGGGAAGACGAGCCATAGCTGAAAAGTACAATACAATATATAAGCACAAGGAAAATAAATCTAATTAAGGTTGGTATGATTTTCTTTCCAAATGATTGGTAGTAATACAAAGAAAAAAATTGAATAGATTTCAAGATGATGAAAGCTGTTTAGATGAAACTACTAAGTGGGTGCATTTAGGAATTAATGCAATGATAATTATTGTGATCACAACCTAAATGGTATACATATATGAAAAAGCTTATACTTGTAGCTAGCTATAAACAAGGTTGCAAATGTTTACCTTCACTACAACATCTTGTATAAAAAAATACACACATGTAAAAACGACATCTAGGGTCTCGATAAAACATATTTGCAAGTAACAATGAGGTTGGTTGTGTTACAAGCAAAATATTTTACATGTAACGATGAGAGAAGTCATCTAAGCTAGCTACATGTCACAATCCGTTGTTCAAATTAAAAAATGAACTCCTATCATGTTACAATACCTAAGTACATTATACATATAGTAGCGAGCGAGTGGTACTTGACTCAGAATGTTTGCCACGCCGGGAGGGCATCTCATTCAACGAAGCGAGAGAGCGACTCCTCGTACGGCCCCAAATAAGCAACATTACACTATTGCCTTTTACTAGTAACTTTTAGCTAGGAACAGATCAATCTATCTCCTCCTTAAATGAATCCTTAAATTGCCATTCATAGATGCCCATAGAATATATCATACCACCTCTACAATTTAGCTAGTGCTTAACTAGACTGCAATGAACAATAGCCATGAGAAATCTCGGCTAGAATCTCCAAATCATCCATTTCTAGTAATGAGAAATCTGATCATGATGGATAAGAACCTCCAGATAAATCTCACATTCGTGTGTAGGTCATGAGACTAGACCAAGAATACATTACTAATAGACCAAGAACATATCACTATCAATTTTCTATCTGCATCACCCTATAATAGATCACCAATAGACCAAGAGAAGATCTAAAAAACATATCTTTTTGACTCCAAGGTCTAGAACAAATAGGCTAGTAACCTTAACCTCAATAAAAAAAATATCATACTACCTCGAGGTCATGGGGAAATTCAGAGAGGGGCCTTGCTGCTCCGTGGCAACGGCTTCAATCGTCCGTCCTTGACGGCTCGTGTGGTCATTCCCGATGGCTGTCGTGGTTGTTCCCGATTACTGGTGTGGCGTGGTTGTCTCGACGATTGGAATAGGAGGATAGGACCGAGGGGAGGCAGCGACACTGGAATCGAGAGAGGGGGGGGGGGGGCGAGGGGAGGTTACTGTAAAAGCCCGACACCGACACTCCAAAAGATTCCCCTTTTATTCCATTGTTGTTGTGTAATTTGTTTTGTTGTCGCATTCATCATCACATCATTCACATCACCAGCATTGCATCGGCACCCTATTGTTGTCAGTTTTCAAAACTTGCATCCGTTATTAGTTGCCGGCTCTCTCCGCTTTTGTCGTCGACCGTTTCGAGACCAACCACACACGCCCGCGCCCGCGACACAGTTAAAATATTGTTTTTAAAAGTGTGTATAAAATATTCCCATATGTGCAATGAAATTTGGCAGGCGACCTACTGGGCGGCTGGGCAGAGGGGAGCTGGCGACGCCCAGTGGCGGCGGTGGGTGGATGGCTGTGCGGATTTTGAGGAGGGGAGATGTTAGTGCATATTTCTCCCTAAGTGGTTTTAGTGATTGATGACAATGCTTGTGCGAACTAATCGTGTGCATTGAGCATTTCAGATATTTATGTCTAGGCACAAGACGATTCGATGAACCTCGGAGTCTTTCGAAGACGGTTGCTTTCTACGTTTCTCTTTGGTGGATTTGAGTCGTAGGAAAGCTGTACTATTAAGAGGGGGTCCGCGTCGGAAAGATTTGGGTGGAATCATCACGTACACACTTATAGTGCACCACCTTTCCCTTGCTACAATGGACCTCCAACCTTGTTTTTCATGCATGTGCAAAAGGGCCAGCGGTAGTACCGCTCTAAGGGCGGTAGTAATTTTTTACTATCGCTCCATGAGCGGTACTACCGCCCGCGGGGCGGTAGTAGTTTTTTACTACCGCTCCGTCCGCCCCGTCGGAATTTTTTGCGCATCCTTTTCCCCCACAGTGGTAGGCACAGTAGTATTTTCTTACTACCGTGGTTGGTGAGCTGCTGGCGGTAGTACCGCTCTTGGGAGCGGTAGTACCGCTTGCCTAGTGCAGTTGCTGGGTGGGTAACGGTTGGATTGTACCCCACTATATATATGTGTCTTCTTCCCTAACAAGCTCACCTTTCAGCTCCCCAAGCTTCATTGTTGCTCCAAAGCTCATTCTTGCCCGATCTCTCTCCCTAGCCAATCAAACTTGTTGATTCCCTAGGGATTGCTTGAGAAGGCTTTGATCTACACTTCCACCAAAATATATTTGATTCCCCCCACTAATCCCTTGCAGATCTTGTTACTCTTGGGTGTTTGAGCACCCTGGATGGTTGAGGTCACCTCGGAGACACATTCCATTGTGGTCAAGCTTCGTGGTCTTGTTGGGAGCCTCCAAGCTTTGTGTGGAGATGACCCCGACCTTGTTTGTAAAGGTCCGGTTGCCGCCTTCAAGGGCACCAATAGTGGAATCATGGCATCTCGCATTGTGTGAGGGCGTGAGGAGAATACGGTGGCCCTAGTGGCTTCTTGGGGAGCATTGTGCCTCCACACCGCTCCAACGGAGATGTACTTACTGTCAAAGGGAAGGAACTTCGGTAACACATCCTCGTCTCCACCGGTTCCACTTGTGGTTATCTCTTACCTTTACTTTGTACTTATAATTGTTGTGGAGTATTCCTTGCTTGCACTTGTTATCCTTGTGGTTAGCATCATATATGTTGCTCACCTAGTTGTTCATATAGAGAACCTTTTGTTCCTAATGCTAATTTGTTAAGACAAGCTAAAAATTGGTAGTTGCCTATTCATTCCCCTCTAGTCGACCATATCAATTCTTTCAATTGGTATTAAAGCCACGTCTCTTTATTAAGGGTTTCACCACCCGAAGAGTATGGTTGACGATGTGAGGTTCGGCCTGAAGGGTCCGAGGCCATGGAGTTGGTTTCGGTCGCACGAGGCGACTTGAATGAGGCCATGGGCTCACTCAAGACGTCCATGAGGACCGAAGTAAAATCCATGCTTGAAGAATTACTTGAGGGTATGAAGAATTCTCCCGACCCGTTGCTTCTGGTTAAACCCACCTCATCGGAGTCGGAGGCCAATTCCGACAAGGAAGCGGCTAAAGGTACTCAAAATTCCTCCCCTCATGACAAGAATGGGACATGGACTTTTGCCTCGGTTCCCCCTCCCCCAGTGTATGGAGGATCGGTCCCTAGACCGTATATTAATAACCTAGGTCCTCCCCCCTAAACTTGTTGAAGGTGATTTCGCTAATTGTTTTTTTCCATCAAGTCTCATTTGAATGACAGCTCAACAAATATTTGGAGAATCATCAAACAAGGCTATTACCCTCATGGTTAAAGGAACTGTACTCCAAGAGAATAGGCGGACAACCAATACAAGGGGAACACATCATGGTGCTGTACAAGGGGAGCTCAAGCATTCAACGGTCTAACTTTGAAGTGGTCCTTGATCAGGCCAATGATTTTGTGATGCTAGAAGATGAGGACTCCCGTGATCTCCATCAAAGGGTGACTGCCGTCGCCGTTGCTCTCCAAGACCATGGGTGCAAAGATACAGATAACACTTGGATCAATAGCAAGTTTCTCAAGGCCATCACGCCTTTCAACAAAGCCATGTCTTTCATCATTTGACAAAGACCAGATTTCCACTCCTTGACCTCAGGCAAAGTGTTGGATGAGTTCATTGCTATGGATATTATGAACAAGACCGGCAACAATGCTCTTGCTTGTGTCCGGTCCAAGACAGCATCACCCAACCTTGCCTTAATAACCAAGGCCATTGTTGATGAAGATAAAGAGGAAGAAGCTCGCTGCCCCAAAGACATAAAATACGCTTATCATGAGCACATCGCTCTTGCTTCAAGGCAATTTTGGGGAAACAAGAGAAACTCAAGGCCCAACTTCTCCAAGGACAATTCAAGTGGGTCCAGGAACAAGCAGTGAGTATGAACATGCTACAACTGCGGCAATGCGAGTCACTTTGTGGCAGATTGTCCTTATGAGAAGAGGGAAGACAACGGGCGCAAGCTCATTCGCAAGGACAGACCCAAGTGTTTCCCTAGCAAGAACACCTTCACCAAGAAGACTCCTCCAAGGGGCTTGGTGGCCCATGAAGAGTATACCTCCAATGATGACGAAGACAATACAGGCCGTGAGGGGATGGCAACGGCTACCGTGGCCATTGCTACTTCCTCCCCAAGATATCTCTCTTCGGTGCCACCAACGAGAACCGTATCGCCAAGTGCCTCATGGCCAAAGGCATCAATAAGGTAACCCCTAGTATCAAGACCACTCTCACTACCTCTCCTTCTTTGTTAGACTATGTTGATAATAATGAAGTACTGGAGCTTGATGAAAATGAGTTTGATAAATTCTTGTGTAAGATCAAAGGTGAAACCAAAAGACACTTTGTTTCTCTTTTGGAACAACTTGGTGAAGCCAATGATCTCATTGAGACTCATGAGGATACTATCTCCAAGTTGCAAGAACATAGTCGTGATTACGCCGATGAGATAGCAAAACTATCCGTTGCACAAGAAGAAGAGCGTGGTCTTCGTTTGGCTCTTGAGGAGTCATACAACGTTGATCATGCTAAATTACAAAAATATCTTGATCATGCTAGTGTTCTTACTCGTGTGCTTAAATCTGAAAAGGTTGCACTTGGGGTTGGCCATGATAAACTCAAATAAGAATTTGACACACTTGACAAGGCCCACAAGGTCTTGAAAAGTGCTCATTTCTCTCTTAAGGAGTCTCATGATCAACTCCAAGTAAAACTAACCAAGGAGATTTCTACTTGTCCTCCTTTTGTTTTAATTGATAATGCTTCTGATACTAACCCTTGTTGTGAGCTTGTGCATCTTGTGGAGGATAATGCCAAGTTGAAATAACAACTTGAAAAGGGCCTTGTGATGTGCATCCAAGGCGAGAAGAATCTAAATGACCTTTTGAGTAATCAAAAGGAAGTTGCAGGAAAGAAAGGACTTGGGTTTGCACCCAAGTCTAAGAAGAAAAAGAAAAACAATACAAAGCTATCTTCCCCTCTCAAAGACATCTTTGTCAAAGAGGGTGAGAGTACTTATAATAAGATGAAGAACATGGAAGGGGGTGACAATGCCAAGAAGGGCATAACTACCTCCACCGACACTGCCGACGATTTTAACCCCTCTTATGTTTTATGCCATGCTAGTGATGGGGCATGTTTATGCCAAATTTGTTGGTTCCTATTATGAGTACATTGAATGGGCTATTTGGGTTCCTAAGACCCTTGTTTCTAACATCAAAGGACCCATTCAAAAATTGGTAGCTAAATCCAAGCATTGATCTCTTGAGGAGTTTGCTTCCAGTGGAGTGTCATGGTTGCTCGATAGTGGAGCAACAAATCATATGTCCGGGAACAAGGACTTGGTGGTGGATGTGCATCCAATACCATCTATGCCCACCCATGTCCAGTTTGCTGATGCTTCAACATCTAAGGTAATGGGATTTGGTAAGGTGGTCATCTCTCAAGATTTATCTATAGAGAAGTTCATGCTTGTTGAGTCCCTTGCATACAATTTACTATCCATTCGTCAGCTTGCAATTATGGGCTTTGCCACATTCTTTAATCTTGATACCGTGGCCCTTTTGTGGAGCAAGACTCTTAAAGTAGCCTTTGTTGGACATGTCGAGAACGGTCTCTATGTGGTGAACTTTTCAGAGCGACCTACTAAGATCGCGACTTGTCTAATGGCTAAAGTTGATGTGGGGTGGGTGTGGCATCACCGGCTAGCTCATGTCAATATGAGATCTTTGCAAAGTCTCCTCAAAGGGACCATGTTCGTGGACTAAAAAATGCGAGTTTTGCCAGATATCGTGCTTGCAGTGCTTGTATTGAAGGAAAGCCTCATGAAACATCTCACCGTCCCACAACTATCATCTACTCTAAAAGGCCTTTGGAGCTCCTTCACATGGATCTCTTTGGTCCCCCATCTTTTGATAGTCTAGGGGGAAGAAAGTATTGCTTGGTGATTGTGGATGACTACTCAAGATACACTTGGGTATATATCTTCAAGAGGAAGAGTGAGACTCAAGAAACTGTCATGAATTTGCAAATGAAGCTCAACGTCAACATGAAGCAAAGATATTGATGATTAGAAGTGAAAACGACAATGAGTTCAAGAACTACACCTTAAATGAGTTCCTTAGTGACGAGGGGATCAAGCATCAATATTCAGCACCCTATACCCCCAATGGAATGGTGTGGCGGAAATGAAGAACCGGACATTGATGGACGCGACAAGAACCATGATGGAGGAGTTCAAATCTCCGTACAACTTTTGGGCCGAAGCCATTAGCACCGCATGTCATGCATCCAATCAGCTCTACCTCCGTAAAGTCTTGAACAAGACTCCGTATGAGATTCTTACCGAGAACAAGCCCAATCTCAAGTACTTCCGGGTGTTTGTTTGTAAGTGTTTCATACTCAAGAAGAGTGTTCGTTTGTATAAAATCGAAGCTAGAGCTCAAGAGGGCATACTTGTTGGTTATGCTACAAACTCTCATGCTTACCGTGTTCTCAACAAGTCCAGCAGACTCATTGAGGAGACGTGTAACGTGGAGTTTGATGAAAATAATGGCTCCCAAGTGGAGCAAAGTGGTCTTTGTGATGTAGGTGATGAAATTCCTCCTCAAGCCATAAGAAGAATGGGGATTGGTCAAATACTCCCCATTGAGGAACCCTTTGTGGCCGAAGGAGAAGGACAATGCTCTACTCAAGTGGAGCCATCACTCTTGCAAAACCCACACGCTTTCGAAGAACAAAGTGAAGGCCCTCAACCAGACGAACCTGAACAAGGAAAATATCAACCTCATGAAGATGGTGTCGCACCAAATGATGTCCAAGATCATGCTCAAGATTCCGAGCTTGCTCAAGATCAAGTGCAACCACAAGATAAACGACAATCTAGTGAGCAAGCTCAAGACGGTGCTCATAGTGTTCAAGCAGAAACCCCTAAATTGTCATGTAGGAAAGTCTTGAAGCGCCGCGCTGCCAGGATAGCTAACAGGCTCCAAGTTCGACAACATATCTTCAAGAATGTGCTCGGTAGCTTCAATAGAGGGGTAACCACTCTTCAAAAATTATCAAACTTTTTGTATGCATCACACATTTGTTTCGTGTGCTGAACCCCAAAAGGTACATGCTGCACTCGATGATGAGGAATGGCTTGAAACTACGCATGATGAACATAACAACTTCGAGCGCAATAAAGTTTGGGAATTAGTGCCAAGGCCAACTGAGGAACATAATGTCATTGGAACCAAATGGATTTTCAAGAACAAGCAGAATGCAAATGGTGTTGTCATTCAAACAAGGCAAAACTTGTGGCGCAAGGCTACTCCCAAGTAGAGGGTATCGACTACAGTGAAACCTTTGCTCCTGTCGCTCGTCTTGAACCTATTCGCATGTTGCTTGCTTTTGCTTCCCATCATGACTTTAAATTGCAACAAATGGATGTGAATAGTTCTTTTCTTAATGGTCAGTTAAATGAGTTGGTATATGTTAAACAACCCCCGGGGTTCGAGGATCCTAAGTTCCCCACTCATGTATACAAACTCAAGAAGGCACTCTACGGTCTTAAACAAGCCCCACGTGCATGGTATGAGTTCCTTACCGAGTTGTTGCAAGATCGTGGTTTTGAGATTGGGAAAATTGATCACACCCTTTTTACCAAAAAGGTCAAAGGGGATTTGTTCATATGCCAACTATATGTTGATAATATTATATTTGGTTCTCCTAACGAATCTTTCAATGAAGAGTTTGCTGCACTAATGACCGAGAAGTGTGAGACATCGATGATGGGAGAGTTGAATTTATTTCTCGGGTTTGAAATCGAACAAGGAAGAGAAGGAACCTTCATCAAACAAGCCAAGTAGACTCAAGACATGCTCAAGAGGTTCGAGCTTGAGGACGTCAAGCCGGTCAAATTTCCCATGCCAACCAAATGCAAGCTCGATAATGATCCCAATGCTAAAGAAGTGGATCAAAAGTTATATCGCTCCATGATTGGATCCTTGCTTTACCTCTGTGCATCTTGACCCGATATCATGCTGAATGTGGGAATTTGTGCACAGGTTTCAATTCGTACCAAAGGAAAGCCACTATGCGGCAGTCAAACAAATCTTTTGATATTTGGTCCATACCCCAAACTTTGGCTTATGGTACCCCAAAGGAGCAAGCTTTAGTTTAGTCAGTCACTCTGACTCAGATTGGGCTGCAGACTGTGTCAGAAGGAAGTAAACATCTGGAGGATGCCAATTCCTTGGTCGTTCTTTGGTAAGTTGGTCTTCGAAGAAGCAAAACTGTGTGCCACTTTCTTCCATCGAGGCTAAGTATGTAGCTGCGGCAAGTTGTTGTGCTCAATTATTATGGATGAGGCAAACTTTAGAGGATTACGGTGTCACTTGTGACAAAGTGCCTCTTATGTGTGACAATGAGAGTGCCATCAAGATACCTCTTAATATGGTGCAACATAGCAAGACCAAGCATATTGATATTCGTCATCATTTCATTCGAGATCATATCAAGCAAGGAGATATTGAGGCCCTCTTCATCAACACTCAAGAGCAACTTGCAGATATTTTCACTAAACCTCTAAATGAAGCAAGATTTCGCGAGTAAATGCATGAGCTAAATATCATTGATTCAAGTAATGTAGATTTAAACTAGGCACATCACACCTCACTCATCATTATATTTGTCTCTAGGTGTAGGCATGGACATAGGAGGAGTGTTGTTCTCTCAAAGAACTTTCCCTCCCCTATGATGCATAAATTGATCAAGTATTTCACATTAGCCATTATTCATGGCACTTGTGCTTCAAAGACAAGCTGTGGTCATGAACCCAAGGATAATTCTTCCTGGTGTCATACCATTTGTCTCCAACATTGGTGGCTCCGTCCACCGACCTCTCTTCATTAGAAGATTCAGTTCTGTGTTCGAATGCGTGCGTGTCTATTCTTATCTCCATTTGGGTTTTCTGTGTTTTTTTCCTCTTTTACTCGCACTGTTCAAAGTCTTTTTTATTGTCAAGGAGAGTGGAGCAATGTTTTCTGGCATTTTGACAAGGGGGGCACGGTACTAGCACTCCTAGCATGGCAGTAAATTTTTACTCCCGCTGGACGAGCGGTACTACCGCTCAGCTAGCGGTATTAAATTTTACTACCTCTGGCCAAGCGGTACTACCACGATGATTGCGGTACTTCTGCGCCGCCAGGGCCGCATGGGGTTATTTTAGGGCAGGGGGTAGTTCTTTTCTCCCCCATACCCATTCATTCCGTGGCTCTCTCCTTTCTTTCTATCTCCTCTCGTAAGCTGCTTCTGGAGGGACTCGCCGGATCTCCTTCTCCAGCCACCTTTTTTTGATTCCGTTTGGTGGGATCCTCTCCCTCGTGCCATGGACCTCGGTACTGCCCCTCATTCCTTCGTTTTTTGCCTCGTTTGTGTTGAATCTAGGGTTAGGGTCATGTATGTTCGTTCTTCATATCATGGCACCATATCCTCATGCTAGGAGGATTGGGGAGTTCTTGTGTGGTAGATCTTTCATGCATAGTGTGACATATGTGAGTTTTGATCTCCAGTAGTACTGGATCTGCCAGTTCCATGGTCAGATCTGGCACTTCGTCCCCCGTGCGGTACTACCGCTCCTCCTGGAGAGGTACTACCACTGTCGGAGCGGTAGTAAAATTTTACTACCGCTCAAGCAGCGGTACTACTGCTCAAACAGCGGTACTACCGCCGTTCTGTGCGCTCACATGTCTTAACCTTCCAGCTCTCTTTTATCTGGGATTTTCTGGTGCGTATTGATCTTTGCCTTGACTTCTTGTGTCTTTCTATTGTGTTTTGCATTTGCGTGTCATAGGTGGTGGCTCCAGGCGCTCTAACTCACCTCGGGATGCCAGTTCCAAGCGACCTCACTCTTCAGATGTCCCCGAAGGTTCTCAAGCTCCAAAGCGCAATTTTAAGAAGACTACTCAGAAGAACAAGAACAATGTTGATTGGGATGCCATGCCGCTTGCAGAGTTTTAGCTTCACTGAAAGGTCAACCCCTATGTTAGCAATAGGGTTGAGTTCCCCGAAGGTGACATGTTCTGGACTAAGGATCAGTTTCTTATTTAGGAAGACGTCATCAAAAGGAAGAATAATATATATGTTACTGTGCAGTGGATTGATATGAACCATCTGAAGAAAGACCCTGCATACTTTAGTGAAGGTATGGCCATGGTGGAATAGCTTCATCTTGAGGAGCTCATCACTTTTATCATGATTTTGATCCTGAGGTAGTGGCCCATTTCTTTGCTACTGTCCACTTTCACCCTGATGACGACCGCACAATGACCTGGACGACAAATGGGGAGCTACTGTCTGCTACGTGGAAGGAGTTCATGGACATCTACGTGTTCAGGATGAAGGGCTTGAGCACCAAGTTCGCTTGCGCCCACACGCTAAGCCTACTGCTCTAGCTAAGGAGAAGTTGCTGCCGTACTATATTATGAAGGAATCCCCATCCTGTGAGGTCTTCCATTTTATGAACCCTTTTCTGGACGTCATGCACCGCATATTTTCCAACACACTGTTTCCACGAGTCGGCAACAAGGAACAGGTCTACTCATACCTGGTAGATATGCTTATCATGTGTCAGAAAGGGCGGACTCGCTCCTATGGACCACTGGATGTCTCTCACGTCATGTGGAGCAAGCTTCACTCAGTAGTCTGCAATCGTAAGGTCCCAATCTACGACCCTTATCTGTTTTATCTAATCAAGACAAAGTGGTCCAAGGCCTTTCCAGCTATTGAGTTACATGCTCCTATGTGGATTCGCCATGAGCCTATCACACCGAGACAGAAGGACAAATGGGCCAACACCACAACTACGCCTGCTGCTGCTGCCACCACGGATTCTGATGAGGATGAGGCTGCTGCTGAGGATGAGGCCATTCCAGAGTCATGTGTGCCTTCTGTTGGAAATATGCCCTAGAGGCAATAATAAAATGGTTATTATCATATTTCCTTGTTCATGATAATCGTCTATTGTTCATGCTATAATTGTATTAACAGGAAACAGTAATACATGTGTGAATAAATAGATCACAATGTGTCCCTAGCAAGCCTCTAGTTGGCTAGCTCGTTAGTCAATAGATGATCATGGTTTCCTGATCATGGACATTGGATGTCATTGATAACGAGATCACATCATTGGGAGAATGATGTGATGGTCAAGACCCAATCCTAAGCATAGCACTAGATCGGATTGTTTGTATGCTAAAGCTTTTCTAAGGTCAAGTGTCTTTTCCTTCGACCGTGAGATTGTGCAACTCCCGGATACCGTAGGAGTGCTTTGGGTGTATCAAACATCACAACGTAACTGGGTGACTATAAAGGTGCACTACGGGTACCTCTGAAAGTGTCTGTTGGGTTGGTACGAATCAAGATCGGGATTTGTCGCTCCGTGTGACGGAGAGGTATCTCTGGGCCCACTCGGTAGAACATCATCATGAGCTCAATGTGTCTAAGGAGTTAGTCACACGATGACGTGCTACGGAACAAGTAAAGAGACTTACCGGTAACGAGATTGAACAAGGTATTGGTATACCGATGATCGAATCTCGGGCAAGTTCTATACCGACAGACAAAGGGAATCGTATACGGGATTGATTGAATCCTTGACATCGTGGTTCATCCGATGAGATCATCATGGAGCAAGTGGGAGCCACCATGGGTATCCAGACCCCACTCATGGTTATTGGCCGAAGAGGTGTCTCGGTCATGTCTGCCTGTCTCCCGAACCCATAGGGTCTACACACTTAAGGTTCGATGACACTAGGGTTATAGGGAACTGTTATACGAGGTTACCAAAAGTTGTTCGGAGTCCCGAATGAGATCCCGGTCGTCACGAGGAGCTCCAGAATGGTCCAGACGTAAAGATTGATATATAGGATGGATGGGTTTGGACGCCGGAAGTGTTTCGGGCGTCACCGGTAACGTACCGGGACCACCGAAGGTGGCCCCGGGGGTCCACCGAAGGGGGGCAACGACCCCAAGAGGCTAGATGGGCCAAGTGCGGGAGGGAACCAGCCCCTAGGTGGGCTGGTGCGCCTCCCACACCCAGCCCAATGCGCAAGTGGTGGGGAGAGGGGGCAACCCTAGGCGCAGGTGGGCCTTAGGCCCACCAGGTGGTGCGCCACCCCCTCCCACCCTAGCCGCCGCCCCCCTTTTTCCCATATGGTGGCCGCCAGCCCCTAGGGAGGGAACCCTATTGGTGGCGCAGCCCCTCCCCCTCCTCCTATAAATAGAGAGGGGCTTTGGCCCTTGGGAGACAGACTTCTCCCTCTCCCTCGACGCAGCCCTGCCCTTCTTGCTCCTCCTCTGTGCCAGTGCTTGGCGAAGCCCTGCCGGGAGACCTCGTCTCTCCATCGACACCACGCTGTCGTGCTGCTGGAGTTCTTCCCAAACCTCTCCCTCCTCCTTGCTGGATCAAGGTGCGGGAGACGTCACCGGGCTGCAGGTGTGTTGAACGCGGAGGTGTCGTAGTTCGGCACTAGATCAGAATCGCTGCGACTACGACTCCATCAACCGCGTTCTAGCAACGTTTCCGCTTACCGATCTTTATAGGTATGAAGATGATCTTACCCCTCTCTCGTTGCTGGTATCTCCATAGGAAGATCTGAATATGCGTAAGAAAATGTTGAATTTATGCTACGTTACCAACAATGGCATCCGAGCCAGGTTTTCTATGCGTAGATTCTATGCACGAGTAGAACACAAAAGTAGTGGGCGATGATTTGTCAATTTGCTTGCCACTACTAGTCTTATTCTTTTCCGGTGGTATTTTGGGATGAAGCGGCCCGGACCAAATTTACACGTACGCTTACGTGAGACTGGTTCCACCGATAGACATGCACACCGTGCATAAAGGTGGCTAGCGGGTGTCTGTCTCTCCTACTCTAGTCGGATTGGATTTGATGAAAAGGGTCCTTATGAAGGGTAAATAGCTTTGGCATATCATCGTTGTGGCTGTCACGTAGGTAAGAAGGCGTTCTTGCTAGAAACCCAAATCAGCCATGTAAAACTTGCAACAACAATTAGAGGACGTCTAACTTGTTTTTGCAGGGTTTGACATGTGATGTGATATGGCCAAAGTTGTGATGTTGCATGTATGATGTATGAGATGATCATGTTATTGTAATAGGTTTCACGACTTGCATGTCGATGAGTATGAGAACCGGCAGGAGCCATAGGAGTTGTCTTAATTTATTGTATGAGATGCAACGCCATGTGCTTACTACTTTTACTTCATTGCTAACGGTTAGCTATAGTAGTAGTGATAGTAGTAGTTGGTGTGACGACTTCACGGAGACACGATGATGGAGATCATGGTGTCACGCCGGTGACGTGGTGATCATGCGATACCTGAAGATGGAGATCGAAAGGGCGAAGATGATAATGGCCATATCATGTCACTATATGATTGCATTGTGATGTTTATCATGTTTTTCATCTTATTGCTTAGAACGACGGTAGCATAATAAGATGATCCCTCTTAAAATTTTGAGAACGTATTCCCCTAAGTGTGCACCATTGCGAAGGTTCGTTGTCTTGAAGCACCACGTGATGATCGGGTGTGATAGATTCTAACGTTCGCATACAACGGGTGTAAGCCAGATTTACACACGCGAAACACCTAGGTTGACTCGACGAGCTTAGCATGTACACACATGACCTCGAATACAAGAGACCGAAAGGTCGAACATGAGTCGTATGGTTGAATACGATCAGCATGAAGTTGCTCACAATGGTGACTAGTCCGTCTCACGTGATGATCGGACACGGGTTAGTCAACATGGATCATGTATCACTTAGATGACTAGAGGGATGTCGATTTAAGTGGGAGTTCATACTTAATTTGATTAAATGAACTTAATTGTCATGAACAAAGTCTAAAAGTTGTCTTTATAAATATTGTAGATGGCCAACGTCAACCTCAATTTCAACGCATTCCTAGAGAAAAACAAGCTGAAAGATGATGGTAGCAACTACGCGGACTGGGTTCGCAACTTGAAGCTCATCCTTGAAGCAGCTAAAAAGGCTTATGTCCTTGATGCGCCGCTAGGTGACCCTCCCGCTCCCGCAGCAGCCCAGGACATTCTGAACGTCTGGCAAACGCGGAGTGATGACTACTCTCTGGTTAGGTGTGGCATGTTATACAGTTTAGAAACGGGGCTCCAAAGGCGTTTTGAGCAACACGGAGCATATGAGATGTTCCAAGAGCTGAAGCTAGTTTTTCAAGCTCATGCCCGTGTCGAGAGATATGAAGTCTCCGACAAGTTATTTAGCTGTAAGATGGAGGAGAACTGTTCTGTCAGTGAGCACATACTCAAAATGTCTGGGTTACACAGTCGTCTGATTTCACTTGGAGTCGAACTTCCGGATGATGCTATAATTGACATAATCCTCCAGTCTCTCCCACCAAGCTACAAAGGCTTTGTGCTTAACTACAACATGCAAGGGATGGAGAAGACCATTCCCGAGTTGTACTCGATGCTCAAGTCTGCAGAAGTAGAAATCAAGAAAGAGCATCAAGTGTTGATGGTCAACAAGACCACTAGTTCCAAGAAGGGCAAGGGTAAGAAGAACTTCAAGAAAGACATCAAAACTGTTGCCGCGCCCGGTAAGCCAGATGCCGGGAAGAAGAAAAAGAATGGACCCAAGCCTGAGACTGAGTGCTTCTATTGCAAGGGAAACGGTCACTGGAAGCGGAACTGCCCCAAATACTTAGCGGACAAGAAGGCCGGCAACGTTAAAGGTATATGTGATATACATGTTATTGATGTGTACCTTACCAGCACTCGTAGTAGCTCCTGGGTATTTTATACCGGAGCTGTTGCTCACATTTGCAACTCAAAGCAGGAACTACGGAATAAGCGGAGACTGGCCAAGGACGAGGTGACGATGCGCGTCGAGAATGGTTCAAAGGTCGATGTGATCGCCGTCGGCACGCTACCTCTGCATCTACCGTCGGGATTAGTCTTAAACCTTAATAATTGTTATTTAGTACCAGATTTAAGCATGAACATTGTATCAGGGTCTTGCCTAATGCGATACGGCTACTCATTTAAGTCAGAGAATAATGGTTGTTCTATTTATATGAGTGATATGTTTTATGGTCATTCTCCGCTGGTGAATGGTTTATTCTTGATGAATCTCGATCGTGATGTTACACATATTCATAGTGTGAGTACCAAAAGATGTAAAGTTGATAATGATAGTCCCACATACTTGTGCCACTGCCGCCTTGGTCATATCGGCGTTAAGCGCATGAAGAAGCTCCATACTGATGGACTATTAGAGTCTCTTGACTTTGAATCATTTGACACATGCGAACCGTGCCTCATGGGAAAGATGACTAAGACTCCATTCTCAGGTATAATGGAGAGAGCAATCGACTTATTGGAAATAATACATACTGATGTGTGTGGTCCAATGAACGTTGAAGCTCGCGGTGGCTATCGTTATGTTCTCACTCTCACCGATGATTTGAGTAGGTATGGGTATATCTACTTGATGAAGCACAAATCTGAGACATTTGAAAAGTTCAAGGAATTTCAGAGTGAGGTCGAGAATCAACGTGACAGAAAAATCAAGTGTCTACGATCTGATCGTTGAGGAGAATATTTGAGTCACGAGTTTGGCACACACCTAAGGAAGTGTGGAATCGTTTCACAACTGACGCCGCCTGGCACACCGCAACGCAACGGAGTGTCACGGGTTCATACATGTTTATGGAGAAGCCTGTCTGTACAAGAAAGTGAGTGGGAGCTCTGTAGCTTTCCTCATACTATATGTGGATGACATATTATTGATGGGGAATAATATAGAGATGTTGGAGAGCATAAAGGCCTATTTGAACAAGAATTTTTCAATGAAGGACCTTGGAGAAGCTGCATACATATTAGGCATCAAGATCTATAGAGATAGATCAAGACGCCTCATAGGTCTTTCGCAAAGTACATACCTTGACAAGATATTGAAGAAGTTCAATATGGAAAACTCAAAGAAAGGGTTCTTGCCAGTTTTGCAAGGTATGAGATTGAGTAAGACTCAGTCGCCGACCACGGCAGCAGATAGAGAGAAGATGAGTTCTGTCCCCTATGCTTCAGCCGTAGGCTTTCTAATGTATGCCATGCTGTGTACCAGACCTGATATAAACCTTCCATAAGTTTGGTAGGGAGGTACCAAAGTGATCCCGGTATGGAACACTGGACAACGGTCAAGAATATCCTTAAGTACCTGAAAAGGACCAAGGAAATGTTTCTCGTTTATGGAGGTGACGAAGAGCTCGTCGTAAAGGGTTACGCCGACGCTAGCTTCGACACAGATCCGGATGACTCTAAGTCACAGACCGGATACGTATATGTGTTGAATGGTGGGGCATTGAGTTGGTGCAGCAGCAAGCAAGAAGTCGTGGCATCATCTACATGTGAAGCGGAGTACATAGCTGCTTCAGAAGCGGCTCATGAAGGAATTTGGATGAAGGAGCTCATCACCGACCTTGGAGTGGTTCCAAGCGCGTCGGGTCCAATGACACTCTTCTGTGATAACACTGGGGCCATTACCATAGCCAAGGAGCCCAGGTTTCACTGGAAGACGAAGCACATCAAACGTCGCTACAACTCCATCCAGGACCATGTCGAGAGTGGAGTAATAGATATTTGTAAAGTACACACGGATCTGAATATTGCAGACCCGTTGACTAAACCTCTTCCACGAGCAAAACATGATCAACACCATAATGCTATGGGTGTTCGATACATCACAATGTAACTAGATTATTGACTCTAGTGCAAGTGGGAGACTGTTGGAAATATGCCCTAGAGGCAATAATAAAATGGTTATTATCATATTTCCTTGTTCATGATAATCGTCTATTGTTCATGTTATAATTGTATTAACAAGAAACAGTAATACATGTGTGAATAAATAGATCACAATGTGTCCCTAACAAGCCTCTAGTTGGCTAGCTCGTTAGTCAATAGATGTTCATGGTTTCTTGATCATGGACATTGGATGTCATTGATAACGGGATCACATCATTGGGAGAATGATGTGATGGACAAGACCCAATCCTAAGCATAGCACTAGATCGTATTGTTCGTATGCTAAAGCTTTTCTAATGTCAAGTGTCTTTTCCTTCGACCGTGAGATTGTGCAACTCCCGGATACCGTAGGAGTGCTTTGGGTGTATCAAACGTCACAACGTAACTGGGTGACTATAAAGGTGCACTACGGGTACCACTGAAAGTGTCTGTTGGGTTGGTACGAATCAAGATCGGGATTTGTCAGTCCGTGTGACAGAGAGGTATCTCTGGGCTCACTCGGCAGAACATCATCATGAGCTCAATGTGACTAAGGAGTTAGTCACACGATGACGTGCTATGGAACGAGTAAAGAGACTTACCGGTAACGAGATTGAACAAGGTATTGGTATACCGACGATCGAATCTCGGGCAAGTTCTATACCGACACACAAAGGGAATCGTATACGGGATTGATTGAATCCTTGACATCGTGGTTAATCCGATGAGATCATCGTGGAGCAAGTGGGAGCCACCATGGGTATCCAGACCCCGCTGATGGTTATTGGCCGGAGAGGTGTCTCGGTCATGTCTGCCTGTCTCCCGAACCCGTAGGGTCTACACACTTAAGGTTCGATGACGCTAGAGTTTTAGGGAACTGTTATACGAGGTTACCAAAAGTTGTTCGGAGTCCCGGATGAGATCCTGGACGTCACGAGGAGATCCGGAATGGTCCGAAGGTAAAGATTGATATATAGGATGGATGGGTTTGGACGCCGGAAGTGTTTCGGGCGTCACCGGTAACGTACCGGGACCACCGGGACCACCGGAGGTGGCCCCGGGGGTCCACCGAAGGGGGGCAACGACCCCAAGAGGCTAGATGGGCCAAGTGCGGGAGGGAACCAGCCCCTAGGTGGGCTGGTGCGCCTCCCACACCCAGCCCAATGCGCAAGTGGTGGGGAGAGGGGGCAACCCTAGGCGCAGATGGGCCTTAGGCCCACCAGGTGGTGCGCCACCCCCTCCCACCCTAGCCGCCGCCCCCTTTTTCCCATCTGGTGGCTGCCGGCTCCTAGGGAGGGAACCCTAGGGGTGGCGCTACCCCTCCCCCTCCTCCTATAAATAGAGAGGGGTTTTGGCCCTTGGGAGACAGACTTCTCCCTCTCCCTCGGCGCAGCCCTGCCCTTCTTCCTCCTTCTCTGTGCCGGTGTTTGGCGAAGCCCTGCCGGGAGACCTGGTCTCTCCATCGACACCAGGCCGTCGTTCTTCTGGAGTTCTTCCCCAACCTCTCCCTCCTCCTTGTTGGATCAAGGTGCGGGAGACGTCACCGGGTTGCACGTGTGTTGAACGCGGAGGTGCCGTAGTTCAGCACTAGATCGGAATCGCTGCGAGTACGACTCCATCAACCGCGTTCTAGCAACGCTTCCGCTTAGCGATCTTCATAGGTATGAATATGCTCTTACCCCTCTCTCGTTGCTGGTATCTCCATAGGAAGATCTGAATATGCGTAGGAAAATTTTGAATTTATGCTACGTTACCCAACACCTTCCTCTGCCGAGCTATCGTGGGCCAAGAAGCTCACAGATAGGATGAAGACCTTATTCTGCATGCAGGCGAAGGGGCAATACATGATGCATGTCGCTCAGAAGGAGAACCGTTAGCGCGACAAACTGATTATGAGGAAGCTCGACGTGCACATCTCTAGTGGGTCTGAGCGAGACATCACCCCTGAGGCTGAGTGGATGCAAAAGAACAATCTGCAGTGGGCTGCATCTGACAAGGACTCCGAGGAGGAGATCGAAGACAAGACATATGAGGAGTATGTTCAAGAGTGTGATGGCTGAGTTCTCTTGAGTTTGAGCTACCACCTGTGTCGTAGGTGTCCTCTCTGCCTTTTTGGTGTTCCGATGCCAAAGGGGGAGAGAGTGTAGGATTTTCGAGTTTCCATGTTTTTGTTGTTGTTTTATTTTTTGGACTTTAGTTGTTTTGCAGGTTGTCTTTGCTTTTTGGGTGAGACTATGAGACGTCATACTTTATAATATGGTGTGAGACATATGCTATATCTTCTCTATCTTTAATTGTCTCATTATTATCTAGTTTTTTAGTAGCTTGTGAGTGTTATTATCTTGTGCCCTTATCTTCCTGCTCACATGCTATGCCTTGCTTCCATGTATAATGTTTATTCTATTTGTTGCTAGGATTGCCTCGTCTATAAAATCTAGGGGGAGTGCTTTTCTTTGGTTGTGTGCTGGGCAGTCCATATCTTGTCTCTAAAGTATGCACACATCCAGGGGGAGCCTATCTCTAGTTTGTAGATTTTGGGTTGCATATGCTTTCTCTATACCCTTTTTGTGCAAATCCTGTATTGTCAACAATCCACCAAAAAGGGGGAGATTGTTAGGGCATATTTCTCCCTAAGTGGTTTTAGTGATTGATGAAAATGCCTATGTGGACTAATCGTGTGCATTGAGCATTTCAGATATTTATTTCTAGGAACAAGACAATTCGATGCCCATCGGAGTCTTTCGAAGATGGTTGCTTTCTACGTTTCTTTTTGGTGGATTTGAGTCGTAGGAAAGCCATAGTATTAAGAGGGGTCCGCATCGGAAAGGTTTGGGTGGAATCATCACCTACACATTTATAGTGCACCACCTTTCCCTTGCCATAATGGAGCTCGAACCTTGTTTTTCATGCATGTGCAAAAGGGCCAGCGGTAGTACCGCTCGCACAATGGTAGTACCGCCCTAAGGGCGATAGTAATTTTTTAGTACCGCTCCATGAGTGGTACTACCGCCTGCGGGGCGGTAATAGTTTATTTTACTACTGCCCCGTCAGACTTTTTTTGCGCATCCTTTTCCCCATAGTGCTAGGCACGGTAGTATTTTCTTACTACTGTGGTTGGTGAGCTGCCAGGCGGTAGTACCGCTCTTGGCAGCGGTAGTACCGCTCCTAGCAGTGGTAGTACCATCTTTGATCATGTCAGTTTACGAAATCTATCCATGGGATCTTGCAAGCAATGTGTCACAAGAAGCTTGCAAGCAATGTGACTAATAAGTCAATCATGGGATCTTGTGATACGCAACGAGTAAAGAGACTTGCCGGTAATGAGATTGAACTAGGTATGGAGATACCGACGATTGGATCTCGGGCAAGTAACATACCGATGGACAAAGGGAACATCATACGGGATTAACTGAATCCTTGACATAAAGGTTCAACCGATAGAGATCTTCGTTGAATATGTGGGAACCAATATGGGCATCTATGTCCCGCTATTGGTTATTGACCGGAGAGTGTCTCGGTCATGTCTACATAGTTCTCGAATGCGCAGGGTCTGCACACTTAAAGTTCGATTACGTTTTGGTATAGTTCAATTATGTATGTTGGTGACCCAAGGTTGTCCGGGGTCCCGGATGAGATCCCGGATGTCACGAGGAGTTCCGGAGTGGTTCAGAGATGAAGATTGTTATATAGGAAAGAGGTATACGGGTTCTGGAAAGGTTTCGGGCACTGCCGATAAAGTATCAGGAGTGACAAATGGGTTCCGGGGGTTCACCGGGAGGGCCACCAACCCCGGGGGCCCACATAGGCCTAAGAGATGGCGCACCAGCCCTTGGTGGGCTGGGCGGCCAGCCCCTATGTACCTATGCACCAAAGTGTAAGGAGGGGAGGGATTCCGAATTGGAGGAGGACTCCTCCTAGCGCCTCCACTTGTCCAATCAGAGGAGGACTCCTCCTCTTGGGCCGCCGCCAGCCAACCCTAGGGGTTTTCCCAAGGGTGCCACCCCTTCCCTCCCTCCTATATATGTTGGAGAGGAGAGAGGCAGCTGACCCCAAGCACGACACAACTCTCTCTCTCCCTCCATTAGTTCGTTCCACCTTTAGATCGATTCGGTAGTGCACGACGAAGCCCTGCCAGATCAGCACGACCAACACCGCCACCATGCCGTCGTGTTGTCGGAGAATTCATCTACCTTTGTGCTCCCTCTTGCTGGATCAAGAAGGCGGAGATCGTCATCGAGCTGTACATGTGCTGAACGCGGAGGTGTCGTCTGTTCGGCACTAGACCGTGATTGGATTGCGGGACGACTTGGGAGTTGGATCGCGAAGTCGTTTGACCACATCAACCACGTTTCTTAGTGCTTCCCGCTTAGCGATCTAAAAGGATATGTAGATCCGATCTCTCCTCTCGTAGATGGCCATCACCATGGATATATCTTGTATGTGCGTCGAATTTTTTTGTTTCCCATGCAATGTTCCCCAACAGTGGCATCATGAGCTAGGTCTATGAGTAGATGACATCTCGAGTAGAACACAAAGGAGTTTGTGGGCATTGATATTTAGATTGCTTCCCTCCTTACTCTTTTCTTGATTCAGCCGTATTGTGGGATGAAGTGGCCCTGACCAACTTTACTCGTCGACGTATGAGAGACCGGTTCCATTGAATGACATGCAACTTGTTGCATAAAGATGGTTGGCAGATGTCTGTCTCTCCTACTTTAGTTGAATCGGATTTGGTAGAGGCAGCCCTTGTAGAAGGTTAAATAGCAACTTGCATACCACCGTTGTGGTTTTTTCGTAGGTAAGAAGTGTTCTTGCTAGATACCCATCTCAGCCACGTAAAACATGCAATAAAAAATTAGAGGCCGTCTAACTTGTTTTTGCAGGGTATGTTGTGATATGATATGGCCAAAGACATGATGATATATTTTTGATGTATGAGATGATCATGTTGTAATAGTTAATATCGACTTTCATGTCGATGCTAATGCAACCGACAGGAGCCATAGGGTTGTCTTTAATTATTGTATGACCTTCGTGTCTCTCATTAAGCGCTAGGTAATGCTTTACTTTATCGCTAAACGGTAGCAATAGTAGTGCAAGCATGGTGGCGTGACAGCCTCGATGGCAGGACAATGATGGAGATCACGATGATGGAGATCATGGTGTGGCACCAGTGACGATGGAGATCATGCCGGTGCTTTGGAGATGGAGATCAAAAGCACAAGATAAAGGCCATATCATGTCACTTATGATTTGCATGTGATGGTAATCCTTTTTATGCACCTTGTTTTGCTTAGGACGACGGTAGCATTATATGGTGATCCCTCACTAAAATTTTAAGATACTTCCCGAGTGGGCACCGTTGCGAAAGTTCGTTGTTTCGAGACACGACGTGATTATCGGGTGTGATAGACTCTACGTTCACATACAACGGGTGCAAGACAGTTCTGCACATGCGGAACACTTGGGTTAAACTTGACGAGCCTAGCATGTACCGACATGGCCTCAGAACACAAGAGACCAAAAGGTCGAACATGAGTCATATAGTTGATATGATCAACATGATGATGTTCACCATTGAAACCAGCTCATCTCACTTGATGATCAGACTTGGGTTGGTGGATTTGGATCATGTGTCACTCGAATGACTAGAGGGATGCCAATTTGAGTGGGAGTTTTTAATATGATTGACTAAACTCCTTATCTTGAACAATAGTCTAAGTAATCTTTGTAAATTTATGTTGTAGATCGATGGTTCACACAGTAGCACCCCTGAATTTTAATGCGTTCCTAGAGAAAGCTAAGATGAAAGTTAATGGGAGCAACTTTGTAGACTAGGCCCGTAATCTGAGGCTTGTCCTCATGGTTTCCCAAGAGAGTTATGTCCTTGATGCACCGCTTGGTGATGTGCCCCTTCCCGGCAGCTGAAGACATTATGAACGCGTGTGAGTCATGCCTGGATGACTACTTAGTAGTTTAGTTTGCGATTTTCTATGTCTTAGAGCCGGGACTTCAAAGCCGTTTTGAACGTCATGGAGAATATGAGATGTTCCAGGAGTTGAAGTTTATCTTTGAGACAAATGCCCAGATCGAGATGTATGAGACCTCCGATAAGTTCTATACTTACAAGACGGAGGAGAACAGGTCTGTCAGTGAGCATGTAGTCAGTATGTTTGGGTATGCCAACCGTCTAGCTAAGTTGGGAATTGTTCTCCTGCCAGAGGCGATCACTGACAGAGTTCTTCAATCACTGCCACCTAGCTACAAAAGCTTTGTGATAAGTTCAACATGCAGGGGATGAATAAATGAGTCGACGAGCTGTTTGCGATGCTGAAAGTCGCTAAGTCAAAAATCCAGAAGGAACATCTAGTGTTGATGGTCAATAAAACCACTAGTTTCAAGAAAAATGGCAAGGGCAAGAAGGTTAACTTCAAGAAGAGTGGCAAAGCTGTTGCCCCTCCCGTGAAGAAAACCAAGGTTGGACCCAAGCCAGAAACTGAGTGCTATCATTGCAAGGGGACTGGTCACTCGAAGCGGAACTGCCCCAAGTATCTGGCTGACAAGAAGGCGACCAACGCCAAACAAGGTATATATGATATACATGTTATTGATGTGTACCTCACCAGCTCTCGTTGTAGTGCCTGGGTATTTGATACCGGTTCGGTTGCTCATATTTGCAATCCAAAGCAGGAACTACGGAATAGATGGAGGTTGGCGAAGGACGAAGTGACGATGTGCGTGGGAAATGGTTCCAAGGTTGATGCGATTGCCGTCGGCACGCTCTCACTTCAATTACCACCGGGATTAGTGATGAACCTGAATAATTGTTATTTAGTGCCTGCGTTAAGCATGAATATTATATCTGGATCTTGTTTATTGCGAGACGGTTACTCATTTAAATCAGAGAATAATGGTTGTTCTATTTATATGAGTAATATAATGGTCATGCACCCAATGTGATGGGTTCATTCTTATTGAATCTCGATAGTAATGACACACATGTTCATAACATTGATTCCAAAAGATGTAGAGTTGATAATGATATTACCACTTTCTTGTGGCACTGCCGCTTAGGTCATATTGGTGTAAAGCGCATGAACAAACTCCATGCCGATGGACATTTGGAGTCACTTGATTTTGAATCACTTGGCACATGTGAACTATGCCTCATGGGCAAGATGACCAAAACTCCGTTCTCCGGAACAATGGAGCGAGCAAGTGACTTGTTGGAAATCATACATACTCATGTGTGTGGTCCAATGAGCATTGAGGCGCGCAGTGGATATCTTTATTTTCTGACCTTCTCCGATGACTTAAGTAGATATAGTTATATTTACTTAATAAAACACAAGTCTGAAATGTTTGAAAAGTTCAAGCAATTTCAGAGTGAAGTGGAGAATCATCGTAACAGGACGATCAAATTCCTACGATCTGATCGAGGAGGAGAATATCTGAGTTATGAGTTTGGCACTCACTTAAGCCAATGTGGAATTGTTTCACAGTTGACGTCGCCTCGAACACCAAAGTGAAATGGTGTGTCCGAACGTCGTAATCATACTTTATTGTATATGGTGCGTTCTATGATGTCTCTTGCCGATTTGACATTATCATTTTGGGGTGCATTCACTTTAAATAGGGCACCATCAAAATCTGTTGAGATGACACCATATGAACTATGGTTTGATAATAAACCAAAGTTGTCATTTCTTAAGGTTTGGGGATGTGATGCTTATGTCAAAAAGCTTCATCATGTAAAGCTGGAACCCAAAACGGAGAAATGCGTCTTCATAGGATACCCAAAAGAGAGAGTTGGTTATACCTTCTATCTCAGATCTGAAGGCAAAGTGTTTGACCCTAAAAATGGAACATTTCTTGAGAAAGAGTTTCTCTCAAAATAATTGATTGGGATGAAGATAGAACTTGATGAGGTTATTGAACCTTTACTTCAACTGGAGAGTAGCGTAGCACAAAAAGTTGTTTCTATGGAGCCTACATCAATTGAAGAGGAAGCTAATGATGATGATCATGAAGCTTCGGATTAGGTTGCTTTCGAACCTCGTAGGTCGAAAAGGGCACGTACTCCTCCTGAGTGGTACGGTAACCCTGTCTTAGCAATCATGTTGTTGGACAACGATGAACCTACGAACTATGGAGAAGCGATGGTGGGCCCGGATTCCAATAAATGGTTAGAGGCCATGAAATTTGAGATAGGATCCATGTATGAAAAAAAAGTGTGGACTTTGGAAGTATTACGTGAAGGGCGAAAGGCTATTCAGAATAAATGGATCTTTAAGAAGAAGACGGACGCGAACGACAATGTCTCCGTATATAAAGCTCGACTTGTGGCAAATGATTTTTCACAAGTTCAAGGAGTTGAATACAATGAGACTTTCTCACCCGTAGCGATGCTTAAGTCTATGAGAATAATGTTAGCAATAGCTGCATTTTTTGAGTATGAAATTTGGCAGATGGATGTCAAAACAACGTTCCTTAATGGTTTCCTTATGGAAGAGTTGTATATGATGCAACCGGAAGGTTTTTTCGTTCCAGAGAATGCTAACAAAGTGTGCAAGCTC
This sequence comes from Hordeum vulgare subsp. vulgare, assembly GCF_904849725.1. NCBI lineage: Eukaryota > Viridiplantae > Streptophyta > Magnoliopsida > Poales > Poaceae > Hordeum > Hordeum vulgare. Next base: position 258,995,516 of record NC_058523.1, on the reverse strand, counting down.
CAGCGATCCATTTATGAACTGGTGCAAGCTTCTCAGAGTTGGAATCAACGTTTTGATTAGGTGATCAAGGCGTTTGGGTTCATACAAGTTTATGGAGAAGCTTGTATTTACAAGAAAGCGAGTGGGAGATCTATAGTGTTTATAATATTATATGTGGATGACATATTGCTGATTGGAAACAATATATAACTTTTGGGAAGCATAAAGGATTATTTGAATAAGAGTTTTTTAATGAAGGACCTAGGAGAAGCTTCTTACATATTAGGCATCAAGATCTGTAGAGATAGATCAAGACGCTTAATAGGACTTTCACAGAGCACATACCTTGACAAAGTTTTGAAGAAGTTCAAAATGGATCAATCCAAGAAAGGGTTCTTGCCTTTATTGCAAGTTGTGAAGTTGAGTAAGACCCAATGCCGAGTGACTACAGAAAATAGAGAAAAGATGAGTGCCGTCCCCTATGCTTCAGCCATAGGCTCTATTATGTATGCAATGCTGTGCAGAAGACCTGATGTCAGCCTTGCCATAAGTATGGCGGGAAGGTTTCAGGGTGGTCCAGGAATGGAACACAACACAATGGTCAAGAATATTATGAAGTACCGGCAAAGGACTAAGGAAATGTTTCTCGTGTATGGAGGTGATCAAGAGCTCGTCGTAAAGGGTTACGTCTATGCAAGCTTTAACACTAATCCGGATGACTCTAAGTCACAAATCGGGTAAGTGTATATTCTCAATGGGGTGGTGTAAGCTGGTGCAGTTCCATGCAAGGTGTCTGGATGAAGGAGTTCATGACAGATGTTGGAGTTGTGCCTATTGCACTGGATCCAGTGACTCTATTGTGTGACAACACTGGTGCCATTGCTGTGGCCAAGGAACCAAGGTTTCACAAGAGGAACAGACATATAAAGTGACACTTCAATTACATCCACGAATACATCAAGGATGAGGTCATAAATATTTGCAAAGTGCATATGGATCTGAATGTTGCACACCCGTTGACTAAGCCACTTTCGCGAGTGAAACATGATCAACACCAGAACTGTATGGGTGTTAGATTCATTATAGTTTAATAACATAGTGGTGTGAGCTAGATTATTGACTAGTGCAAGTGGGAGACTGTTGGAAATATGCCCTAGAGGCAATAATAAAATAGTTATTACTATATTTCTTTATTCAAGATAATTGTTTATTATCCATGCTAGAATTGTATTGATTGGAAACTCAAATACATGTGTGGATACATAGACAACACACTGTCCCTAGTAAGCCTCTAATGGACTAGCTCGTTGATCAAAGATGATCAAGGTTTCCTGGCCATACAAAAGAGTTGTCATTTCATAATGGGATCACATCATTAGGAGAATGATGTGATGGACAAGACCAAAACTATGAAAGTAGAATATGATCATGTCAGTTTATTGCTATTATTTTCTCCATGTCAAGTATCTGTTCGTATGACCATGAGATCATGCAACTCCCATACACCAGAGGAATGCCTTGTGTGTATCAAACATCACAACATAATTGGGTGACTATGAAGGTGCTCTACATGTATCTTCGAGGGTGTATGTTGGGTTGGCATGAATCGAGACTCGGATATGTCACTCCGTATGACAGAGTGATATCTCTAGTACCCCCTCGGTAATACAACATCAAAAGAAGCTTGCAAGAATGTGACTAAGAAGTTAGTCACGGGATCTTGTATTATAGAACGAGTAAAGAGACTTGACGGTAACAAGATTGAACTAGGTATGGAGATACCGGTGATCAAATCTCGGGCAAGTAACATACCGATGGACAAACGGAACATCATACGGGATTAACTGAATCCTTGACATGGAGGTTCAACCGATAGAGATGTTCACATAATATGTGGGAACCAATATGGGCATCTAGGTCCCGCTATTGGTTATTAACCGAAGAGTGTCTTGGTCATGTCTACATAGTTCTCGAACCCACACGGTCTGCGCACTTAAGGCTCGGTGACGTTTTAGTATAGCTGAATTATGTATGATGGTGACCTAAGGTTGTTCAGAGTCCCGAATGAGATCCCGGACGTCATGAGGAGTTCCGGAGTGGTCCGGAGACGAAGATTGATATATAGGAAAGAGGTATACGGGTTCTGGAAAGGTTTTGGGTACTACCAATAATGTACCGGGAGTGACGAATGGGTTCCGCGGGTTCACCGGGAGGTTCCACCAACCCCGGGTCGGAACATAGGCCTAAAACGTGGCGTACGAGCCCGTGTTGGGCTGGGTGGCCTGCCCTTACGGGCCTATGCAGTGAAGTGTGAGGAGGGGATGGAGTCCGAATTGGAGGACTCCTCCTTGCGCCTCCACCTCCCCAATCGGAGGAGGACTCCTCCTCTTGGGCCGCCGCCGGACAACCCTAGGGGTTTTACCTAGGGAGCCACCCCTTCCCTCCCTCCTATATATAGTGGAGAGGAGAGAGACAGCCGACCCCAAGCCACGACGCAACTCTCTTTCTGTCCACTAGTTTGTTCCACCTCAAGACCGATTCGGTAGCGCACAAGGAAGCCCTCTTGGATCAGCTCCACCAATACCGCCGCCACACCGTCATGCTTTTGGAGAATTCACCTACCTTACGATCCCTCTTGCTAGATTAAGAAGGCAGAGATCGTCATCGAGCTATACGTGTGCTAAACGCGGAAGTGCCGACCGTTCGACACTAGATCGTGATTGGATCGCGGGACGGCTTGCGATTTGAATCGCAAAGACGTTCGACTGAATCAACCGCATTTCTTAACGCTTCCCACTTAGCGATCTACAAGGGTATGTGCATCTGATCTCTCGTGTCGTAGATGGCCATCACCATGGATAGATCTTGTATGTGCTTAGGAATTTTTTTGTTTCCCATGCAACATTCCCCAACATTGCAAGGTGGGTTGGTGGGCTGTGTAGAGTGGGATGGGCCAAGAAGAGAGGGAAGTTTGGACCCGTGACATGGTATTTAAAACACCTAAAATGTCCGACGAATAACCCGATGACGGTGCCGCTACGGTCGACCGTTCGGGTATCAAACGGACCCCGATTACGTTGAAATTTGGCAGGCGACCAGCCTATATTAAAATAATACCGCACACCAAGTTTCAACTCAATCCAAGAATATTTTATACACACTTTTAAAAACAATATTTTAATAGTGTCGTGGGTGCGTGCGTGTGTGCTTGGTCTCGAAACGGTCAAGGACAAAAATGGAGAGAACCAGCAACTAATTGCGGATGCAAGTTTTTAAAACTGACGACAACGAAGTGCTAATGCAATGCTGATGATGCGAATGATGTTGGGGAACGTCGCATGGGAAACAAAAATTTTCCTACGCGCACGAAGACCTATCATGGTGATGTCCATCTACGAGAGGGGATTTCCGATCTACGTACCCTTGTAGATCGCATAGCAGAAGCGTTAAGAAACGCGGTTGATGTAGTGGAACGTCCTCACGTCCCTCGATCCGCCCCGCGAACCGTCCTGCGATCCGTCCCACGATCCGCTCCGATCTAGTGCCAAACGGACGGCACCTCCGCGTTCAGCACACGTACAGCTCGACGATGATCTCGGCCTTCTTGATCCAGCAAGAGAGACGGAGAGGTAGATGAGTTCTCCGGCAGCGTGACGGCGCTCCGGAGGTTTTTGGTGATCTAATCTCAGCAGGGCTCCGCCCGAGCTCCGCAGAAACGCGATCTAGAGGTAAAACCGTGGAGGTATGTGGTCGGGCTGCCGTGGCAAAAGTTGTCTCAAATCATCCCTAAAACCCCACTATATGTAGGAGGGAGGGAGGGGAGGAGGCAGCCTTAAACCCTCAAGGTTTGGCCGAAATTTGAGGTGGAGGAGTCCTACTCCAATCCTACTTGGAGTAGGATTCTACCTTCCCACTTGGAAACTCTTTCCACCTTGTGTTTTTCCCTTCTCAAACCTTATGGGCCTTAGTGGGAACTTATTCAAGCCCACTAGGGGCTGGTTTATCTCTTCCCATAGCCCATGAGACCCCTTGGGGCATGACACCCCTCTCGATGGGCCCCGTCACCCCTCCCGGCACTCCCGGTACACTACCGATGAGCCCGAAACTTTTCCGGTAATGCCCGAAAACTTTCCGGTAACCAAATGAGCTCATCCTATATATCATTCTTCGTCTCCGGACCATTACGGAAACCCTCGTGACGTCCGTGATCCCATCCGAGACTCCAAACAACATTCGGTAACCAACCATATAACTCAAATACGCATAAAACAACGTCGAACCTTAAGTGTGCAGACCCTGCGGGCTCGAGAACTATGTAGACATGACCCGAGTGACTCCTCGGTCAATATCCAATAGCGGGACCTGGATGCCCATATTGGATCCTACATATTCTACGAAGATCTTATCGTTTGAACCTCATTGCCAAGGATTCATATAATCCCGTATGTCATTCCCTTTGTCCTTCGGTATGTTACTTGCCCGAGATTCGATCGTCAGTATCCGCATACCTATTTCAATCTCGTTTACCGGCAAGTCTCTTTACTCGTTCCGTAATACAAGATCCCGCAACTTACACTAAGTCACATTGCTTGCATGGCTTGTGTGTGATGTTGTATTACCGAGTGGGCCCCGAGATACCTCTCCGTCATACGGAGTGACAAATCCCAGTCTTGATCCATACTAACTCAACGAACACCTTCGGAGATACATGTAGAGCATCTTTATAGTCACCCAGTTACGTTGCAACGTTTGATACACACAAAGCATTCCTCCGGTGTCAGTGAGTTATATGATCTCATGGTCATAGGAACAAATACTTGACACGCAGAAAACAGTAGCAACAAAATGACACGATCAACATGCTACGTCATTAATTTGGGTCTAGTCCATCACATGATTCTCCTAATGATGTGATCCCGTTATCAAGTGACAACACTTGCCTATGGTCAGGAAACCTTGGCCATGTTTGATCAACGAGCTAGTCAACTAGAGGCTTACTAGGGACAGTGTTTTGTCTATGTATCCACACATGCACTGTGTTTCCAATCAACACAATTATAGCATGGATAATAAACAATTATCATGAACAAAGAAATATAATAATAAATAATTTATTATTGCCTCTAGGGCATATGTCCAACAAATGATGCGATGATAAATGCAACAACCAAACAAATCACACGACGACAATGAAATAAAAGGAGAATCTTCTAGAGCGTTGGTGTCGGTCTGTTACAACGTAAACGTCAGCCTCCTAGCTTTGCGATGAAAAGCATCTAACCTTTCCACAACCCAGCAAACCACTTTTTGGATCTGATAGCTAGTTTGTGATGGACTAGTTGGAGCACCCCTGAAGGGTTACATCTTTCGGAAAGCCGTGCCTGTGGTTACGTGGCAAACTTGGCAACTTTGTTTAACATCCGATTGTAGATAACTTGAATTGAGCTTAATTAAAACTTGCCAACTATGTGCGTAACCGTGACTGCATCTTCTCGTGAGTTCTATATCCGGAAGAGGACACCGTGGGGTTATGTCTGACATAAGTCGGTGTTCAGGATCATTCATTTGATACGTCCATTTATGCGTAGATCATCTCCTTTTATTCTTGTACTCATAAGTTAGCCACTCAAATAAATGTTTAGTTGCTTAGCCTCACCACTTAACCATACCTCACCCACTAAGCTTTGCTAGTCTTGATACCTTCGGAAATGAGATTGCTGAGTCCCTCTGTCTCACAGATTAGTACAACAATAGTTGCACGTACTGGTAAAGTGACACTTGACGTGAGCGTGATGCTTGTTCTATTTGGAGTTTCTTTTTGTTCTTCTTCATCGATCTAGGATGGGTTCCACGCCGGCAGCCTGGGATAGCAAGGATGGACATCGTTCTTTTATCGTTTATTTTCATGTGTAGTCGGACCCTGATCTTCTACATGGTGTTGGACATGTTGTTGTATTCATGTGATCTTGATGTAGCTTGTGGCGAGTGTAAGCCAATTCCATGTACTCATCTCTTCTGTACGCGTACTTGTAATGATATCCATTCTAGCCAAACGACGAGATGCACTTCTATCCCTGTCGAGGCCCTAGTGCCAAAATAAGGACATGATCGCATCTTGGGTGTTACAAGTTGGTATCACAGCAGTACCAACCTAGGAGCCCCCTTGATTGATCGAACTTGGCCGAGTCGAGTCTAGTGAAAAACTACTTTGAGTCTAGTTATTTATAGACCAATAGGATTCTTTTTTCTCCACTTTTATGCTCTGGTGAGGAATATTCTTACTCAAATATTTTTTAGGATCATGCGGGTGATAACCCACAAGTGTAGGGGATCTATCTTAGTCCTTTCGATAAGTAAGAGTGTCGAACCCAACGAGGAGCAGAAGGAACTGACAAGTGGTTTTCAGCAAGGTATTCTCTGCATGCACTGAAATTATCGGTAACATATAGTTGTGTGACAAGATAATTCATAGCGAGTAGCAAGTAACAATAGTAAAAAAGATGCAGCAAGATGGCCCAATCCCTTTTGTAGCAAGGGACAAGCCTGGACGAACTCTTATATGAGGTAAAGCGCTCCCGAGGACACATGGGAATTTCTGTCAAGGTAATTTTCATCATGTTCATATGATTCGCGTTCACTACTTTGATATTTTGATATGTGGGTGGACTGGTGCTTGGGTGCTGCCCTTACTTGGACAAACATCCCACTTATGATTAACCCCTCTCACAAGCATCCGCAACTACGAAAGAAGAATTAAGACAAAGTCTAATCATAGCATTAAACTAGTGGATCCAAATCAGCCCCTTACGAAGCAACACATAAACTAGGGTTTAAGATTCTGTCACTCTAGCAACCCATCATCTACTTATTACTTCCCAATGCCTTCCTCTAGGCCCAAATAATGGTGAAGTGTCATGTAGTCGACGTTCACATAACACCACTAGAGGAAAGACAACATCATCACATCAAAATATGGAACGAATACCAAATTCACATGACTACTTATAGCAAGACTTATCCCATGTCCTCAGGAACAAAAGTGACTACTCACAAAGCATAATTATGTTCATGACCAGAGAGGTATTGAATAGCATTAAGGATCTGAACATATGATCTTCCACCGAGTAATCCAACTAGCATCAACTACAAAGAGTAATTAACACTACTAGCAACCTTACAAGTACCAATTGGAGTCGCGAGACGGAGATTGGTTACAAGTGATGAACTAGGGTTTGGAGATGAGATGGTGATGATGAAGATGTTGATTGAGATGAGTCCCCTATGATGAGAAGAGTGTTGGTGATGACGATGGCGATGATTTCCCCCTCCCGGAGGGAAGTTTCCCCGGCAGGACGGCCCTGCCGGAGCTCTAGATTGCTTCTGCTCAGGTTCCGCCTCGTGGCGGTGGCGTCTCTTCCCGAAAGCCTCCTCTTCATTTTTTCTAGGATGAAACCCTCCTTATAGCAGAAGATGGGAGCCGGAGGGGTAACAGGGGGCCCACAAGCCACCCAGGCGCGACTAGGGGGGTAGGCCGCGCCTGGCAGGCTTGTGGCCTCCTAGTGGCTCCCCTCCAATACTTCTTCCGCCCAGTATTTTTTATAAAATCTAAAATAATTCCTCGTTGATTTTCACGGCTTTTGGAGTTGTGCTGAATAGGTATCTCAAACTTGCTCCTTTTCTAGCCCATAATTCCAACTGTCGGCATTCTCCCTCTTCATGTAAACCTTATAAAATAAGAGAGAAATGGCATAAGTATTGTACCGTAATGTGTAGTAACAGCCCATAATGCGATAAATATCAACATAAAAGCATGATGCAAAATGGACGTATCAACTCCCCCAAGCTTAGACCTCGCTTGTCCTCAAGCGGAAGCCGAGATCAATAAATATGCCGACATGTTTAGAGATAGAGGTGTCGATAAAACAAAATATGGACATGCAAGCATCATGATCATATTTAGAACAACAATATCGTCATATAATCTCTTATGCTAAAGTGACAATTCCTTCAGAAAGTAAAGTGTGGATCAAGAACCTTATTGAGAATTAACAACCAATAGCCTTTAGTCATTGAAGCAATTGCAATTTATCATAATGTCGGAAAGAGTCAAATATGAGCTTGTAAAGCAAATCCACATACTCAATCATCCTTTCGTCTTCTACAATTGCTGAAACTCACGTGGTACTCATGAGATCAAAGTTTCAGTTGGACACAGAGAAAGATAGGGGCTTATAGTCTCGCCTCCCAACTACTTACCTCAAGGGTAATGTCAACAAAAATAATTCATGAATACTTACTTCCAAGTTGACATATGAATATAGATCTTTCCCTATCACATGACGTTAGCAAAGATAATGGCGAAATAAGGAATTGGTGTCAATCACCATGACTCTTTTAAAGATAAAAAGTAAAGGTACAAGATAGGCCCTTTGTAGAGGGAAGGAGAGGTTGTCATGTGCTTTTTAGGTTTGGATGTGTGACCTCTGAGTGTGAAGGAATGTCACTTTATATTGCCTCCTGTGATAAAGAACTTTATTATGCAGTCTGTTGCTTTTATGTCTTACTCATCACAGGTTCGTACAAAGCTTATTTTCCACACACTAATAGATCATACATATTTAGGGAGCAATTTTTATTGCTTGCACCGATGACAACTTACATGAGGGATCTTATTCAATCCATAGGTAGGTATGGTGGACTCTCATGGCAAAACTGGGTTGAAGGTTATGGATGCACAAGTAGTATCTCTACTTAGTGCGGATGTTTTGGCTCATATGATGTGGAAGCACTCGTCATATGCTAAGGGATCTCTAGTCATATAACATTGTTCGGAACCAAGCAAACATAATTCATTATGTTGTCTTCCTTGTCCAACATCTACTTCTAAGCATGTAATACTTTAATTAGTGTTCACAATCATAGACGGTGTCAAAGATGATATATTTATATGTGAACCTCTCCTTCTTTATTACTTCCTATTAATTGCAACAATGACCAAGGTCTACGTTTGTCCACCCACAACAAGTTTCAATCAACATTATTTTTATATGTGAAGCCATAACTTCCCATAAGATCATTACATGATCTTTCATGCTTTTGTTCTTTTATTATTCTTTTCTTTAGATCATGGCATGAAGCAAGGCCCTTAACTAAAACACTCTTTATTATATGACTCACGAACTCGATTACATTGGGGGTAACACAAAGCAAAACTCAAGCCTAGATCATACTAAGAACTTTATTCTACTATAAAAAGAAAAAACCCAAAAAGGATCGAACTAAGAAAAAGGTAAAGGCAAAAGATGTGATGGTGATACGATACCGGGGCAACTCCCCCAAGCTTGGCACAGGCCAAGGGGAGTGCTCATACCCGTGTTTAATTGTCTTCCTTCGAAGGTGATGGTGGTGGAGTGCTTGCAGTCTAGGGTTGATTCTCCGTCTTCCAAGACATAGGTGCTCCATCATGGAAAGATGACCGAGTCTCCAAAATCCTCAAATCTGCAACTAACCGTATTGATTTAAATCTATACTCCTACTCACAGTTTTGGTTCTGCAGGTCGTAGATCTAGGCTTGGAGGTGATCAATTCTGTCATAGAGCCTGGAGAGGTGCTTCCCAATGTCATTGGAATCGATCTTGTGCTTGTTGGTGAATTCCGTGGTCATCATGTGGTTGGCGTTGAGTCTGCGTTCCACCATCCCTTGGCACTTGAAGACTTGCTCCTCCATTATTTCAAGCCTCACCTCTACGCTTCCGGTCTGCTTTGCTCCCTCAACATCACGGATGTGCCGCACCCCCTCATGCATCTCGATAGATTGAGGGTGTTGCAGCACTCCCGCGAGGTAGGGATTGATGACCTTCTCGAAGAACTTGTCCTTTGTAACCCTCGTGGCGGCATCGTCTCTTCCCGAAATCCTCCTCTTCCTTTTTTCTTGTGCGAAACCATCCTTATAGCAGAAGATAGGAGCCAGAGGGGTAACAGGGGGCCCACAAGCCACCCAGGCGCGGCGAGGGGGGTAGGCCGCGCCTGGCAGGCTTGTGGCCTCCTGGTGGCTCCCCTCCAATACTTCTTCTGCCCAGTATTTTTTATAAAATCCAAAGTAATTCCTCATTGATTTTCACGGCTTTTGGAGTTGTGCAGAATAGGTATCTCAAACTTGCTCTTTTTCCACCCCAAAATTCTAGCTGCCAGTATTCTCCCTCTTCATGTAAACCTTATAAAATAAGAGAATAAATGCATAAGTATTGTACCGTAATGTGTAATAGCAGCCCATAATGTGATAAATATCAACATTAAAGCATGATGCAAAATGGACATATCAGCGGGTATTTTGGAATCTATATGATGTCGATGTGACGGAATTCTGTCTTGGTGCCTCCTGTCAGACTTGATTTCTTCCGGGGAGTTGAGCTCTAGGGGATTCTTGAGCAGATCGCTATCATTCAGTTTCCTTAGTATCTCTGGACGGAGGATGTTCGAAATTGCTTCAATACTAGTAGTGGTGAGAGGAGTCTAGCATCCCAAGTACTGGTGGAGAGCGTCTAGATGTACTGCCATACTTTGTATCATTGTGATTACGAGGGTCTGAGGTAGATGAGTTTTCGATATGTGTTGACGGATGTGATACACTGGACTGGTAGTGTTATTGCTAGGAGTTGAGTGATGGATTTTCCTCCTTGTATCCATGGACCTGATTGCATAACCAGAAAATTTCGGGAGTTCTTAGGTGGGAATTCAAGTAGTTATCTAGGATTATCTTCCAACAGATGCATGATGTGAGGTTGGGGTTCAATATCTAGTGGATTTGTTTGTTCACGGTCGTTTTTACAGAGGTAAGTCTCGATATATGTAAACATATATGCTTCATCAAGCCCTATAGTTCGCTACACCTAGGGAGCATATACGAGCGTCATTTCAATATGACAATCCAATGTACAATCGAGCCCGTGCGAACCTTACCACGAAAATATCAAACATAATCTTTGTTATGTATTTGTTCCTTGCTGGTTTAGAAAGCATCATCCTTTGTTTTGTTGAATATGGTAATTCGAGTTGCTTCAATGCCAAGTGGTGAATTCACATCTTTCCAATAGGTGTTCTCATATTTGTATGGGAATGCTAATTCTTTTGCTCAGTCATTTGTCTTATCAATTCTTTTCAAACCGGAATCATCATGTCAATCCGTTTGCATCCGGAGTGCTTCGCTTCAAGATAATACAATCATTTCCAATATTTGCAAGATCATTCCTCAAATTTGTTTTCGGGGTTTGTCTCATCTGTCCCAAGTTGTCTTTGTTTTCCCCACCCTCCCGCCCTTTTCTTCTATGATTTAATTATCATCCAAGTGCCTTTCCTTTCATTGATGCTTCCATTATCTTCTCTTTTGCATTGTATCCGGTGATTCATTGTGAAGATGGTCAGGTGTTAAGTTCATCATTTCTTCATTCTTGTTTTCTTCCCTAGTGGATTGAATTCAACTTCTCGGTGTTCATCATATCATTTTCATCATCTAAATGCTCCTCATGTTGGAGATTCTCATCTAAGTCTCTCTTGTTTATTCACCCCTCTCTATTCGATCCCGAGTGTTGAAGAAATCTTAGAAGATTCTTTTTCTCATTCAAATACCTTGTTATTATACCGGTGGAATCTAATTTCTAAGCAATTGTTTCAGTAGTGTTTTCTTTTGAGTGGGCCCATAACCCACAGGTTTTCTCAAGATCTTATCCGGCTCTTCTAACCTCTTATGGAGATCTCTAATTCTTTTCAAGTGTGACGTATGTATGTATTCCATCAGTCATATTCCTTCTCCAAAATCGTTTTCAAATTATTTTCATCGTTGGCTGAAATTTCCTTATTCATTGTTCCGGAGTGTCTGAGTAATTTTGGCGGTGTTCTTTCTCATCATTCTCAGTTTCGAAGACCGAAGAAGTGTTTTTTCTTAAACCTTGTCCATTCTTTTGAAGATTGTCATCTCAGCTTCGTGCTCTCTCTTCAATGGTTTCCAATCATGAGAAATTCCTTTCATATCTATCTGGTGCATTTTAGAGTTGTTTTCATTTCTTGATCCTCCGAAGGCCGTTATTTCATAATATTTCTTCGTTCTCAACTTTCAGCTTTCGTTCTCAAATTCTTCTAAATTGTTGTCTCTTCGTTCGTCTCTCAATTATTTCGGTGCTTCATTTAAAGTTTTCTGCTAGTCAGATTGTGATCTCTTCTTTCTCATCTCCCCATATGTTCTAAATTCTCCAAGTGGAGCATGATGTCTTTATTCTCATGTATCTGGATTTATTCATGGTATTCCGATTCGTTTGCAATTCTTATCGGTGGTCCGTTCAAGCATTCTCTAATCGAATCATGCTCTCCTTGTCCTTACGTAGCACAGTTCATTTGTATTATCCTCTTTCGTTCCAAATTCTTACCGGTGGTTCATTCAGACCCCTGCAATTTTGTGCTCTATCTATCTCTCCTCAATCTTTTCAAGAAGAATAAGTGATATGCTAAATCCGTTGCTTGTCATCAAGTAACTTGATGAAGGATGAGCATAACATAATTCTTATTCTTGTTTCATCAAGGTGATTTTAATCTTTCTTCCGGAGTTCTTTATGATATGAAATTCCTTACCCCAAGTGCTTCATCTGTTCTTTCCCAAGTTTTTAGCCTTCCAAGTATCTCTTCGTGAAGTTTCATCTAAATATTTGCAAGGTCATAATCTTATGCTTGTCAACCTTAAATTCATTTCTATCATCCTTTCATTCTGGTGTTCTCAAGTGGTTTTCATGTTGGTTCATCATGTATTCAATTCTTTCTCAAGGTATTCTTCAAGATTCTTGTTGGAGAACCTCAAGTATTCCTTCTCGCATTTCCGAATGCAACTCTCGCCCCTTAATTCTTTGAGGTGGTGTTATAGCATTCTTGTTGGTGGACGAGCCTTGAAGAGAATTTGTTTCAAGAATGAGATAACACCAATTCTTTGATCATGAGATATTTTCAACCCATGGTTTCTTCATTGACGTTATCTTGGGTTGGATTTCACCTAAAGCTTTTCCTAAGGAATGTTGCTATCATGGGGCTTTTCACTAATCCAAGTTCTCAATGCATCCTATTGGTGTAAGAAGTTTTGCATATCTTGTGCTCCCAAGGAATCTTTGTCTATGTTAGTGGTTGGCTGTCACCTCATAATATTTAGATGGTTTCCATAAGCCCACAACAAGCTTACTCTTTCGTTGTTGATTTTCCAACAACTTCGTTCAATTCTTCTTGTAAGGGTGCTTATCAAGTTCAATTGTGGTGGTAAATGTCATTTTTTTCTCTGTTCTCTTCTTCTCAATGATCTAGTTTGTATTCTTTTGTTCTATTTTCAAGTTCTTTCCATATTATCAATTTTTTCCTCTATTTCCTACCGAAGTGGTGCAGAAGTTTCTTGTAAATTCTTGCTTGTTCCTCATGTCATTCTTCATCTCGGTACAGCCTCTAAGAGTCATTGGTTTCCCTCGTTTTTCATAGAAGCAACTAAGGTTTACCTACTGCTCTTGCGTTTTCTCTTCCCCTTTCATTCTCAGATCTCGGGGCAAGATCTCTTGTTAGTGTAAGTTATTGTAACAGCCCGACACCAACGCTCTAGAAGATTCCCCTTTTACTCCATTGTCATCGCGTGGTTTGTTTGGTTGTCGCATTCATCATTGCATCATTCGCATCATCAGCATTGCATCGACACTCCATTGTCACCAGTTTTAAAAACTTGCATCCGTTATTAGTTGACGGTTCTCTCTGTTTTTGTCGTTAACCGTTTTCAGATCAACCACACACGCCCGCGCCCGCGACACTTTCAAAATATTGTTTTTAAAAGTGTGTATAAAATATTCTCGGATTGGTTGAAACTTTGCGTGCGGTCTTATTTTAATATAGGTAGGCCGCGTGCCAAATTTCATCGCAATCGGGGTCCGTTTGATACCCGAACGGTCGACCGCACCGGCACCATTATCGGATTATTCGTCGGACGTTTTCGGTGTTTTAAATACCGTGTCACGGGTCGAAACTACCCTCTCTTCTTGGCCCATACCACTCTACATAGCCCACCAACCCACCTAGCAAACACCCTCCGATTGGACCGTCGGATCGCGATCCAAGTGTCCGAAAACATACTAAATTAGCTAACCCTAGCCCCTAAAGCAGTCCCTCCATATAAAAGGAAGGGCAAGCCCTCCAAATCTGGCTTCCCCTCTCCCCTCCTTGAAATCCGTGCAGCCATCCACCCACCGCTGCCACTTGGCGCCGCCAGTGCCACTCTGTCCAGCCGCCCTCCATCGCGACCCATCACGTCCCACGGCCGGCCCGCCCCGGGCCCGAGCACCCACGCTCCACCGCCTCCCGCTCGCCCTAGTTCCCGCGATTGCCGCCCCGCGTTGGAACCCTAACCGCGTCCTTGGTGCTCTGCTCCACCTGCCGTCGCAGCTTTGCCGCCGACCGGCCTTCAGCAGGCCGCCTCCCCCTCGGGCGCATCCCCTTGAGCAGCCCCGCCGGCGAACCTTCACCGTGCCGCACAATAGCCGTCGTCGTCGGATCCCACAGCCGCCCCAGCTCTCCGCCGGTCGCCGCCAACCACCAGATCCTGTGCCTCGTGGACGGATCCGCCTCGCCATGCCCCCGGCGCCCCCCGGCATCGCCAGCGCCGCTGCTCGCCAGCGCCGCTGCTCGCCACCATGGCTGTCGTCCTCCTTCTCCTCCAGATTGGGACGGGGAGGTCCTGATCTAGTCGACCCCGAGCCCCTCATCCAAACGTCGCGCGGCGCACCTCGCTGTCCCATTTCGCGCAGATTAAAATATTTTGAAGTCTGTAAAACTTTTGAATTTCGGCATCATTGTATTTTGCACGACCCATATCTCGTGAACCCTGTATCGGATGGAGATGAATTGTATATGAGAGTTGCTCTACTCTTCGTGCTCTAAATCATGATTGCACTTTCATGCATGATAGGGTTCATCTACTTGATGTTAATAGTGTTGCAAAAGTACATCTCATCGTAATGTGCAAATCTGTTATTTTCATCAAACTTTCGTGGTTAACTGCATCCAATTCATAGGGCTTTTGCATATGGTTCCTTCTTGGGATATGTTCAATTTTATGTTTACTTCGATGCCATGGCTCTGGTTTCTATATAAGACTTCATTATCATGCTTATTTGTTTCTCTCAAGCGGCTATCCCATTAAAACTGAAACCTGTTAGCGATAAGTTCCATTTTGCAGAGTCCGTATTAAGCAACACATGCCTATTTTGATTGTGCCAAATAGTGTGGTTTGTAGAGGGATATGACTTGTTGCTGTTAGTGGGGTACTCATGCCATGTCTGCCATGCCTAGATGTAGGTTTCACCATGTGAACATGCTATGTTGTTGTTGCTGATTTTAGATGCTGAAATATTTCTAAGTCTGAAATATGTAATATTTTGTTGCTGTCTTGCCATGCGTTTCGCTAAGGATCTACAAACCATTTGGGGTTGGTGCAATGGAATTTTTTGTAGTGCATAATGTACTATAGCATTCTGTTAAGTTTCATGCCAATATATGCCGTGTAACATATAGTTTTACTGCTGCTAATATGCCATCATGTTAAAATTTAAACTAATAAAACTGATAATATCACTAAGTCTGAAACTGTGTTAACTTGCCATTTTGTGAGTCCATTTCCTAGTGTTCCATTCCTCCATGCAACTTGACATTAGTATAGGATTGTTGTGCATCTTGACCACTACTTTCACATGTCTTGTTTGAGCATTTTAGACTCTTGTAGATTTTTTTGGGGTGTAGAAAATGCGATGTTGCTGTTTTGGCAGATTATATCCATATCTTGCATTGCTTGTAATTGTTGAACCGCTGCTTCGTTTTGAACGTGTCTTATATGAAACTTGCTTGGAATCTCATTTAGTTTGATAATATATTACTGCCTTCATTGTTTGGAACGCTTGTGGGTGTCATTTGCATGCATTTTTCATTCATGACACGTCATCTTGTGTTGGTCATATCTCTTAAACCGTAGCTCCGTTCTAAATGATCCTTATATGTAAATCGACTAGAATGACGTGTAGAATCACATGATCCACTTTATTTTTCTGTTTAACAAATTTAAAATGCGTTTAGTATAGATCTGGACAGATTTCGAAATTAACATGTGGGGTCGTTTCGGAAATGGTATATGTTGTTTCCGACCTCATTTAAAATGCATAACTTGTCTACTTTATTTATGCTTCACATCTTGCCATGTTTAAAAACATTTAATATTGTCGTGTACTTAAATGGGAGTGAACTAAGTAATTAAATGTGTAGCTTCGTCAATATGCACCTCGTTGCATATTGAGCTTCACTTAACATGTAATAATAAACTGTTGTGTTTTGCCTTCGCATGCATACTTAAGAGTACATGCATCATATATGAGTGTGCATCATGTCATGCATATGTGTGGTGTTACTGTGTGTTGATTATTATTCCGGATTGTTTCTTCTCGATAGAGTTTCGAACCGCTTCGGAGTGTGAGGACCCGTTCGACTACGTTGATTCATTTGCTTCACGGATTTTTTATTCTTCTAAGCGGGATCAGAGGCAAGATGACCATTTTCCTAGATACCATTACTACCATTGCCATTCTAGTTGTCTCGTTTCTTTATGTCTCGCTTCCTACCACATAAATGTCAGCCTCCCAGCTTTGCCATGAAAACCTCTAACCATTCCACAACCGAGCAAACCACTGTTTGGCTATGTTACCACTCGCTCAACCTTCTTAGAGCGTTACTAGTTGTAGGTGCAGTTGCTTACATGTGAAAACATGGGTTCCTTGTTATATCACCATATAATTTCTATTAATTTAATGCACCTATATACTTGGTAAAAGGTGGAAGGCCTGGCCTATTAGCGTGGCATTTTGTTCCATCTTCGATGCTTTAGTTTTGGCTACTAGTGTTATGTTCCATAAATGAGCACTCCTACCATGCTTGGGGTTGTTATGCCCCCCCTAGATTTTCGTTTTGGGATAAAACTCGTCTCGCGAGGCCCAACATTGGTACTATATTCGCCCAACATAATAAATTTGATAATAATTGACACATAGGGAGTTAGCGCTACCTGAGGAGTAATTCAACATAATAAAGGGAGGGCCAGTGCTGATGGTGCTGGTACTAAATAGAGCTGTGTGCGGGGCCAACCTGGGCAACTCGGGTGATGTCTATCAGTCCGTGTACGTTGTGCTTATCTGTCGTGTCCTGAGAACGAGATACGCGGATCCTATCGGGATCATCGACACGCCCGACGGCCTTGCTGGACTTGCTTTACCTTTCTCGAACGTCTTTTGCGAGGGATTCCAATGATGCTTTGGGGATATCTCGAGGTTGAGGTTTTCCACTAGGAATCCGAGGAGATCATGGGTTTTCCGTAGTCTAGGTTTCCGTCGCAGCGTGTGGTAGTTTGTGATGGACTACTTGGACCACCCCTGCGGGGTTAAATCTTTCGGAAAGCCATGACCGCGGTTATGTGGCAAACTTGGAAACTTTGTTTAACATCCGGTTCTATATAATTTGAAGTAAACTTACTAAAACTTTCAAACTGTGTGCGTAACTGTGACTGTCTCTTGTGAGTTTTGTATCCGGAAGATGACATAGTGGGGTTATGTGCAACGTAAGTCGGTGTTCAGTATTATTCATTTGATAATCATTAGTCATGTCTGTTTATGCATAGCTCATCCCCGTTTTAGTCTTGTACTCATAAGTTAGCCACTAAAATAAATGCTTAGTTGCTTGATGCAGCCTCACCACTTAACCATACCTCACCCATTAAGCTTTGCTAGTCTTGATACCTTGGGAAATGAGATTGCTGAGTCCCTGTGGCTCACAGATTACTACAACAACAGTTGTGGGTACACGTAAAATGACACTTGACATGAGCATGATGCTTGTTCTATTTCGAGTTTCTTCTTCTTCTTCATCGATCTAGGATGGATTCCAGGCCGACATCATGGGATAGCAAAAATGTACATCGTTCTTTTAACGTTTGTTTTCTTCTGTAGTTAGACCCTGCTCTTCTACGTGGTGTTGAACATGTTCTTGTATTGATGTGATATTCATGTATCTTGTGGCAAGTGTAAGCCAATTCCATATACTCATCTCTTCTGTACATGTACTTGTAATGATATCCATTCTCGCGAAACGACGGGATGCGCTTCTATCTCTGTCGAGGCCCTAGTGCCAAAACAAGGATAGGATCGCATCTTGCGCGTTACAGTGATGGTGCTGGACTTGAGGGGGGGGGACGAGGGGAGGCGACGGTGCTGAACTCAAAGTGGGAGGGTCAAGGGAAGGTGGCGATGTAGAGCAGATCAGGGAGAGGAGGGAGTCGTGGGGAAGGAGGGTTGAAGCGCCCGCGGGAGTCATCATTGGTAAGGAAACCAGTACCGATGGGGGGTCGGGGGTGTCGATCGATAGCTGGTCCAAACCTGATTATAGAGGGATGCGATTACATAGGGCTTTCGCCAAACGCACGTAACATTTTCTGTTTACACCGTAAACAGGCGACGGTCCAAAAATGATGAAACAAACACCTCCGTAATGTTAATCGAGTTTTCAAATGGTTTTTCAGAATGATGCAAATGCTATCTCCATGTCGCAAGTTCATGGGAGAATCATAAACGACTAAAGGAGGCTACAGGCGGGGCTGGTCAGCTTATTTGAACCAGCTTGATTCTGCATACTAGGGCTGGTGTTTATGGGCATGGTCTCCGCGCCAATCATATTTCCTTTTTGTTTTGTTATACACTCTTAGCTCCGCATATGGTGTCTCAACATAGCCATGTCCCAAGCTCGGGTAAAGGAGAAGGGTTGTGATAGGCTTGGCGAGATGATGTCAAAACTCAAGCACTCTTATGGAGATGAAGTACAAAAGTTTTTTTGCAGCGTAACCCTCTTACCGACGCACCATATTGGAACCTAGGTGTGGTGTTAAATAGGCAAGGGCCGGGCCATCATCCCTTGGTGGTGTTCCGTATCTTGACGAGGATACGGTGGCAAGTGAGCAAGGATTGGGTCGTTGCACTCTTAGTGGAGCGCTACATTGACACACGAGTGTAGTGGAAAATGAGCAAGGGTCTTCCCATCTAAATCGACAAGTGCGAAGGGTAAGGAAGCTAGCCCAATCTAGGAGGATCCACTGAGGTATCTGGAACATAGGGTCCATGACAGGTAAGCTTCGGGAGCTAGTTGATTGAGCGGTGAGGAGAGGTGTTGATATCCTTTGCATCCAAGAGACAAAATGGAGGGGTGAGAAGGCGAAGGAGGTGGAGGGTACCAACTTCAAACCATGGTACACGAGACGACTACAAACACACTCAGTAGGCATATTGATCAACAAGAGCCTTAAGTATGGAGTAGTAGACGTCAAGAGACGTGGGGACTGGATTATCATGGTCAAGCTAGTAGTTGGGGACTTAGTGTTGGGTAACGTAGCATAAATTCAAAATTTTCCTACGCTTATTCAGATCTTCCTATGGAGAGACCAGCAACGAGAGAGGGGTAAGAGCATCTTCGTACCTTTGAAGATCGCTAAGCGGAAGCGTTGCTAGAACGCGGTTGATGGAGTCGTACTCGCAGCGATTCCGATCTAGTGCCGAACAACGGCACCTCCGCGTTCAACACACGTGCAGCCCGGTGACGTCTCCCGCACCTTGATCCAGCAAGGAGGAGGGAGAGGTTGGGGAAGAAGACCAGCAACACGACGGCGTGGTGTTGGTGGAGAGACGAGGTCTCCCGGCAGGGCTTCGCCAAGCGCCGGCAGAGAGGAGGAGGAAGAAGTGCAGGGCTGCGCCGAGAGAGAGAGATTAAACCGTGTCTCAAACAGCCCCGAACCTCATCTATATATAGGGGAAGGTGGAGGGGGCGCAGCCCTTAGGGTTCCCACCCCTAAGGGGTGCGGCAGCCCTTAGATGGGAGAGGGGTGGCGGCCAGGGCAAGGGGGAGGGGTGGCGCACCCCTCTGGTGGGCCTAAGGCCCACCTGAGTTAGGGTTCCCCCTCTTTTCCTTTCCCCTGCGCCATGGGCTGAGTGGGGAGGCATACCAGCCCAACTAGGGGCTGGTTCCCACCCCCACTTAGCCCATCTTACCTCTTGGGGTCGCAGCCCCCCTTCGGTGGTCCCCCGGGACCACCTCCGGTGGTCCCGGTGGTCCCGGTACGTTACCGGTGATGCCCGAAACACTTCCGGTGTCCGAAACCATCCGTCCTATATATCAATCTTTACCTCCGGACCATTCCGGAGCTCCTCGTGACGTCCTGGATCTCATCCGGGACTCCGAACAACTTTCGGTAATCTCGTATAACAATTCCCTATAACCCTAGCGTCATCGAACCTTAAGTGTGTAGACCCTACGGGTTCGGGAGACAGGCAGACATGACCGAGACACCTCTCTGGCCAATAACCATCAGCGGGGTCTGGATACCCATGGTGGCTCCCACTAGCTCCACGATGATCTCATCGGATGAACCACGATGTCAAGGATTCAATCAATCCCGTATACGATTCCCTTTGTCTGTCGGTATAGAACTTGCCCGAGATTCGATCGTCGGTATACCTATACCTTGTTCAATCTCGTTACCGGTAAGTCTCTTTACTCGTTCCGTAGCACGTCATCGTGTGACTAACTCCTTAGTCACATTGAGCTCATGATGATGTTCTACCGAGTGGGCCCAGAGATACCTCTCCGTCACACGGAGTGACAAATCCCGATCTCGATTCGTGCCAACCCAACATGCACTTTCGGAGGTACCCGTAGTGCACCTTTATAGTCACCCAGTTACGTTGTGACGTTTGATACACCCAAAGCACTCCTACGGTATCCGGGAGTTGCACAATCTCACGGTCGAAGGAAAAGATACTTGACATTAGAAAAGCATTAGCATACGAACAATACGATCTAGTGCTAGGCTTAGGATTGGGTCTTGTCCACCACATCATTCTCCCAATGATGTGATCCCGTTATCAATGACATCCAATGTCCATGATCAGGAAACCATGATCATCTATTGACTAACGAGCTAGCTAACTAGAGGCTTGCTAGGGACACATTGTGATCTATTCATTCACACATGTATTACTGTTTCCTGTTAATACAATTATAGCATGAACGATAGACGATTATCATGAACAAGGAAATATGATAATAACCATTTTATTATTTCCTCTAGGGCATATTTCCAACAGTCTCCCACTTGCACTAGAGACAATAATCTAGTTACATTGTGATGTATCGAACACCCATAGCATTATGGTGCTGATCATGTTTTGCTCGTGGAAGAGGTTTAGTCAACGGGTGTGCAATATTCAGATCCGTGTGTACTTTACAAATATCTATCACTCCAGTTTGGACATGGTCCTGGATGGAGTTGTAGCGGCGCTTGATGTGCTTCGTCTTCCGGTGAAACCTGGGCTCTTTGGCTATGGCAATGGCTCCAGTGTTATCACAGAAGAGTGTCATAGGACCCGACGCGCTTGGAACCACTCCAAGGTCGGTGATGAGCTCCTTCATCCAAATTCCTTCATGAGCCGCTTCTGAAGCAGCTATGTACTCCGCTTCACATGTAGATGCTGCCACGACTTCTTGCTTGCTGCTGCACCAGCTCACTGCCCCACCATTCAACACATATACGTATCCGGTTTGTGACTTAGAGTCATCCGGATCTGTGTCGAAGCTAGCATCGACGTAACCCTTTACGACGAGCTCTTCGTCACCTCCATAAACGAGAAACATTTCCTTAGTCCTTTTCAGGTACTTAAGGATATTCTTGACCGCTGTCCAGTGTTCCGCACCGGGATTGCTTTGGTACCTCCCTACCAAGCTTATCGCAAGGTTTATATCAGGTCTGGTACACAGCATGGCATACATTAGAGAGCCCACGGCTGAAGCGTAGGGGACAGAACTCATCTTCTCTCTATCTGCTGCCGTGGTCGGCGACTGAGTCTTACTCAATCTCATACCTTGCAAAACTGGCAAGAACCCTTTCTTTGAGTTTTCCATATTGAACTTCTTCAGTATCTTGTCAAGGTATGTACTTTGCGAAAGACCTATGAGGCGTCTCGATCTATCTCTATAGATCTTGATGCCTAATATGTATGCAGCTTCTCCAAGGTCCTTCATTGAAAAACTCTTGTTCAAATAGGCCTTTATGCTCTCCAGCATCTCTATATCATTCCCCATCAATAATATGTCATCCACATATAGTACGAGGAAAGCTACAGAGCTCCCACTCACTTTCTTGTACAGACAGGCTTCTCCGTAAACCTGTATGAACCCAAACGCTTTAATCACCTCATTAAAGCGAATGTTCCAACTCCGAGATGCTTGCACCAGCCCATAGATGGAGCGCTGGAGCTTGCATACTTTGTTAGCACCTTTAGGATCGACAAAACCTTCTGGTTGCATCATATACAACTCTTCCTTAAGATTCCCGTTAAGGAACGCTGTTTTGACGTCCATTTGCCAAATTTCATAATCATAAAAGGCGGCAATTGCTAACATGATTCGGACTGATTTCAGCTTCGCTACGGGAGAGAAAGTCTCTCCGTAGTCAACTCCTTGAATTTGTCGAAAACCCTTTGCGACAAGTCGAGCTTTGTAAACGGTTACATTACCGTTTGCATCAGTCTTCTTCTTGAAGATCCATTTATTTTCTATGGCTCGCCGTTCATCGGGCAAGTCCACCAAAGTCCATACTTTGTTCTCATACATGGATCCTATCTCGGATTTCATGGCCTCAAGCCATTTGTTGGAATCCGGGCCCGCCATCGCTTCTTCATAGTTCGAAGGTTCACCGTTGTCTAACAACATAATTTCCATCACAGGGTTGCCGTACCACTCTGGCGCAGAGCGTACCCTTGTGGACCTTCGTGGTTCAGTAGTAACTTGATCCGAAGCTTCATGATCATCATCATTAACTTCCTCTTCAGTCGGTGTAGGCACCACAGGAACAACTTCTTGCGCTGCGCTACTTTCCTGTTCGAGAGGGGGTGTAATTACCTCATCAAGTTCTACCTTCCTCCCACTTACTTCTTTCGAGAGAAACTCTTTCTCTAGAAAGGATCCATTCTTGGCAACAAAGGTTTTACCTTCGGATCTAAGATAGAAGGTATACCCAATAGTTTCCTTAGGGTATCCTATGAATACGCATTTCTCCGCTTTGGGTTCGAGCTTTTCTGGTTGAAGTTTCTTCACATAAGCATCGCAGCCCCAAACTTTAAGAAACGACAACTTAGGTTTCTTGCCAAACCATAGTTCATATGGTGTCGTCTCAACGGATTTAGACGGTGCCCTATTTAAAGTGAATGCTGCAGTTTCTAATGCGTATCCCCAAAATGATAGCGGTAAGTCGGTGCTAGACATCATAGATCGTACCATATCTAATAAGGTGCGATTACGACGTTCAGACACTTCGTTGCGCTGCGGTGTGCCAGGCGGCGTTAGTTGTGAAACGATTCCACACTTTCTTAGGTGTGTGCCAAACTCGTGACTCAAATATTCTCCTCCACGATCAGATCGTAGACATTTAATCTTTCTGTCACGTTGATTCTCAACCTCACTCTGAAATTCCTTGAACTTTTCAAACGTCTCAGATTTGTGCTTCATCAAGTAGATATACCCATACCTACTCAAATCATCGGTGAGAGTGAGAACATAACGATAACCACCGCGAGCTTCAACGTTCATTGGACCACACACATCAGTATGTATTATTTCCAATAAGTCGGTGGCTCTCTCCATTATTCCTGAGAATGGAGTCTTGGTCATCTTGCCCATGAGGCACGGTTCGCATGTGTCAAATGATTCGAAGTCAAGAGACTCTAGCAGTCCATCAGTATGGAGCTTCTTCATGCGCTTAACGCCGATATGACCAAGGCGGCAGTGCCACAAGTATGTGGGTCTATCATTATCAACTTTGCATCTTTTGGTACTCACACTATGAATATGTGTAACATCACGATCGAGATTCATCAAGAATAAACCATTCACCAGCGGAGCATGACCATAAAACATATCACTCATATAAATAGAACAACCATTATTCTCTGACTTAAATGAGTAGCCGTCTCGCATTAAGCAAGACCCTGATACAATGTTCATGCTTAAAGCTGGTACTAAATAACAATTATTAAGGTTTAAAACTAATCCCGACCGTAGATGTAGAGGTAGCGTGCCGACGGCGATCACATCGACCTTTGAACCATTCCCGACGCGCATCGTCACCTCGTCCTTGGCCAGTCTCCGCTTATTCCGCAGTTCCTGCTTTGAGTTGCAAATGTGAGCAACAGCACCGGTATCAAATACCCAGGAGCTACTACGAGCGCTGGTAAGGTACACATCAATAACATGTATATCACATATACCTTTAACGTTGCCGGCCTTCTTGTCCGCTAAGTATTTGGGGCAGTTCCGCTTCTAGTGACCTTTTCCCTTGCAGTAGAAGCACTCAGTCTCAGGCTTGGGTCCGTTCTTTTTCTTCTTTCCGGCATCTGGCTTACCGGGCGCGGCAACAGCTTTGCCGTCTTTCTTGAAGTTCTTCTTACCCCTGCCTTTCTTGAAACTAGTGGTCTTGTTGACCATCAACACTTGATGCTCCTTCTTGATTTCTACTTCTGCAGACTTGAGCATCGAGTACAACTCGGGAATGGTTTTCTCCATCCCTTGCATGTTGTAGTTAAGCACAAAGCCTTTGTAGCTTGGTGGGAGAGACTGGAGGATTCTGTCAATGATAGCATCATCCGGAAGTTCGACTCCAAGTGAAGTCAGACGACCGTGTAACCCAGACATTTTGAGTATGTGCTCACTGACAGAACTGTTCTCCTCCATCTTACAGCTGAAGAACTTGTCGGAGACTTCATATCTCTCGACACGGGCATGAGCTTGAAAAACTAGCTTCAGCTCTTGGAACATCTCATATGCCCCGTGTTGCTCAAAACGTCTTTGGAGCCCCGTTTCTAAACTGTATAACATGCCACACCTGACCAGAGAGTAGTCATCACTCCGCACTTGCCAGACGTTTAGAACGTCCTGTGCTGCTGCGGGAGCGGGAGGGTCACCTAGCGGCGTATTAAGGACATAAGCCTTTTTTGCTGCTTCAAGGATGAGCTTCAGGTTGCGAACCCAGTCCGCATAGTTGCTACCATCATCTTTCAGCTTGTTTTTCTCTAGGAATGCGTTGAAGTTGAGGTTGACGTTGGACATCTACAATATTTATAAAGACAACTTTTAGACTAAGTTCATGACAATTATGTTCATTTAATCAAATTAAGTGTGAACTCCCACTTAAATCGACATCCCTCTAGTCATCTAAGTGATACATGATCCATGTTGACTAACCCGTGTCCGATCATCACGTGAGACGGACTAGTCACCATGGTGAGCAACTTCATGCTGATCGTATTCAACCATACGACTCATGTTCGACCTTTCGGTCTCTTGTATTCGAGGTCATGTCTGTACATGCTAAGCTCGTCGAGTCAACCTAAGTGTTTTGCGTGTGTAAATCTGGCTTACACCCGTTGTATGCGAACGTTAGAATCTATCACACCCGATCATCACGTGGTGCTTCGAGACAACGAACCTTCGCAACGGTGCACACTTAGGGGAATACGTTCTCGAAATTTTAGGAGGGATCATCTTATTATGCTACCGTCGTTTTAAGCAATAAGATGTAAAACATGATAAACATCACAATGCAATCATATAGTGACATGATATGGCCATTATCATCTTTGCTCATTCGATCTCCATCTTCAGGCATCGCATGATCATCATCGTCACCGGCGTGACACCATGATCTCCATCATCATGATCTCCATCATCGTGTCTCCGTGAAGTCGTCACGCCAACTACTACTATCACTACTACTATGGCTAACCGTTAGCAATGAAGTAAAAGTAGCAAGCACATGGCGTTGCATCTCATACAATAAATTAAGACAACTCCTATGGCTCCTGCCGGTTGTCATACTCATCGACATGCAAGTCGTGAAACCTATTACAATAACATGATCATCTCATACATCATACATGCAACATCACAACTTTGGCCATATCACATCACATGTCAAACCCTGCAAAAACAAGTTAGACGTCCTCTAATTGTTGTTGCAAGTTTTACGTGGCTGATTTGGGTTTCTAGCAAGAACGCCTTCTTACCTACGTGACAGCCACAACGATGATATGCCAAAGCTATTTACCCTTCATAAGGACCCTTTTCATCAAATCCAATCCGACTAGAGTAGGAGAGACAGACACCCGCTAGCCACCTTTATGCACGATGTGCATGTCTGTCGGTGGAACCAGTCTCACGTAAGCGTACGTGTAAGGTCGGTCCGGGCCGCTTCATCCCACAATACCGCCGGAAAAGAATAAGACTAGTAACGGCAAGCAAATTGACAAACCATCGCCCACAACTTTTGTGTTCTACTCGTGCATAGAATCTACGCATAGAAAACCTGGCTCGGATGCCACTGTTGGGTAACGTAGCATAAATTCAAAATTTTCCTACGCTTATTCAGATCTTCCTATGGAGAGACCAGCAACGAGAGAGGGGTAAGAGCATCTTCGTACCTTTGAAGATTGCTAAGCGGAAGCGTTGCTAGAACGCGGTTGATGGAGTCGTACTCGCAGCGATTCCGATCTAGTGCCGAACAACGGCACCTCCGCGTTCAACACACGTGCAGCCCGGTGACGTCTCCCGCACCTTGATCCAGCAAGGAGGAGGGAGAGGTTGGGGAAGAAGACCAGCAACACGACGGCGTGGTGTTGGTGGAGAGACGAGGTCTCCCGGCAGGGCTTCGCCAAGCGCCGGCAGAGAGGAGGAGGAAGAAGTGCAGGGCTGCGCCGAGAGAGAGATTAAACCGTGTCTCAAACAGGCCCGAACCTCATCTATATATAGGGGAAGGGGGAGGGGGCGCAGCCCTTAGGGTTCCCACCCCTAAGGGGTGCGTCAGCCCTTAGATGGGAGAGGGGTGGCGGCCAGGGCAAGGGGGAGGGGTGGCGCACCCCTCTGGTGGGCCTAAGGCCCACCTGAGTTAGGGTTCCCCCCTCTTTTCCTTTCCCCTGCGCCATGGGCTGAGTGGGGAGGCATACCAGCCCAACTAGGGGCTGGTTCCCACCCCCACTTAGCCCATCTTACCTCTTGGGGTCGCAGCCCCCCTTCGGTGGTCCCCCGGGACCACCTCCGGTGGTCCCGGTGGTCCCGGTACGTTACCGGTGATGCCCGAAACACTTCCGGTGTCCGAAACCATCCGTCCTATATATCAATCTTTACCTCCGGACCATTCCGGAGCTCCTCGTGACGTCCTGGATCTCATCCGGGACTCCGAACAACTTTCGGTAATCTCGTATAACAATTCCCTATAACCCTAGCGTCATCGAACCTTAAGTGTGTAGACCCTACGGGTTCGGGAGACAGGCAGACATGACCGAGACACCTCTCTGGCCAATAACCATCAGCGGGGTCTGGATACCCATGGTGGCTCCCACTAGCTCCACGATGATCTCATCGGATGAACCACGATGTCAAGGATTCAATCAATCCCGTATACGATTCCCTTTGTCTGTCGGTATAGAACTTGCCCGAGATTCGATCGTCGGTATACCTATACCTTGTTCAATCTCGTTACCGGTAAGTCTCTTTACTCGTTCCGTAGCACGTCATCGTGTGACTAACTCCTTAGTCACATTGAGCTCATGATGATGTTCTACCGAGTGGGCCCAGAGATACCTCTCCGTCACACGGAGTGACAAATCCCGATCTCGATTCGTGCCAACCCAACATGCACTTTCGGAGGTACCCGTAGTGCACCTTTATAGTCACCCAGTTACGTTGTGACGTTTGATACACCCAAAGCACTCCTACGGTATCCGGGAGTTGCACAATCTCACGGTCGAAGGAAAAGATACTTGACATTAGAAAAGCATTAGCATACGAACAATACGATCTAGTGCTAGGCTTAGGATTGGGTCTTGTCCACCACATCATTCTCCCAATGATGTGATCCCGTTATCAATGACATCCAATGTCCATGATCAGGAAACCATGATCATCTATTGACTAACGAGCTAGCTAACTAGAGGCTTGCTAGGGACACATTGTGATCTATTCATTCACACATGTATTACTGTTTCCTGTTAATACAATTATAGCATGAACGATAGACGATTATCATGAACAAGGAAATATGATAATAACCATTTTATTATTTCCTCTAGGGCATATTTCCAACACTTAGTTCTCAATGTTATCAGCATGTAGGACCCGCAAGTAGGCCATAATGAGAACACCAAGTGGGAATTTTGGGAAGGCCTAGAGGACATAATTATAAGTGTACCGATTGGATAGAGGCTCTCATAGGAGGATATCTCAATGTCCACATGGGCACATCTAACATATATGATGAAGGGGTGCATGCAGGATCTGGCTACGACACCAGGAATCAACAAGGAGAAGATGTCTTAAGCTTTTCTATAGCCTACATCATGATCATAGCTAACACAATGTTTAAGAAGAGAGAATCACATCTAGTGACTTTTAGTAGTGGTTAACGCTCTAGCTAGAATGATTTCATCCTCACGAGAAGATAAGACACACGTGTGTGCCTAGATTGTAAGGTGATACCTGGAGAGAGTGTTGTCCCTTAGCATAAACTTGTGGTTGTTGACTTCCACTTTCAGATTCATGTCCAACGGGACAAGCATGCCAACGTTGATAGAACGAAGTGGCGGAATATCAAGGGGGAGGTACCTCGGGCATTCATGAAGAGGGTCATTAAAGAGGACCCTTGGGAGGAAGGAGGTGATGGAGACAATATGTGGATGAAGATGGCGACTTGCATTCGTAAGGTGGCCTCTAAGGAGTTGTGAGTGTCCAGGGGAAGTAGAAGCAAAGCTGAAGATACTTGGTGGTGGAAAGATGACGTCCAGAAGGCTATTAAGGAGAAGAAAGATTGTTTCATATGCCTAAACATGGGTAGGAGTGCGGACAACATACAATACAAGATGGCAAGTAAGGCCACAAAGCAAGCCGTGAGTGAAGCAAGGGTCAGGCATATGGGGACATCTACCATCAGTTAGACACGAAGGAAGTAGAAAGGGACATCTATAAGATGTCTAGATCCATGAGAAGAAGATGAGGGGTGTTGACCAAGTCAAATGCATCAAGGACGGAGCAGACCAACTAGCGGTGAAGGACGAGGAGATTAAGCATAGATGACGGGAGTACTTTGACAAGATGTTCAATGGGGGATAGTGAGAGCTCTATCATTGAATTGGACGACTCCTTTGATGATTCTATCAGGTGTTTCGTGTGACGAATCCAGGAGTCGGGGGTCAAGGAGGCTTTAAAAAGGATGAACGAAGGCAAGGTGATGGGTCCTGATTGTATCCGCATTGAGGTGTGGAGAGGCCTCGGGGACATAATGATAGTATGGCTAGCCAAGATTTTCAACCTCATTTTTTGGGCAAACAAGATGCTAGAAGAATGCAGAGAGAGTATATTAGTAAAACTCTTCAAGAACAAGGGGGGAATTCAGAGTTGTATTAATTACCGTGAAATTAAGCCGATGAGCCATAAAATGAAGCTATGGGAGAGAGCCATTGAGCACCTCTTAAGAAGAATTATAAGCGTGACAAAAAATCAGTTTGGTTCCATGTGTGGGAGGTCAACCATGGAAGCCATTTTCTTGGTACAACAAATTATGGAGAGATACATGGATCAGAAGAGGAACATGCATATGGTGTTCATTGACTTGGAGCACAGAATGTCATGTGGTGGGCCTTGGAGAAGCGCGAAGTCCTAGCAAAGTACATTACCCTCACAAAGGACATGTACGATAATGTTGTGACAAGTGTTCCAATGAGTGATAACGACATTGATGACTTCTCAATTAAAATATGACTACCCAGGGGTTAGTCTTGATCCCTTATCTTTTTTGCCTTGGTGATGGATGAGGTCACACAAGATTTAAAGGTGATGAGCTGCTTTGTGTCAATTATCCAACTGGCTAACCTCCCCAAATGCATGCTCAAGGCCTCCTTTTATAGGTGGAAAGGGACTCCCACAGGGGCATCATAGGGTTTTCACGAGATGCACAGTAGCACGGTGCACCCACAAGTTGTATAGTAAGCTTCAGCGGCAAGGAGCTTGCTGGGGTCTGCTGCCTTCTTCCCAGCGAAGGGGCTTGTCGGGGCCTTGCTTCTGCTCTTCGGTCTTGAGGCTTCGGGGGGATTCAAGGTATCCTTCCCTGGCACTTTGGGGAAAGTGCTCTTGCCAGGGTCGTCTTGTCGGGGCTCTGCTAGCCCCTTCTCTCGATTCAGCTGGTTCTCCGTCAGCCTCCCCCGGCAAAAGGGGCTCGTCGGGGTTGGCGCCTTGCTATCAGCCTAAGAAGTTCTCGTGGACTTCGCCCCTGCCTATCGTTGTCCCTAGCCAGGCCCACTGAGGGCTACCACTGCCCGTGCACAAGTCAGGGGTACTAAGGACCCATTCTTTAGTGCAACTACAGGAGCCCCCGGGCCTGGGCCATAAACGCGCACGAGCCGTTGTTGGGCTAGGCCTATACAGTGCATGGGCATGCGCGACCGAGACTCGAGGCCTAGTTAGGGCTTCAGCTTCACCTGCCAATTTTCCCGTTGCGCGCTCTTGAATGCGTGTCGTGGGAGTCATGCGCGGGGTGGGCGAGTAACCCGTGTGGGGGGCGGGCCTACCACGATCGGCCGTTTCCGCCACACGTGCTACATGCAGGACTATGGCTAGGCACGCTACGCCCTGTTCTTAAAGCTCTGACGAACGCCGCACCCCTGATTGGAGGAGTGGGGTGGTCGCCTGCTCGCCCGTGATCGTGGGCGAGCGGATTGGTGGAAGTGGGCGGTGGCTCTTGGAAATGGGGAAGGGCTAGCCCCCGCATACCGCCCTATAAATCTAGGGGATTGCAGGAGGTGACGGTCATCCTTCTTCCCAGAGCATCTCCAGCCAACTCCCATTCTTCATATCTGGCTTGAGTAGTTCTAACTCTCGACGATGGCCAAGGGAAGAGGGCGACCCCCGCTCTCTGCCTCAATAAACATGGGGTATCGCTCGGATCATGCCACCGCTTCATCCGCAGATGCGGAAGGTGGCCCGAGCGCCCGAGGCGGAGGAGGGGTGAGGGGCCACGGTCGCCGCGGTGGTCATGGACGGGGGAGACGGGGCATTGTTCATGCACCTTCTCCCGCGCCGAACTCAGTTCCTTCGGGGGCTCATGATGAGGGGACGCCATTGGAGTTCCTCGTCAAGCTGCGAGGCCGCATCAGGACCTGCCTCTGACTCCCTGGAGCTTTTGCCAGGGTGATGGACAAAGAGAAGATCCCGATGCGGTGGCTGCAGGCGCACGGCTGCGGCAATGGCGCCGTGCAGGTGGCCGTGGAGTACCCGGAGCCTCGCCTCCTGCTCCTTGGACATGGGTGGAAGAGCTTCGCCCGCGCCCACAATATCTAGGACGAACACGTTCTTCGCTTCAAGATGGTGGCAGCTAACCTGCTCTCCGTCAAGGTATACGGGAGCTCAGGTATACGCCTCAGCTGCTGCAAAGAGAGCCCGAGCGGGATTGAAAGTCCTAGGACAGAGATGGTTGCGACAACGGCGACTGGTCAGAGCCTCGGCAGGCCAAGCCTAAGTACGAGGACCTGTCCTCGGACTAGCCGTCGGCTTCACCATCACCGTCAGCCTGTGCCTCTCCTCCTCCCCACTCCGGACTCATTCGCCGGAGGACCCAACGCTGCCTCGTATTCCATGAGGCCCAGGGTCCCTGGCGTCGTCATCCCTTCCATTCTCGTTCTCCTCTGTGCAGTGCTAGTCGAGGAGGAGCCAACCTGGGTTGTGGTCGCGGGCCTTGCCGCTTTTTCCTTCTTGTAGGTGCCTCCTCATGGCATAATATAGAAGATATCTTAAGTTAGTATGGCAACCACAACTATGTAATATATTATATTATCATGAATGAGAATGTAAGCTATTATCCCA
This sequence comes from Hordeum vulgare subsp. vulgare, assembly GCF_904849725.1. Lineage (NCBI taxonomy): Eukaryota > Viridiplantae > Streptophyta > Magnoliopsida > Poales > Poaceae > Hordeum > Hordeum vulgare. The sequence continues at coordinate 258,963,494 of NC_058523.1, read as the reverse complement.
GTTTGTTTCTCCCTCTCCGGTAAAAGGAAGTTACTACGCTAATCAAGCGGTTGCCTGCTTGAACAACCCTTGCAGAGAATGCTTAGAGGACGGGTCTTGCGTATCTGTTGAGGGTGTTGTTGCCGGCAAGCCACCTTGGTGCGACCGACCTTGCCGGCGCGTACAGCCTCGCTACAAGCGCTCGAAGGAGCGGATCTTGGGCAGCTTGTTGGGGGCGTAGCCTCCGACAAGATATAGTAACAAGGCCCCTTTCCGCTTGCAGATTCCTAGTACCGAGAAAGGTCGAAAACTCCCAAGGAAAGCAAAATGCTACATCAGGACCCTCGCCGGCGAGCCTAGCCCTGTCGTGGGTGCTTTTGATGAGCGGATCCTTAGCGACTTGTTGGAGGTGCCGCCGTCGGCAAGGTTTCCTTGGCGTTACAGACGTCGCCACTTAAGTTGCTAAGCGGGGCTCTAAGAAAAGCAAGGGCGCGCCCGGCTACGCCAAGTTCCCCTCGTGGAAAGTCTGGAAACTGTTTCATCGATCCTTGCCGGAGGTAAGCGTAACACATATCTACGGATACCATAATATAAGAAGATCGGTAAGAACTGTGAAACGCTTAAATTTTGACTTATGTTGTGCACAAGATTGTGCTCGTCTCCGCGTGAAGGTTCATATGTCCTGATGACAAGACTTGCGAAAAGGGAAGGTTGCCAGGAGCCCCCGGCATTCAAGCTTCAAGGGTCGTTGGCAAGAATATTGCCAGCCTACAGGCGGTCAAGGCGGTGCCGGACCTCCTTGGGCGTGACAGTACCCGATAAGGAGCTATCGTCTCGCCGAGCGTGCTCTCGATTGCGCCCTCGAGGACAGTCCACGCTCCCAGGAGCGAGCTCGCTGGAACGAGTGTGTGGGGTCTAGCCGGAGCCCCCTGACATGTCCTCGATAACGGCGCATCGCCCCGGAGTGGTGCGCTCGTCGGAGAAGGTGCCGGGAATCCTACCAGAGCTCCCAGCGCGTGCGCTCGACAGCAGCAGGACATCATGGAGGAGGTGTCTCCGTCGGAGTGCGTGGAGGTCCAGGGGCCCTGCCCCCTGGTCTTCGCCCGAGCCGTTGTTGGTTCAGGCGGCTGCGGACGCGACCGAGAATCACCGAGTCACCACAGCCACCCTCCCCTCAGAGGGCGCCGTCGTGGATATGGTGGCAGAGTCGATGCCGCGATTCTCAAACAATATCAGCGCACCTCCTCCCCCTACCTGGTGCGCTAGAGATGTCGTGGAACACAAACACCTATGGAACCTACAGGCTCCTTATGGTTCAGCGGGGGAGGTGGATGCGCGAAGAGCGGACCTAAGGATCGGGGCACAATCGTTTTACCCAGGTTTCGGCCGCTCGCATGCGTAAAACCCTACTCCTGCTTCGTGTTAATGATGTAAAGGTGATCAGGTGCTTAGTGCTAATTATCCAACTCGCTAACCTCCCCAAATGCATGCCCAATGCCTCCTTTTATTGGTGGAAGGGGACTCCCAGCGGGGCAGCATAGGGTTTTCACGAGATGCACAGTAGCACAGTGCATGCACAAGTTGGATAGTAAGCTACAACGGTTCTGGCATCTTAGAAGATGCATTAATGGCTTCGTAAGGTGCCCCAGAGATGGGACAAGCGTGCATACCATCGGCACTGTGCCCCCAGGTTCCGCTCGACACGCGTTGATTGGAACGACACGTATCAAGTGGCTAGGGGGCAGTTGGCCGTTGCGCTGGCACAAATGTGCTTCGGGACCCTGCCGGGCTTGATGTACGTTGGGGTGTTGGTAGCTCCCCTGATAAGGAGCTTGTCGGAGTCTTGCTGCCTTCTTCCTAGTGAAGGGGCTTGCCGGGGCCTTGCTTCTGGTCTTCGGTCTGGAGGCTTCGGGGGCCTTCAAGGTAACCTATCATGGCACTTTGGGGAAAGCGCTCTTGCTGGGATCGTCTTGCCCGGGGCTCTACTAGCCACTGCTCTGGATTTTGATGGTTCTCCATCAGCCTCCCCCAGCAAAAGGGGCGTGCCGGGGTTAGCGCCTTGCTGTCAGCCTAAGAGGTTCTTGTGGGCTTCGCCCCTGCCTCTCGTTGTCCCTGGCCAGGCCCGCCGAGGGCTACCACTGCCCGTGCACAAGTCAGGGGTACTAAGGACCCATTCTTTAGTGCACCGACACCATCCTAGATCGATGAAGAAGTAGATAAGAAGAAGAACTCCAATGCAAACAGCCATCGCTCTCACGTCAAATTGTCATGTTACGTGTACCTGCAACTGTTGCTATAGTAAGTTGTGAGCCACACACACTCATCAATCTCATTTCCAAAGTTATCAAGACTAGAAAAGTATAATGCGTGAGGTTTGGTTAAGTGGTGAGGTTGCAGTAAGCACTAAGAATTTATTTGAGTGTCTAATTTACGAGTACAAGAATAAGAAGGGTGATATAAGCATAAATAGAAGTGAACTAATGATGATCAATAAATGATTTTGAACACCTACTTACGAGTCAATCATAACCCCACGATGTTCTCTCTCGGTTCAGAACTCACGAGAAGAGATAAACACGGTTGGTGCATTTTCTTTGAGTTTACTTCAAGTTTTCTATGACCGGTTGTAAAAATAATTTCCAAGTTGCCACAAGAACGCGAACAGGGCTCTCATAAAGATTTAACCCTATAGGGGTGCTCCAACTCATCCATAACAAACTAGCCACAAGTTGCATAGAAAACATCAACCATAGAATACCCGTAGTCTCCTTGGAATGCCGGTGGAAGACCTCAACCTCGAGATAACCCAAAGTATCCTCGGTATCCCAGTGCACAAGGTATTTTGTAGATGGTGAAAAAATTGGTCAAGATCGCTCGACGTGTCGATGAATCCGATAGGAGCCGCGTATCTCGTTCTCAGGACATGACTGGATAGGTCACACTACGAGAAAAACAAAACCATTAGTTTCTTCGCGGTGGCCCCGCAGTCTGCCTGTTTTCGACCAACACTCATGAGGAGCACTAGCCCGGGGTTGATTAATTGTCCACGGGGTCCGGAAAGTCCCTATGTAATTTTATTAGTTGTTAAGCAAATGTAATACCAAAGTTGGGCCCTATTGGAAGAGTTTTAATATAAGACCAATTATCAAGGGGGTCCCCATAACAAAACCCGAGCATGTTAGGAGCACTCAATATGGAACATAACACCGGTACACAAGTAACTAGGGCAACAGAGGTGGAACAAAACATCGAGCAAAAGGCCAAGCCTTTCACCTTTTATCAAGTATATATGCACATTAAATCAATTAGCTATAGTATTATGATATCCCAAGATATCCATGTTGTCACATGGAAACAACCTGCACCTGCAACTAACAACGCTAGAAGAAGGGCTGAGCAAGCAAACAATGGTTTGTTGGGATATGGAGGGGTTAGAGGCTTTTCATGGCAATGCTGAGAGACTTGACATTCGAGTGGTAGGTATCGAGACATAATGATAGAAGGGACACAACTAGCCTAGCAATGATAGTAGTGGTACCCAGGGAGATGGTCATCTTAGCTGAGATCCCTCTTGGAATAAAAACGAATCTGTGAAGTACAAAAACAGGGTGTAGTCGATTGAATCCTCACACTCCACATCAGTTTCGAAACTCTATCGAGAATAAACAATCTGGAGAAAACAATCAACACATGATAAACACCACAACATATGTTAGGGAACGTCGCATGGGAAACAAAAATTTTCCTACGCGCACGAAGACCTATCATGGTGATGTCCATCTACGAGAGGGGATGTGTGATCTACGTACCCTTGTAGACCGTACAGCAGAAGCGTTAGTGAACGCGGTTGATTTAGTGGAACGTCCTCACGTCCCTCGATCAGCCCCGCGAACCGTCCCGCGATCAGTCCCACGATCTAGTGCCGAACGGACGGCACCTCCGCGTTCAGCACACGTACAGCTCGACGATGATCTCGGCCTTCTTGATCCAGCAAGAGAGACGGAGAGGTAGAAGAGTTATCCGGCAGCGTGACGGCGCTCCGGAGGTTGGTGATGATCTCGTCTCAGCAGGGCTCCGCCCGAGCTCCGCAGAAACGCGATCTAGAGGTAAAACCGTGGAGATATGTGGTCGGGCTGCCGTGGCAAAGTTGTGTCAAATCAGCCCTAAAACCTCCGTATATATAGGGGGAAGAGGGGGAGCCTTGCCTTGGGGTCCACGGACCCCTAAGGGCTTCGGCCGAGCGAAGGGGGGCAGCCCTCCCCTTCCAAACCGAGTCCAACTAGGTTTGGAAGGAGGAGTCCTTCAACCCTTTTCCCACCTCCTCTTTTTTTTTTCTCTTTGATTTTTCTTCCTATGGCGCATAGGGCTCTTTTGGGATGTCCCACCAGCCCACTAAGGGCTGGTGCGCCACCCCCAATGCCTATGGGCTTCCCCGGGGTGGGTTGCCCCCCCGGTGAACTCCCGGAACCCATTCGTCATTCCCGGTACATTCCCGGTAACTCCGAAAACCTTCCGGTAATCAAATGAGGTCATCCTATATATCAATCTTCGTTTCCGGACCATTCCGGAAACCCTCGTGACGTCCGTGATCTCATCCGGGACTCCGAACAACATTCGGTAACCAACCATATAACTCAAATACGCATAAAACAACGTCGAACCTTAAGTGTGCAGACCCTGCGGGTTCGAGAACTATGTAGACATGACCCGGGAGACTCCTCGGTCAATATCCAATAGCGGGACCTGGATGCCCATATTGGATCCTACATATTCTACGAAGATCTTATCGTTTGGACCTCACTGCCAAGGATTCATATAATCCCGTATGTCATTCCCTTTGTCCTTCGGTATGTTACTTGCCCGAGATTCGATCGTCAGTATCCGTATACCTATTTCAATCTCGTTTACCGGCAAGTCTCTTTAGTCGTTCTGTAATACAAGATCCCGCAACTTACACTAAGTCACATTGCTTGCAAGGCTTGTGTGTGATGTTGTATTACCGAGTGGGCCCCAAGATACCTCTCCGTCACACGGAGTGACAAATCCCAGTCTCGATCCATACTAACTCAACGAACACCTTCGGAGATACCTGTAGAGCATCTTTATAGTCGCCCAGTTACGTTGCGACGTTTGATACACACAAAGTATTCCTCCGGTGTTAGTGAGTTATATGATCTCATGGTCATAGGAACAAATACTTGACACACAGAAAACAGTAGCAATAAAATGACACGATCAACATGCTACGTCTATTAGTTTGGGTCTAGTCCATCATGTGATTCTCCTAATGACGTGATCGAGTTATCAAGAAACAACACCTTGTTCATAATCAGAAGACACTGACTATCTTTGATCAACTAGCTAGCTAACTAGAGGCTTGCTAGGGACAGTGTTTTGTCTATGTATCCACACATGTAAATGAGTCTTCATTCAATACAATTATAGCATGGATAATAAACGATTATCTTGATACATGAATTATAATAATAACTATATTTATTATTGCCTCTAGGGCATAATTCCAACAGTCTCCCACTTGCACTAGAGTCAATAATCTAGCCCTCACATCATCATGCGAATTACATTGTAATAAATCTAACGCCCATACAGTTCTCGTGTTGATCATGCTTTGCCCGTGGAAGAGGTTTAGTCAGCGGGTCTGCTACATTCAGATCCATGTGCACTTTGCATATATTTACGTCCTCCCCTTCGACGTAGTCGCGGATGAGGTTGAAGCGTCGTTTGATGTGTCTGGACTTCTTGTGAAACTGTGGTTCCTTTGCTAAGGCAATGGCACCCGTGTTGTCACAGAACAAGGTTATTGGATTCAGTGTGCTTGGCACCACTCCAAGATCCGTCATGAACTGCTTCATCCACACACCCTCCTTAGCCGCCTCCGAGGCAGCCATGTACTCCGCTTCACATGTAGAATCTGCTACGACGCTTTGCTTGGAACTGCACCAACTTACCGCACCCCCATTAAGAATAAATACGTATCCGGTTTGCAACTTAGAGTCGTCCGGATCTGTGTCAAAGCTTGCATCGACGTAACCTTTTACGGAGAGCTCTTCGTCACCTCCATACACGAGAAACATCTCCTTAGTCCTTTTCAGGTACTTCAGGATATTCTTGACCGCCGTCCAGTGATCCACTCCTGGATTACTCTGGAACCTACCTGCCATACTTATGGCCAGGCTAACGTCCGGTCTAGTGCACAACATTGCATACATGATAGAACCTATGGCTGAAGCATAGGGGACGGTGCTCATATGCTCTCTATCCTCATCAGTTGCTGGGCACTGAGTCTTACTCAATCTCGTACCTTGTAAAACTGGCAAGAACCCTTTCTTGGATTGTTCCATTTTGAACCTCTTCAAAACTTTATCAAGGTATGTGCTTTGTGAAAGTCCTATCAGGCGTTTTGATCTATCCCTGTAGATCTTAATGCCTAGAATGTAAGCAGCTTCTCCTAGGTCTTTCATAGAGAAACTTTTATTCAAGTAATCCTTTATGCTCTCCAAAAACTCTACGTTGTTTCCAATCAGCAATATGTCATCCACATATAATATTAGAAACGCCACAGAGCTCCCACTCACTTTCTTGTAAATACAAGATTCTCCAACCACTTGTATAAACCCAAATGCTCTGATCACCTCATCAAAGCGTTTGTTCCAACTCCAAGATGCTTGCACCAGTCCATAAATGGATCGCTGGAGCTTGCACACCTTGGTAGCTTTCTTAGGATCGACAAAACCTTCGGGTTGCATCATATACAACTCTTCCTTAAGGAAACCGTTAAGGAACGCCGTTTTGACATCCATCTGCCATATTTCATAATCGAAAAATGCAGCTATTGCGAACATGATTCTGACGGACTTAAGCATCGCTACGGGTGAGAATGTCTCATCGTAGTCAACTCCTTGAACTTGTGAAAAACCCTTTGCCACAAGTCGAGCTTTATAAACGGTCACATTGCCGTCAGCGTCCATCTTCCTCTTAAAGATCCATTTGTTTTGAATAGCCTTGCGGCCCTCAGGCAGTACTTCCGAAGTCCACACTTCGTTCTCATACATGGATCCTATCTCGGACTTCATGGCTTCTAGCCATTTGTTGGAATCTGGGCCCACCATTGCTTCTTCATAATTTGCAGGTTCATTGTTGTCCAACAACATGATTGATAAGACGGGATTACAGTACCACTCTGGAGCAGCGCGTGGTCTCGTCGTCCTGCGTGGTTCGACAGAAACTTGAACCGGAGTTTCATGATCATCATCATTAACTTCCTCCTCAACCGGCGTCGCAACGACAGAGGTTTCCCCTTGCCCTCCGCCACCATCCAGAGGGATGAGAGGTTCGACAACCTCGTCAAGTTCTATCTTCCTCCCACTCAATTCTCTCGAGAGAAACTCCTTCTCGAGAAAAGCTCCGTTTTTAGCAACAAACACTTTGCCCTCGGATTTGAGATAGAAGGTGTACCCAACTGTCTCTTTTGGGTAACCTATGAAGATGCAGTTTTCCGCTTTGGGTTCCATCTTTTCAGGATGAAGCTTTTTGACATAAGCACCACATCCCCAAACTTTAAGAAACGACAACTTTGGCCTTTTGCCATACCACAGTTCGTATAGTGTCGTCTCAACGGATTTTGATGGTGCCCTATTTAAAGTGAATGCAGCTGTTTCTAATGCATAACCCCAAAACGATAACGGCAAATCGGTAAGAGACATCATAGATCACACCATCTCTAATAAAGTACGATTACGACGTTCGGACACACCATTACGCTGTGGTGTTCCAGGCAGTGTCAACTGTGAAACAATTCCACATTGTCTTAAGTGAGCACCAAACTCGAAACTCAGATATTCACCCCCACGATCAGACCGTAGGAACTTGATCTTCTTGTTACGATGATTTTCAACTTCACTCTGAAATTGCTTGAACCTTTCAAATGTTTCAGACTTGTGCTTCATTAAGTAGACATCACCATATCTACTCAAATCGTCAGTGAAGGTGAGAAAATAACGATATCCGCCGCGTGCCTCTACGCTCATCGGGCCACACACATCGGTATGTATGATTTCCAACAAGTCACTTGCACGCTCCATTGTTCCTGAGAACGGAGTTTTAGTCATCTTGCCCATGAGGCATGGTTCGCACGTGTCAAGTGAATCAAAGTCAAGTGACTCCAAAAGTCCATTGGCATGGAGTTTCTTCGTGCGCTTTACACCAATATGACCTAAGCGGCAGTGCCACAAAAATATGGCGCTATCATTGTTAACTCTAACTCTTTTGGTCTCAATGTTATGTATGTGTGTATCACTATCAAGATTCAATATGAACAATCCTCTCACATTGGGTGCATGACCATAAAAGGTGTTACTCATAGAAATAGAACAAACATTATTCTCTGACTTAAAAGAGTAACCGTCTCGCAATAAACAAGATCCAGATATAATGTTCATGCTCAACGCAGGCACTAAATAACAATGATTCAAGTTCATAACTAATCCTGATGGTAACTGAAGTGAAACTGTGCCGACGGCGATTGCATCAACCTTGGAACCATTTCCTACGCGCATCGTCACTTCATCTTTCGCCAGCCTTCGTCTATTCCGCAGTTCCTCTTTCGAGTTGCAAATATGAGCAACAGAACCGGTATCGTATACCGAGGCACTACTACGAGAGCCGGTTAAGTACACATCAATAACATGTATATCAAATATACCTGATTTTTCTTTGGCCGCCTTCTTATCAGCCAGATACTTGGGGCAATTGCGCTTCCAGTGACCCATACCCTTGCAATAGTAACACTCTGTTTCAGGCTTAGGTCCAGCTTTGGGTTTCTTCGTCGGATTGGCAACAGGCTTGCCGCTCTTCTTTGAATTACCCTTCTTGCCTTTGTCGTTTCTCTTGAAACTAGTGGTCTTATTCACCACCAACACTTGATGCTCTTTACGGAGTTCAAACTCTGCGACTTTCAGCATCGCAAAGAACTCGCCGGGAGACTTGTTCATCCCTTGCATGTTGTAGTTCAACACAAAGCCTTTATAGCTTGGCGGTAGTGATTGAAGGATTCTGTCAGTGATAGCTTCTTGCGGGAGTTCAATCCCCAGCTCAGCTAGACGGTTTGAGTACCCAGACATTTTGAGCACATGTTCACTGACATACAAGTTCTCCTCCATCTTGCAAGCATAGAATTTATCGGAGGTCTCATACCTCTCGATCCGGGCGTTCTTCTGAAAGATAAACTTCAACTCCTGGAACATCTCAAATGCTCCATGACGCTCAAAGCGACGTTGAAGTCCCGGTTCTAAGCCATACAAGACTGCACATTGAACTACTGAGTAGTCCTCCTTACGTGCTAACCAAGCATTCTTAACATCCTGATCAGCCGTAGCGGGTGGTTCATCTCCTAGCGCAGCATTAAGGACATAATCCTTCTTCCGAGCTTGTAAGATTAGCTTAAGATCTACAAAGTTGCTTCCATCATCTTTCAACTTAGCTTTCTCTAGGAACGTATTAAAATTCAGGGTGACTGTCGCGTGAGCCATGATCTACAACACAAATATATTCAAAGTGGACTTAGACTATGTTCAAGATAATTAGAGTTTAACTTAATCAAATTACTCGCTAAACTCCCACTCAAAAAGTACATCTCTCTAGTCATTTGAGTGGTTCATGATCCACTTACACTAGCTCAAGTCCGATCATCACGTGAGTCGAGCATAGTTTCAGTGGTAAGCATCCCCATGCTAATCATATCATCTATATGATTCATGATCGACCTTTCGGTCTCATGTGTTCTGAGGCCATGTCTGCACATGCTAGGCTCGTCAAGCTTAACCCGAGTGTTCCGCGTGCGCATCTGTTTTGCACCCGTTGTATGTGAACGTTGAGTCTATCACACCCGATCATCACGTCTCGAAACGACGAACTGTAGCAACGGTGCACAGTCGGGGAGAACACAATTTTGTCTTGAAATTTTAGTGAGAGATCACCTCATAATGCTACCGTCGTTCTAAGCAAAATAAGGTGCATAAAAGGACTAATATCACATGCAATTCATAAGTGACATGATATGGCCATCATCACGTGCTCCTTGATCTCCATCACCAAAGCACCGGCACGATCTTCTTGTCACCGGCGCCACACCATGATCTCCATCAACGTGTCGCCATCGGGGTTGTCGTGCTACTCATGCTATTACTACTAAAGCTACATCCTAGAAAAATAGTAAACGCATCTGCAAGCACAAACATTACTTATAAAGACAACCCTATGGCTCCTGCCGGTTGACGTACCATCGACGTGCAAGTCGATGTTATCTATTACAACATGATCATCTCATACATCCAATATATCACATCACATCGTTGGCCATATCACATCACAAGCATACCCTGCAAAAACAAGTTAGACGTCCTCTAATTTTGTTGTTGCATGTTTTACGTGGTGACCATGGGTATCTAGTAGGATCGCATCTTACTTACGCAAACACCACAACGGAGATATATGAGTTGCTATTTAACCTCATCCAAGGACCTCCTCGGTCAAATCCGATTCAACTAAAGTTGGAGAAACTGACACCCGCCAGTCATCTTTGAGCAACGGAGTTACTCGTAGCGATGAAACCAGTCTTTCGTAAGCGTACGAGTAATGTCGGTCTGAGCCGCTTCGATCCAACAATACCGTGGAATCAAGAAAAGACTAAGGAGGGCAGCAAAACACACATCACTGCCCACAAAAACTTTTGTGTTCTACTCGAGAAGACATCTATGCATGAACCTAGCTCATGATGCCACTGTTAGGGAACGTCGCATGGGAAACAAAAATTTTCCTACGCGCACGAAGACCTATCATGGTGATGTCCATCTACGAGAGGGGATGTGTGATCTACGTACCCTTGTAGACCGTACAGCAGAACCATTAGTGAACGCGGTTGATGTAGTGGAACGTCCTCACGTCCCTCGATCCGCCCCGCGAACCGTCCCGCGATCAGTCCCACGATCTAGTGCCGAACGGACGGCACCTCCGTGTTCAGCACACGTACAACTCGACGATGATCTCGGCCTTCTTGATCCAGCAAGAGAGACGAAGAGGTAGAAGAGTTCTCCGGCAGCGTGACGGCGCTCCGGAGGTTGGTGATGGTCTCGTCTCAGCAGGGCTCCGCCCGAGCTCCGCAGAAACGCGATCTAGAAGTAAAACCGTGGAGATATGTGGTCGGGCTGCCGTGGCAAAGTTGTGTCAAATCAGCCCTAAAACCTCCGTATATATAGGGGGAAGTGGGGGTGCCTTGCCTTGGGGTCCAAGGACCCCTAAGGGCTTCGGCCGAGCCAAGGGGTGCAGCCCTCCCCTTCCAAACCGAGTCCAACTAGGTTTGGAAGGAGGAGTTCTTCCCCCTTTTCCCACCTCCTCTTTTTTTTCTTTTCTCTTTGATTTTTCTTCCTATGGCGCATAGGGCTCTTTTGGGCTGTCCCACCAGCCCACTAAGGGCTGGTGCGCCACCCCCAATGCCTATGGGCTTCCCCGGGGTGGGTTGCCCCCCCGGTGAACTCCCGGAACCCATTCGTCATTCCCGGTACATTCCCGGTAACTCCGAAAACCTTCCGGTAATCAAATGAGGTCATCCTATATATCAATCTTCATTTCCAGACCATTCCGGAAACCCTCGTGACTTCCGTGATCTCATCCGGGACTTCGAACAACATTCGGTAACCAACCATATAACTCAAATACGCATAAAACAACGTCGAACCTTAAGTGTGCAGACCCTGCGGGTTCGAGAACTATGTAGACCTGACCCGAGAGACTCCTCGGTCAATATCCAATAGCGGGACCTGGATGCCCATATTGGATCCTACATATTCTACGAAGATCTTATCGTTTGAACCTCAGTGCCAAGGATTCATATAATCCCGTATGTCATTCCCTTTGTCCTTCGGTATGTTACTTGCCTGAGATTCAATCGTCAGTATCCGTATACCTATTTCAATCTCGTTTACCGGCAAGTCTCTTTACTCGTTCCGTAATACATGATCCCACAACTTACACTAAGTCACATTGCTTGCAAGGCTTGTGTGTGATGTTGTATTACCGAGTGGGCCCCGAGATACCTCTCCGTCACACGGAGTGACAAATCCCAGTCTCGATCCATACTAACTCAACGAACACCTTCGGAGATACCTATAGAGCATCTTTATAGTCACCCAGTTACGTTGCGACGTTTGATACACACAAAGTATTCCTCCGGTGTTAGTGAGTTATATGATCTCATGGTCATAGGAACAAATACTTGACACGCAGAAAACAGTAGCAATAAAATGACACGATCAACATGCTACGTCTATTAGTTTGGGTCTAGTCCATCACGTGATTCTCCTAATGACGTGATCCAGTTATCAAGCAACAACACCTTGTTCATAATCAGAAGACACTGACTATCTTTGATCAACTGGCTAGCCAACTAGAGGCTTGCTAGGGACAGTGTTTTGTCTATGTATCCACACATGTAAATGAGTCTTCATTCAATACAATTATAGCATGGATAATGAACGATTATCTTGATACAGGAATTATAATAATAACTATACTTATTATTGCCTCTAGGGCATAATTCCAAGAACATATACGTGGCATGATGCGTAACAAATATGATGCATGTTCGGTTTAAATATGCGGGGGATGACGATCACAACAATCAAATATTACACACTAACTGAAACTCAATATGCAACGTGTTTCATATTGACGAAACTCCATATTTGAATTACTTAGTTCACTCCCATTTAGGTACATGACAATATAAATGATATTAACATGGCAAGAGCTGAAGCATACATAAACTACACTATCTAGGGTCTTAAACGAGGTCGGAAACAGCTTATAGTATTTTCGAAATGACCCCACATGTTAAATTTCAAAATTGGTCCATATCGAATCTAAACTTATTTTATATTTATTAAACAGGTAAAGAAATTGCATCATGTGTTTCTACACCTCATTCTAGGAGATTTACATTATAAATCATCTAAAGCGGAGTTACGGTCTAAAAGATATGATCAACATAAGGTAAATATGTCATGAATTCAAAACGTATGAAAATGACAACCACAATCATGTTAAATCAAAGATGCAACATGGTATTATGAAACTACATGAGATTCTAAGCAAGTTTCATATATGGCTTGTTCGAAATGGAGCAACGGTCCAACAAATACCACTAATACAAGTTATAGCTACATTATGTCCAAAACAACAACATGCCATTTTGCACACACCAAAACAACAAGCTATAGGAATCTAAAATGCTCAAACAAGACATCGGGAAATAGTTGACAGGATGCACAATAATTAATCTCATAACACCAAATTGAATAGAAGCATGGATCACTAGGAAATGAGGTCACAAGATGTCTACTTGAATACAATTTCTGACATTGTGAAAATAACAACTTTTAACATAGCAGTTTTATTCTGACGACATATTGACAACGATAAAACTGTATGTTGTAGGAACTTTCATGGCATGAAATTCTACAGCATGATAGTAGGCATGATGCACTTCATCTCATTCCATACTAGCAAGGTCTAATTATGCACACAATCATAGCTAGCATCAACACAACATGGCATACTCAAATAAGCAGTCTCTTAGACTTGGAAAAATTAACATGGTGCAAGTAACAACCGTCTTTATGAGATTGACATGTTTGACAACCAAATTAACTAGGATGCAAAACATATACTTGAAAACTAATGGCACAAACTAACAGAGGATAACTTGCGTTACAATTCACTTCATTGTACCAACCACAAAAGGGTTGTAGATTAATAGCAAAAGGCATGGAAACATAGGAATAAATCATAGCAGATTCCACACTTACAATTATTTTGACCCAACGAACAGCAACATTTTCATAGCATGTTCACATGATGAAAACCATAGCTAAACATGAAATCCATGGCATGGCAAACCTACTAACATCAACTAAAGATGGCATGCTACAAATCACTCTATTTTCGCACATTCAAAAGAGGCATGGTTTGCTTAATTCGAGCTTCGCAAAATGGAACTTAACATTAATAGATTAGCAGTTTTTTGCATGATAGCACATTTAGAGCAACATATTGACACGATAGATTTGATTTGCATGGCAACAAAAGGAATGGCATCAAAGTAGACATCACATATAAAAAATTACAAGAATGAGCCATATGTAAAAGACCTACGGATTAGATGCAAACATCCATGCAAGTTTGAATAAAATATTAGTTTCGTTGATTATGACAGGATGCACTTGTACAACAGTGATATGAGCAAGCAAATGAATCCTAATCCACAAGAAAATGCTACCATCATGTAGAGCATATCGGTTAGATGATATTCATATTAAAATCATTGCCATCGGATCAACACACACAAAGTTACCGATGCTTTAATATGTCAATATGATGTTTTACTTAGACACGAAAAGATTTAGTGGAAAAATTCACATCTAGTGAATCAGGACGCGGGGGAACGTGCGGCCGCTTAGATCACGGTGCACGATCATACCGGTACGGGGAGGTCCAAGCGGCGACATGATGAGGTCGGCCGACGCGGGCCTGCCTCCAGCACGGGCGTACCTCCGACAAGGGCGGCGACTTGGCCACACGAAACAGGAGGATCCGGTGGAGATCCTCCCTATCCAGGCGGTGACGGCGATGGGGAGGCCATGCGCAGCGGTTCTACCTTAAAGCTCGAGGCCATGGGAGCCTTGGTGGCGGCGGTGGTTGCATGATGGCAGAGCTGCAACGGGGGAGGCAAGACAGCGGGACAGAGGAGGTGCGTCGACAGGATTTCGGCCCTGGCGTGGCCGTCATCGGCCGGCGGTGCTCTATTGGTGGTGGCGAGTGCGGGCTGGATCGGGGAGCTATGGGAGTTACAGGAGGTGCGGGCTCGCGCCGGCGAAGGCGGACGCACTCGAGCCCAGGCGGGATGGCCGTGGGCCTGGCGAGCTCTTTCGCGAGGACGCGGTGGAGGACGACACAAGCACCACTTGGCGGCGGTGATGGGTGGTTGGGATCCGTCAAATCCGGATTTGAAAATCCCAATCACGGCGGCGGGTGACAAGTTGGTAGAGGTGGCTGGACAACACGAATTTCGAGGTGAAGGTGGCTCGAGGTTAAGGGAGGCTAGGGATGGAAAACTTCCTTTATATAGCCGGGTAAGAAGGTTTAGGGGGGGGGGGGCGTTGCTCCGATTTGAGTCGTGTGATCGTAATCGGACGGCTCCTGTTGTGGGGATTGGCTAGGATAGGTTAGTGGGCTTTGTAGAGGGGTTGGGCTGAGATGATAGGAAGTTTGTGGCCCATGGTAAAGTTCATGAAATCGAAAACGTCTGACATTTATCCAGCTATAGTGTCGCTATATATATGTTACGGTTCGGGTATTACACGTCCCCCGAATGCGACAAAATTGGGCAGGCGGTCTACCTACACTATGATACGACCGCACGCCAACTTTCAACCCATTCCAAGAAATTTTTATACACACTTTTGAAATCAACATTTTAACGATGCAGCGGACGCGTGCATGTGTGGTTGGTCCCAAAGCGGTCAAGAGAACGTGCAACTAACAATAGATGCACGTTTTCAAAAATGACGGCAACGGAGTGTCGATGCAGTGTAGATGATGTGAATGATGCAATACTGAATGCGACAACCAAATAATCACATGGCAACAACGAAATAAAAGGGATTCTTCTAGAGCGTCGGTCTTGGGCTGTTACAACTCTCCTCCACTAACATGAGATCTCGACCCGAGATCTTAGAACGCGAAAAGGAAGAGGAAGAGGTAAAACATAATTGCTCCTTCCACAATGAGTGAAATCAATGAACCTTGAAGGTTGCAAAGTGTACAAGAATGGCAGAAGGCACTTGCAAGAATTCAAAAGAAATTTGGGCAGCAGTACGGTAGGAAATATAGGCAAAACTTGATTAGAAGGCAAGAAGTTGAAAAGATTTCACAACACTGTTGAATGGGCAAGCATGGAAGGAACATGTCTTGACAAAACGAGATGCTGAATCAACGAGAGCAACCACTGGCACAAAAGAACGAACAAAAGAATGAAGGTTGAGAGAATAAAATTTTGACCATGCAAGATTTAGATGAAGCTTTGCAACGAGATACTTGGGCAAAACTTGAAACTCCGGAAAAGAAAAGATAATCAACTTAGGATCGAGAATTTATATCATGAACAACTCGGGAAGAAGAATTGAAATAACCTTGATAACCAAGAATAAGAATTATGTTATGCTTATCCTTCATCAAGTTAAATTGATGACAAACAACGGATTTGGCATATGACTTATTATTCTTGAAAAGATCGAGGGAAGATAAGAGCACAAACTTGAAGAAGTCTTCAGGAAAACACGTGCAAGAATTGAAATGAATGGATATCGATGAGAATGAAGAGATCATGAACTGCCTAGGAGGAATTTTCAACAAACCATTAGTAAGAAATGAGAGAGGAACAAACAGACAACAATTGAGAAGAATTTGAGAACGAAATATGAAAGCTGATAACGAAGAAAACTTCTGAAAAGATGGCCTTCAGAGGATCGAGTAAACAAACAGAACACTAAAATGCTTCGGATAGATATGGAATGAATTACTGATGAATGGAAACAATTTGAAAGGATAACATTAATCTAGAAACATGAATCTTCAAGAGAATGTGCCTTGATTTAAGATAAACACAACTTCGGTCTTCAAAGTTGACAATGACGATGAGGCACACCACCATGAATTAACGAGATACCCCGGAATGATGAAAAAGGACAGGTAAAGACAACATTTATTTTTTTATTTGAAGTGATCTTGGAGAAGGAATATGATTGATGGAATTTATTCTTACATCGCATTTGAAAATAAATTGAGATATCTAAAAAAGATTAGAAGAGCCAAGTAAGATCCCAGGGAAAAACCTATGGGTTATGCGCCTAATCAAAAGAAAGCATCATTGAATGATTGCGTAGGAAGAGAGATTGCACCAGTACAAAATTGAAAACTTGATGAGGTGAGACACTTGAAATAATTTAAGAGGATATGAATGGAAATGAAAGGATTCTAAGATATCTTGCCACTCCGGATAGAACAAAGAGAGATGGCACACAAGAGAGGCTTGGCTGAGAATTCCCAACACGGGGAAGCATCGAACGAATGAGCATGATATGATGAACACTAAGATGTCGAATTGTATCCACTGGAGAAGGACACGGATATGAAGAAATGACAAACTTAGCACTAAGCATCTTCACAATGAATCACCGGAAACTATACGGAAGAAAAGATAGCAGAAGCATCAATAACACGAAAGACACTTGGATGATAATTTAATATATGAAGCAAAAGGGCGGGAGAGTGGGGAAAAACAAAGATGATTTGGGACAGATGAGACAAAATCTGGAAAGAATTATTAGGATGGATCTTGCAAATATTGGAGAAGATTGAAATATCTTGAAGATAAGAACTCCAGATTGAAAAGAATTGACATGACAACTGGATTGAGCCCAAGGATTGGCATTCCCATGGAAATATGAGAACATGACTTAGAAAAGACATGAAATCACCAATTGATATCGAGGCAACTCGAATTGCCATAAACCAACAAGACAAAGGTTGAAGCTTACGAAACAAGCCGGAAACCAATACATAACCCATTATGAATTTGTTGGAAGGATAATCCTTGGTAACTACTTGAATTCCCTTTCGATAACTCCTGAAATCTTTCTGGTTATGCAATCTGGTCCAACAGATACACGAAGAAATTATTGAATAAATAACTCAAGTCCAGTGCATCACATTCGTTTACACATACTCGAAGATCTCAAAATTCATCTACCTTAGACCCTCGTAATAACAACGATACCAATTATGGTAGTACATCTAGACACTCTCCCCAGTACTGGGTGACGCCAAACTCCTCTCACCACAAACACTGTTGAAGAAATTTTGAACATCCCCGTGCTGAGATACTAATGAAACTGAATGATAGCGATGTGCCACACACGGTTGGTGTCACCACTTAGAGATCTAATCCTTGGAAATAGGAGGCACCAAGTACCGAATTCCATCACATCGACATCAGAAAGGTTACCAAAATACCAGCGTGATCCTAATCTTTTTTTTGTGTGAGAAGAGTGGTAGAATTAAATTCTTACGTCCAAATTTTTCATGAGAGCATAGAAGAGGAGTAAAAAGAATCATAATCTCCGATATATAACTAGACTCAAAATAGTTTTTCACTAGACTCGACTTGGCAAAGTTTGATCAATTAAGGGGGCTCTTAGGTCGGTAATGCTCTGATACCAATTTGTAGCGCCCAAGATGCAGTCCTATCCTTATTTTGGCTCGGGGGCCTTGACAGTGATAGAAGCCCATCTCGTCGTTTTGCAAGAATGGATACCATTACAAGTACATGTAAAGAGGAGATGAGTATATGGAATTGGCTTACACTGGCCACAAGCTAAACATGATCATATCAATAAAATCATACATTAAATCACCATTCAGAAGAGCAGGGTCCGACTAGAGATGAAATCAAATGATAAAAGCGACATCCATCCTTGCTAATCCGAGGCTGCAGGTCAGGAACCCATTCTAGATCAATGAAGAAGAAGAGGAAGAACTCGAATTCAACTAGCATCGCTCTCACGTCAAATCATTGCATTAACTGTACCTACAACTATTGTTATAGTAATTTGTGAACCATAGGGACTCATGAATCTCATTTCCAAAGTTATCTAGACTAGCAAAGCTTAACGGGTGAGGTATCGTTAAGTGGTGAGGCTGCAGCAAGCACTAAGCATTTATTTGAGTGTTTAACTTGTGAGTATAAGAATAAGAAGGGTGGTCTACGCATAAATGTACATGAACTAATTATGAACAATAAATGATCATGAACACCCACTTACAAGTCAATCATAAGCCCACTGTGTTCTCTCTCGGTTGAGAACTCACGCTAAGGGATGCTCACGGTTACACACACAGTTGGTGTATTTTATTTGAGCTTACTTCAAGTTTGCTATGACCATATGTTAAACAAATTTCCTAGTTGGCACATAACAGCGGACATAGCTCTCAGAAATATTTAACCCTGCAGGGGTGCCCCAACTCATCCATCACAAAATAGCCACAACATGCGTGCAAAAACCTCAACCATGGAAAACCCATAGTCTCCTCGGAATCCTGGTGGAAGACCTCAACCTCGAGATAGCCCAAAGTATCGATGAAATCCCGGTGCACATGGTATTTCGTAAGAGGTAAAACATATCCAGCAAGGTCGTCAGACGTGTTGACGAACCCGATAGGAGCCGCATATCTCGTTCTCAGGACACGACCGAATAGGTCACACTACGAGTAAAACCAAACCTCTAGTTTTCTCGCGGTCCCGTAGTCTGTTTGTTGTGGACCAACACTCTTGAGGAGCACTGGCCTGCGGATTGATTAATTATCCACGGGGTCCGGAAAGTCCCTATGCAATCTCTTATTTACTAATTGGAGGCACAATACGAGGCTCCACGTTAATCTTAAAAATAAAGAAAAATAGTTCATTGGATATTCTAATTAGTTATTTACAACCATTGGATGATATATCATGAATTCCTCACGTTTTCTCCCACCTCCCAGGCAAGCACTCCATTTTATATACTGAACCAATGATAAGTTGGATGATCACAATGTCATCACGTTTTGTTCCACCTCCGAGACAAACACCTTTTTCTTATATCAAAGTAATGATCTGCCATGAAGTACTCAATTTTTTTCCCACCTCCTAGGAGAACACCCCTTCGTTACCAAACTAATCTACAAGCTGCAAAAGGAATGGATGGAAACTTGCACACTCCTCCCCTCTACAGCTCATGGCCAGTCGAGTTGTTAGACCCCTTATAGGGAGTCTCTCCCATCTTTATCCTCGCCCGACATGAAAGCAAGATTTGTTTTCCATCAACAACTTTGTTTCATGATCGCGTGAACCCTTCATCTCCCTCAACTACTCTGAAGAAATCTAGGTAATTATCTTCCAATTTGTTCTATCTAAGTCATTCGCGATCAATAATCGTATGGCTGAATAATATAGGAGACACCAGAGTCCATCGTAATTTGCTTCTAACGCTAATGTCTGAATCCTTCAATAACATGACGCATATCCTCATTGTCCAAGATTTGGAATTGGTGTAGGAAACCTAAGTACTGTAGGTTGCCAATGCTGACGTGGATGTAGCCGTCATGGTGGACGGTGCCGTTTAGTTTCTATCTTGACAAATTCGATGAAGTTGTTTGACGATCTGAAGAATCATCGATCTTGCCTATGATTTATACACAAGAAGGTAAACGTGAATAATATTCAATATATAGTCTCAAATGAAGACTCAACGCACATATCGATTGGTTGGCAGAGAAACAGCTAAGAGTCACCAACCCTTTCTCAATTCTGGGAACATCAATGTATGTACCAAGTTCACCTCTCCCACTTATCTTTTTCCCATGATAATGAAATAACCATGGTTTTTCACACATTCAAGGTTCCACATGCATATTTGAGTACTAGTTGTATCCATGTGTTTCTCCACTAGCACCTACATTTCACTGGTGCAAGGAAGGCATCTCTCCTCATCAACTCCTGTTGGTAGTGGCCCAACTAATTTTTGTTGTAACCAAAAGATTATGAGCATAGCCTACATCTGGTTATTGTAGTGTCTTAACTGATTGTGCCAACGATATATATTTTCTTATTGATATACTGATGATGAGCCACGTTTCTATATTGCAGCATTATGTTTGCAAGATAATCTTGCAGCTTTTGCTTGGTTCCATCTACAACTTCAGTTAGAAGCATCTGATATCTATTGTTGTGTGCTCTCGAACTATATAGTTTTTTTAGGTAGATGCTTCAATAATGTATGCGAGAGCAAACAATTTATTTGACTACCAAATATAAATGTTAAAGGTGGAGGAGAATCTATCCACAAGCCGTTGTTCTGTGGTAAAAATTTTCTGGAGAGGGCATTGTGCAGTCAGAAGTAACAAGACAAAGTATGTACTGCTTTACAAGCGCGAATAAGATGAATGAACTATTTATGTTGAACGTGAAAATACTTGAGAAATGATTATAATATGTACTAGAGCTTTCACGGGTTGTATACCTTAGACTACTGATTTCATATATTAGTCTTTGATTTAAGTTTACAAAAGAATGCTAAAATCATGTGGTGGTTCTGGTGTTACTTTTAGTTTTACTATATCTATGTTTTGAGTGTGATGCAATGATTTTTAATGTGTGAATTTCATCGTGCTTATGGTAAAGTATTGGGTCATACATTTGTGGTGGAGACCATCACCCTGTATGTCTTTCTTTCCCTATTTTCTTACAGCAAACCCAATGAACAAGTAAGCACAAGCTTAGCATAGTGCGTAAATATCTAGCTCAATAAAATGTTTGCTTGATAGGCACCTTCTAACTGTTAGACTAGCACTGCCCACCCCATGCTACAATTATGTACATACACATAATTTTCTTGAGACGAGGAGTGTGCTTTGTGCCTTTCACCTATTATCGTACCATAATTTGTATTATTCCACATTAAGACAATATCGACTAATGGATTATTTTGATCAATTTGTAGATTCCAAACCACTTCATTCATCGCATGTAGGAATTTCTGTTTGCAGCTAAGAATCAAAGCTATAATGCATTAAGTTACTTGGTGGGAAGAAATTGCAAGCGTCGTGGCTTACAGATTATATATATAACTAAAGGATCTAAATTTGAAGTCCTTCCAATTTGTTTCAATACAAAATAAAACATTACATTTTATTTAGATTTATGTTTTAAAAAACTATCAAGATTTTTTAGGTGTAGACATGATATATGTTTTATTACATATAGTTTATAAAATATTAACAATACATAGATATATGAAAATAACGACGCAAGTTGAAACTAAAAGACTGCATCCAAATATAAGACGAGTACATTATCATGTTTTACAATGGACATTGTTCAAAACCAGGTATCCTTTTAATTAAGTGATCTAATTTTGAACTTAATTCAGAACCTAAAATATTTTTCCCCATTGATGACCTTAAATCTCTACTATTAAAGGAGAACCTGCGGTCGTCGTGATGGTTCGACCTCGTACGTACAATCCTCCCTACCGCTAGCCCTTCCACCGATTTTTTTCCAACCCTCCATATACCAGGCGATTAAATAAAGCAAACAACCGGTTAAACACCCCACCTCGCACCCCCCGCCTCGTTCGATTCCATAGTTCGACCCTCGATCAAACGCGGTAAAAAAATCAGCTCATCCCGCACACGCGAGGAAACCCGGAAAGCCAGCCCACGATCCCATCTCAACCGTGCCTCATCCCATGAAAACAAGGAAAGCACAACATCCCCGCCCGTGTGGTCTCCCTACTCTCTCCTCCGAACCAATCTCTAGGGTTCGGGCGCCGCCAACCCCACCGACCCTGCCCCTCACGACGCAGGCAATGAGATGTAGAAGGATGTGAGGTGGTGGAAACGGTCGCAACGCTCCCCTTCAGTGGCCGACGGATCAGGTAAGAGCCCCTCTCTCCCCTAACATGTCCCCCTGCATACTCTCTCTGAAGCACATGACCATAGGGGGAGGAGGCCTGAGGGCGTGGGCATTGATATGCTGTGGATTTTGGAGGGCCAAGACCAGGTCCTCGTGCAGCTCGCCTATGTTCATTCTCGTGTCCCCTCCGCCCTTCTCAAACTTTCTGAAGCATTCCTTCTCGTATGGACTGGACCCCTTCTCTCTAAACTCACCCACCCCATACTCACAGTTTTTTCAGTCATGGCGGTGGCGGCAGGGTTACAGCCCGATGTGATGGGACGACGTGTTGCTACCTCCGACTGTAGACACGAGATCGAAGCCTCAGACGCGACCGGGTGTGAACTGCAACTGTAGCGGCGATTGGGGAGCTCGGAGGCGACCGAGAGGTGAATTGCGTATGCGCGAGCTCGGCGACAACCATGAGACCTCACTTCAGGCGTTCCTCCACTCTGTAAGCCCCTCCTCTTTCCACATGCATGCACGTAGTAGCAGATTGCCTGATGTGTTGGCAGAAGTATTATCTTTGCGGTGTTCTTATAGTTAGTTCAAACTTGCAGACCCATGTTTTTTGCTCAGATTTATGGCCAGAACTTAAGAATCTTATCTCTATTG
Organism: Hordeum vulgare subsp. vulgare; assembly: GCF_904849725.1. NCBI lineage: Eukaryota > Viridiplantae > Streptophyta > Magnoliopsida > Poales > Poaceae > Hordeum > Hordeum vulgare. Next base: position 258,940,282 of record NC_058523.1, on the reverse strand, counting down.
TATCACTCAGATATTAAGAATCTTATCTCTATTGTAAAAACATGCAAATAATTTGGATACCCCGTGTTTGATGAATTTAGTAGAAGGTATTCAGTTATGAAACCATTGTTTAGTTTAGGTGGAGAGATTCCACGTGAGTTGTGTGTTTATTTTTGTTTGAATAAGTGAACTGGTGGGGCATGCTTGCAAGTTTTCTATATATGTGGCTGCTATATCGGTTTGTTTATTAGTTTGGACCTTGATCTCTACATAGTGGTTGCTTTTTAAATATTTAGGAGCTTTCGTTGATTAGTGTTAAGCAATTAGCATGCATGAGCTGGTTTGAGTCAATCCATATTTCAAACTATATAAGACATCATATAGTTCATATTAATGTAGACGTCGGATACCAATTCAGTTTTAAAGTTGAGGCGGTGCACATGTCCTCGCAGCCACCGGCGGTTGCTCCCCATATCAGATGCTCCCGGGGCGGCGCCGCCCTCCACTTCTACCCCTTCTAGCGGTCGTGGCTGCACGGGGTGGCCCTCGGGCGAAGAGCAGTGACGACACCAACGGTTACCCCTTCCCACATGCGCCCCACACCGACACCACCAGTGCTACACATTCACATCTCTTATCAACTAGCACAGTCAGGGGACACGCCAAGCACCTTCAATCTTTGCTATCTTTTTTTGCAACCATTAGTTTCAGGAATTTTGGTGTCTCTACTACCTAACAAACCATTCATTAAAGCGTGGTCAAGGTTCTAGATTCTTAGAAAAGTCGCGTATCTATTATTTTGTTCCGATGTTAACCTGATGCCTTTGTTCAGGGAGAAAGCTTTGGTGAATGAGTGATTTAACGTCATAATTATGAAACCCTCATGCACCCAGCAGTCTTATTACTTCAACCAAGTGATAGAGGAAGGAAGAAGCAAGTTGCAGGTGCATACTCCTTGCTCACAAAGAAGTTTGGGTGTATACATTATGACATGAATTGGTTCTTTGGCAAAATGTTCATGGCTGAAAATTGGTGGGGTTATTTCAGTTCAATTTAGAGAACATATATCTGTGATGTGATCTCCTACCTACACATATGAACGGCTATATGCGTGCATAAATTAGCTCCAGTTTCATGTCATCTTAAAAGAGTACATGTTTTCGTAATTTGGTGGTTGATAAATGGAGGAAAGTTCGAGGTAAAAGGACGTGGTAGAGGGCGTTTCTCTTGTCGGGGTTGCCCTGGATGTGAGAATCCTACTTGGTGAAAGTCATCGGTGTGTTTCTTTGCCTTATGTCATTTTGTACAAATATATGAGAGGTTTGCTCTGCCTTATATCATTTCTTATTACACATGGCAAAGCTATACTCTAGAATTAATCATTATCAACCACTTTACAAAGAAAAATGTGACTATTTTAGCAGCCATATGTTCATGATGTGAAATAGGTTGTTATTTTGTAGCATCCCACATGTACTAGACAACACAACAATATTTATCCCGTTTCAACACGGGACTATAGTATTTGTTAACACTGTTGCCGCTATAAAGGAAAAGGTGCATATTCTTTCATATCTTTTTATTTTATGTCGTTGTGTAGTTTGGGTGTTTCCTTTTGATTTCTATGTTCTTAGATGATCGTAAGTGATATTTTTCTACTAGATGTAGGGTTTCATAGTGCCTTTTGGACAGTGCAATACATCATATGTCCTACAAAGGAGAAATATTTTTCCTCTGTCGGCCTACATATAAAATTTTCAAGTTATGCTAGCTAGCATATGTTGCAACCAAAAAAAATGGATCAATTTCAGTTGTGCAGGCATAATAAATCTCCTCACTGTTCCCAACAGTGCACTGAAAGGTATGGTTTAAACAAAAAGGATTTGATCACAACTTGTATTAATAAATCTCCTCACTGTTCCCAACAATGCACTTAATCTTTTTGCAGGAATATATGTTGTGCGAAGCAAATAAGTGTCTTAGAAGAAAAGTAAGATTCCTTGCAAAATAGTATAGGACAAAGTTCTCGCTGCTCCTAATTCTGGATTCTGCATAATTAACAAACATAGTAAACTTCCTTGCTTTCTGCATATTCCTTCAGTTTATTAACTAACAGCAAGGACACTTCAAAGGTGCTATATTCCTTCAGTTTATTGTAATTCTCCTTGTGAAAGCCTTTCCTGTACGCCAAAGTTTGTGTAGCTAGCATGATTGGTATGATTAAAATCTTGATTGTAGACCTGTGAATTGTCCATGTTTTATATTTTTTATAATTTATTTATATTCCGTTTGCAAGAGCAAACTTATACTCTTCAAATCTTGTTTGAAGAATGGTTGTGGCGTAAAACAGGTAACATGATCGCTTTTTTTGTGCTAACTCCAGCTCTACACTAGAGGTTACATACTGTAGCGACCCGACTCAAGACGAGTCAAGCCTCTGTGTTTCCCTGCCATCCCTGGATCAGTATGCTGGCACACACAGTACATCAATGTATATATCAAAGTGCAATCACATGTAAATAGCGTAAAACTGATATATACCTTAATTATTTCAGCGGAAGCAGTCAAGGGAGTGGAGTCCCAATAAACACCAACGGCAAGTTGAGTGTAGACCGTAACCCTGAATCATACTCTTACTCGTCGAAGAAAAATATCTGCAACATAAGACGTTGCAGCCGTGTAGGTCAGCATATTGAATATGCCGCCAAGTCACATAAGAGAGGGGTGAAAAGTTATCATCTATACTATATGCATATATGGCAGGTGGGGCTATAAGTTTTTAGCGAAAATCAAGTTTTCTCCTACATCAAGAGAGGCTAAAAGCAAAATATTACTACAAGGTTGGTTGTTAACGAGATGGTTCTGCCAACCAGTTCTCATACCCAAGTTATAAATATTACCCTCATCAAATATATATAATGGTGTTGAGAATTCCAGATAACTTCAGTTCCTTTGGCTCAAGTTGTCCATGACCGTGGACACGGATAATCGATTAGGTTTGAGTACTCTGCAGAGTTTTGCACACGTTCCCCACAAGATTTGATCGCCTCCGTGTATGTCCTCGCACTTCAGGGTGTTTGAAGACCGGATGATCAAAACATGGTCTTTCAACGGGTCCCTCTGAATCCCCGTTGGTGCCCATCCAATCCTACCGTTCTTCTACATCTGCTAGCACCGCCTGTCCAGAGTCGCCGCGTTGTCCAACCAAGCCAGAGCCCATAATGACTTGTGGCTGTGCAGGTAAGCCTTGGGTCTTGAAAATATCCGTCCGTCTCTTTGAGCCTGGGTGAAGCTTTCCGCAGGATGTCATGGCCTCTCCAGCATCCCGGGTCATCCACTGGGTTCTCCAGGGAGCCGATCAACCGTTCTTCACCCAGAGTTGCATTGCGTCCGAGGTCTTGAAAATCTTGTCTTAACCGGTCTTGATTATTAATCAACCTCGCATCACTCGTGTTATGCACTCAACCGAAATCCCGTCTACTCAAGCATAGCAATATGAAATTTGTCGTCCCGGGGCCAAGTATCGGGGTCGCTGTGTGCCTACCACATGATACTACAAACTATACTAAAATTTCCAAGTACCTACTCAGCATGCAATTGGGCATAGGATGGTAGAATTACGATGCATAAAACATAGGTGATAGTATGATCAAAATGACTTGCCTGGTATTACTTGATGAAGATAGTCGCTCTCATAATCCTGATAATTCTACTCGCCACACTCCAAGCAATCTATCGTAAACAAATAGCATTCAATAAACATTCATGCCAAAAGGAAGAACCAAAAGAACATAAGAACAAAACATGTCTTTGTGCAAAATAACAACAAACTAAGGTTTAATAAAAAAAATAGGTTCTAAGTGTGTTGTAAAGTGAAGGTGCATGAATGAGATCAAAAGAGTTAATGGACGATGAACTATTGCTATATAAGCTCGACTTGCATACACTATGGGAGATGATCAAAAATATTGGGAGAACAACATGAATGTTGTTTGACAAATAGTATAAGACATAAGAATTTATTTGTAGAAAGAATTTCTTGAAATGGAGCACTACAACGCAAGTTATAGCGAATTGAAGTATGAATTGAATTTGCATTCAAAAGGTCAAGAGAAGTTGAACTGAAGTACGATGGTTACGTACAAAAATATATGACATGAGTGTTTAGGGGTAAAAGGAATCAATTGAAAAGGTGGTACGATTTGCAAGATAAGATCAAATGAATGTTCGAATACAAATTTGAATTGCTCAAATTTGTAAGGTTCAAAGGTCAAAACTAATGAGGCTGCTGGATATAGGAGATCAATATGAGCGTGTAGAAAAAAGAATTACTAGATTTGAAATAGCGGATCAAAATATACAAATACTTTAATATAACATTGAATCGGCTTAGAACGATGTGAACACTTTTGGGCACTAATAGATAAATCTGATTTGATCAAAATTATAAGATGAAAAGTTAAAACTAATGATACAAACGGAAATATTACTTTGATACGAATCCGACGCAATTGGATTCATCTAAAACGGAGCTACGGATAAAAAGATATGATCAAAAGAAGTTTGAATATGAATATGAACAAATTTCGAAATTTGAAAATTTCAAAAAGTTGATATGATAGGTTCACAGGATAGGTGGGATCAAGACGAAACTCTAGGCGTTGGTTTCATCTAATTCGGATATACGAGTAAAAAGTTATGGCTATATGAAAAATCAGGGCCAAGCTGTTTTACGGAAGAAAAGTGCTATGTCTAATAGAATTCTAGTACTAATGTGTAAATACGAAGACTAAATAATATATCTAATTACTCTACCGTATACTAGTGTAGGAATACTAGTCTAGAAATAATAAACTACGGGAGTATAAAAAAATATGAAGAGAAATACCTTTAGTATGCAGAGTAAGAATTAATTCCAATGAGAAGACGACTTCGAGAAATCCCGCCGAAGAGAAAAAAATATATTTTTATTTAATAAATCTAGTTAAACCAAAAGATTGATTTAACCAGAAATAGATGATTTTTGGATGCTCCTATGGGTCTATATTTTAAGGTGGAAGGGAGGTCTAATGGTCCATACATAGGCAATGTGGGACTAAACATATATGTGACGTGGAGATAAGAAACAAAGCCTCTCATGGGCCAAGTAATGGTTCGGCCGGCCGTAGGAGGAGCCGTGCCCTTTGTTTTTTTTTCTTTTTTTTATTTTTTTTTTTCGAACGAACAATTTTTTTGAAAAAACAAAGAACAAAAACGTATAAATGAAAAAGAGAGAACATTTTATATAGACATATTATATATCAAAATTTTCAGAATAAAATTTTCTAAAACATGAACATATTTTCAAAACCAAATAAAATACTTTTTTAAAAAATATATTTTTTTGCAATAACTTTAAAATGAAAAGGAATTTGAATTTCAAATAAATTTCAAATACTTAAAATTTGAATCAAGACATTGTCTCCGATTTTGGAGTGTCATTTTCCTCCTCTCGTTTGATTTTTTTTAATTAAAGGGTTTTGAAAATATTCAAACTCAAAATTGAAAAAGATTCAAAATAGAAAATTTTGGGAAAGTCATTTTATTCCCTCTCATTTTTTTGATAAGTTTCAAATTCCACTCAAGTTTCAATCACTCAAACAAACAAACAATCAATCTAATAATTATATTAACATTCCAAAATTTATAATTTTAGGATGTTACACATACATAGCAAAGAAGATTCATGATGCTGGTTCTAAGTATATATATTTTATCTATGAGCGACCAAAAATGATGATGCGGTTACATCGGCCAGTATTGTTGGCTCATTATATTTGGGTATACTATAGCTAGGAAAAAAATTATATAATTCTATTTTACATCATTGTTTGAGTCTTTTATTTGTGTACAAATTAATGGAAAAGCCGACGGCAAGTGAAAGGAAGTACAAACCACCTTATATTCTTTCTGAGGGGAATGTTGCGAGGGACACGGTCATGCTTCATTAACATTGACGAGCATGAGGATTGTTGGAGAAAGGAAGTAGTTGAAAATGGCATGTGGGGCGCGGAGAGTCTATGATTTTATTTTATTTCATTGTGAAGATTGATGGACTATCATGACAAAACATAGGGTGTGTCTTGGAGTGTAAAGCTAATTATTTCACATGTTAGGAAAACCAATTTTTTAATCCATAGCAATAAACAGATATATAGCTATCCCTACCCATACTATTTATGACATGACTGATGGGGTGAGTGGTGATATGCCATGACATATGGTGCTCACCTCATATAAATGAAGGCTCCACATCCCCAACCTGCTATGACTTTGATAATGGGTGTAAACAACGGTTACATGAAGAGTTGATGCCGGCATGGTGAAAGAGCATCGACGGTAGAATGTAAGAGAAAAGATGGCAAGTATAGATAGTATGTATGGGAGAAGGAGCGGATGCACGACTAGAGGACGTGATGATGAACTTATCACTTCTCCAGAAAAGAGAAGAAAAGGCTATGTGTGCTTAGATAGAGGAAAATCTATATGTCATCCCGTGGCAACGCACGGGTATTTAACTAGTAAAATTAGAAGTTCCTTGTATTATTTTCCAAAAGCATTTGTTCAACCCAAGTTGACATGTTTTCATCACACACAAAGTTACAGATTCTTTAATATGTCAATATGATTTTTTACTTCGACACAAAAATACTTATATAGTAAAAAAACACCTCGAGCGAATCGGGGCGCGGTGGTACGGGCGGTCGCTTGGATCGTGGGGCACAACCATACCGGTATGGGGCGGTCCAGCCGGTGGCAGGATAAGGTCGGCCTGCGCGGGCAGGTCTGTGGCGCGGGCGTACCTCCAGCGAGGGCAGTGACTTGGTGGCGCGAGACAGGCGAAATTGGTCGGGATCATCCTGATCCTGGCGGTGGCAGAGGCAGGACGACGGAAGCGAGGCCATGCGCGGAGGCGCGAGCTTAAAGCTGGATGCCATGGCGGCAGCAGTTACACGACAGCGGAGTTGCGATGGGGAGGCGAGGCAGTGGGATAGAGGTGACATGGCTGCAGGATTTCAGCCCTCGCGTGGCCGTCATCGTGCGGGGGTGCTCTGTTGGTTGCGGCGGGCGTAGGCTGGTCAGGGAGCTGCGGGAGCTGCAGGAGGCGCGGGCTTGTGCAGGCGGCCACACGCACGGTGGAGGTTGGGCTGGCTAGCCGTGGGCTAGCGGGACCTGCTGCGGGGAGGAGGTGGAGGTCAGCTTGGGCGCCACTTGGCGACGGTGCTGGGTGGCTGGGATCCTTGAGATTTGGATCTAACGCGATCCAGATCGCAGCTGCGGGTGCCGGCGGCAGGTGGCATGTGGCTAGATGTGGTTGGTCGGTAAGGATTTCGAGGTGGATGTAGCTTGAGGTTAGGGGAGTCTAGGGATGGACAACTTCTTTTATATAGCCGGGTAACTAGGTTTAGGGGGTTGCTTCGATTGGAGCCGTGTGATCGCAATCGGACGACTATGGTTGCGGGGTTTGGCTAGGATGTTTTAGTGGGTTGTGTAGAGGGGTTGGGCTAAGATGGTAGGGAAGTTTGTGGCCCATGGTAGAGTTCTTGAAACCGAAAACGTCCTACGTTTATCCGTCTCTAGTGACGCTATATATTTAACGGTTCGGGTATCAAACTTCCTCCGGATGCGAACAAATTTGGCAAGCGGTCTACCTTTACTATAATATGACCGCATGGCAACTTTCAACTCATTCCAAGAAAGATTTATACGCACGTCTAAAAACAATATTGTAACGATGCCACGGGCGCATGCGTGTGTGGTCGGTCCCGAAACGGTCAACGACAAAAACGGAGAGAACCGACAACTAACAGCGGATGCAGGTTTTGAAAAATGAATTAAACGGAGTGTTCATGCAATGCAGATGATACGAATGATGCGATCATGAATGCGACAACCAAATAAATCACATGCTGACAACGGAATAGAAGAGAATCTTCTTGAGCGTCGATCTCGGGCTGTTACAACTCTCCTCTACTAACAAGAGATTTTGACCCAAGATCTTAGAACAAGAATAGGAAGAGGAAAAGGATAGGAAAAGGTAATACTTAGTTGCTTCTTCGACAACGAGTGAAATCAGCAAACCTTGAAGGTTGCAAACTGAAGAAGAATGGCATAATGCACTAGCAAGAGTTTAAATCAAATTTGGGCAACACTATGGTAGGAAATAGAGGCAAAACTTGATAAGAAGAAAAGAACTTGAAAAGATTTCACAACACTCCGGTTGAATGGACACGCATGTAAGAAACATAATCTTGACAAAAAGAGATGCTGAATTGACGAGAGCAACTACCGGCACACAAAAATGAACAAAAGAATGAAGGTTTTGAGAATAAGATTAGGACCTGGCAAGATTTAGATGAAGCTTTTCCACAAGATACTTGGGAAAAACTTGAAACTCCGGAAAAGAAAATATAATCAACTTAGGACCGAGAATTGATATCATGAACAACTCCGGAAGAATAATTGGAATCACCTTGATAACCAAGAATAAGAATTATGTAATGCTTACCCTTCATCCCTTTAAACTGATGACAAGCAATGGATTTGGCATATGACTTATTATTCTTGAAAAGATTGAGGAGAGATAAGAGCACAAACTTGAAGAAGTCTTCAATGAAACACCGGTAAGAATTGAAATGAATGGGGATACTATCAATGAATGGAGATACATGAGAACGAAGATGTCATGAACTGCCTAGGTGGAATTTTCAACAAACCACGGGTAAGAATGAGATACGAACTAAGAGACAACAATTGAGAATAATTTGAGAACGAAAGTTCAAAGCTGAGAACGAAGAAATCTTCTAAAATGATGGTCTTCGGAGGATCGAGAAAACAAACACAACACAAAAATGCTTCAGATAGATATGGAAGGAATTTCTCATGAATGGAAACAATTTGAAAGAATAACATCAAGCTAGAAAAACAGATCTTCAAGAGAATGGGCCCAGACTTAAGAGAAACAAAACTCCGGTCTTCAAAGTTGAGAATGATGATGAGGCACACAACCATGAATTAACGAGATACTCCGGAATGATGAATAATGAATAGTTAAGCCAACGATGATTTTTTATACGAAGTGATCTTTGCGAAGGAATATGACCGATGGAATCCATTCTTACGTCACATTTGAAAAGAAATTGAGATCTCCAAAAATGATTAGAAGAGCCAAGTAAGTTCCTCTGGAAAACCCTGTGGGTTATGGGCCCAGTAAAAAGTAAGCACCGTTGAATGATTGCTTAGGAAGAGATATTGCACCGGTACGAAATTGGAAACTTGATGAAGTGAGACCCTCAAAGGAATTTTAGAGGATAAGAATGTAAATGAAAGTCTTCTAAGATATCTTTCCACTCCGGATAGAACCAATAGAGTATACACAAAAGAGAGGCTTGCTTGAGAATTCCCAACACGGGAAAGCATTGAACGAATGAAACGGATATGATGAACACCAAGAGCTTGAATTGAATCCACCGGAGAAGAACACGAAGGTGAAGCAATGATGAACTTAGCACTGAGCATCTTCACAATGAATCACCGAAAAGTATACGGAAGAAAAGATAGGAGAAGCATCAATAACACAAAAGACACTTGGATGAGAATTTAATATTTGAAGCAAAAGGGCGGAAGGGTGGGGAAAAACAAAGACGACTTGGGACAGATGAGATGAACTACATAATGAATTATGATGATGGATCTTGCAAATATTGGAGAAGATTGAATTATCTTGAAGAGAAGAACTCCAGACTGAAAATAATTGACATGACAATTAGATTGAGCCAATTATTAGCATTCCCATGCAAATATGAGAACATGACTTAGAAAAGATATGAAATCACCACTTGACATCAAAGAAACTCTAATTACCATAATCCAACAAGAGAAAGGATGAAGCTTACGAAACAAGCCAAAAACAAATACATAACCCATTATGAATTTGTTGGAAGGATAATCCTAGGTAACTACTTGAATTCACACGTGAGAACTCCTGAAATCTTTATAGTTATGCACTCTGGTTCAACGGTACACAGAGAAACTAGTGAAGAAACAACTCAACTCCTAGCACTACTGGAATCAGAGAATTTGCCATCCGCCTTATCTTTGCCGTGTGCTGGCTGATGGCAAAGAAACTCTTTGCCGTCAGCTACCAGAAGCCGACGGCAAAAAATGTGCTCATGGCAAAGATACTGTTTGCCATTAGTGCTTTCTTTGCCATCCCTTGGCAAATGATAAAGATGCGCCAGGAAGATGACAAAGAGACCAGCCTGACCCCACTGCACCGTGGACGGCATGGTGCTGTCAGGTGCATCTTTGCCATCAGCCGCCCCCTCTTTGCCATCTAGCGCCATCTGTAGCAGATGGCAAAGGGGACAGCCACATAACGGACACGGCCCCGCACCCTCCCACCCCATATCCCCACCTCTCTCTCTACCACTCCCCACCCTTCTCTCTCCCCCCATACCCACCTGTGTGTCTCTCCCCCTCCCCACGCCACCCGCACCACCACCACTGCGCCGCCACCTCTCCCACGCCCCCTCCCTTTGCCCCCCCTTCTCCGGGGTCAGTCGGAGCTTGCTTAGGTTGGTTATGCATGTTGGAAATATGCCCTAGAGGCAATAATAAATTAGTTATTATTATATTTCTTTGTTCGTGATAATCGTTTATTATCCAAGCTATAATTGTATTGATTGGAAACATAAATACATGTGTGGATACATAGACAAAACACTATCCCTAGTAAGCCTCTAGTTGACTAGCTCGTTGATCAAAGATGGTCAAGGTTTCCTGACCATAGACAAGTGTTGTCGCTTGATAACGGGATCACATCATTAGGAGAATCATGTGATGCACTAGCCCCAAACTATGTACGTAGCATATTGATCGTGTCATTTTATTGCTATTGTTTTCTGCGTGTCAAGTACTTATTCCTATGACCATGAGATCATATAACTCACTGGCACCGGAGGAATACCTTGTGTGTATCAAACGTCACAACGTAACTGGGTGACTATAAAGGTACTCTACAGGTATCTCCGAAGGTGTCCATCGAGTTAGTATGGATCAAGTCTGGGATTTATCACTCCGTGTGACGGAGAGGTATCTTGGGGCCCACTCGGTAATACAACATCACACACAAGCCTTGCAAGCAATGTGACTAAGTGTAAGTCACGAGATCTTGTATTACAGAACGAGTAAAGAGACTTTCCGGTAACGAGATTAAAATAGGTATGCTGATACTGACGATCGAATCTCGGGCAAGTAACATACCTAAGGACAAAGGGAATGGCATACGGGATTATATGAATCCTTGACATTGAGGTTCAACCGATAATATCTTCGGAGAATATGTAGGATCCTATATGGGCATCCAGGTCCCACTATTGGATATTGACCGAGGAGTGCATCGGGTCATGTCTGCATAGTTCTCAAACCCGCAGGGTCTGCACACTTAAGGTTTGATGATGTTTTAGTATAGTTGAGTTATATGTGTGGTTACCGAATGTCGTTCAGAGTCCCGGATGAGATCACGGAGGTCACGAGGGTTTCCGGAATGGTCCAGAAACAAAGATTGATATATAGGATGGTTTCATTTGGTCACCGAAAAGTTTCGGGCAATTCCGATAGTGTACCGAGAGTGACGAATGGGTTCTGGGTGTTTACCGGGAGGGACCCACACACCCGGGAGTGAGCCCAAGGCTCTAGGGTGGCGCCACAAGTCCTTATTGGGCTAGTGGAGTCAGCCCAAGAGGGATATCGCGCCACATAAGAAAATACCAAAAGAAAAGAAAAAGAAAAAGGGAAAGGGGAGGTGGGAAGGAAGGAGTGGACTCCTTCCCCACCAAACCGAATTGGGGTTGGAGTCCAACTCCTCCCCCTTGTGTGGCGCACCTTGAGGCCTTGTGCCTCAAGGCTAGCCCCTCCCTCTTCCTCCTATATATAGTGGTGGTTTTGGGTTTTTGAGACACAACTTTGCCACGTGCAACTCTAGCCTAAACCACATAGTTTTACCTCTAGATCGGATTTCTGTGGAGCTTGGACGGAGCCCTACAAGAGTAGATCATCACCACCACCGCAGCGTCGTCATGCTGCCGGAGAACTCATCTACTTCTCCGTCTTGCTTGCTAGATCAAGAAGGCCGAGATCATCATCGAGTTGTACGTGTGCTGAACGTGGAGGTGCCGTCCGTTCGGCACTAGATCGGAACGGATCGTGGGACGGATCGGGGACGGATCGCGGTACGGTTTGAGGGATGTGAAGAGGTTCCACTACATCAACCACGTTTCTTAACGCTTCCTGATGTGCGATCTACAAGGGTACGTAGATCTAATCTCCACTCATAGATGGACATCACCATGATAGGTCTTCGTGTGCGTAGGAAATTTTTTCTTTCCCATGCAATGTTCCCCAACAGTGGCATCATGAACTAGGTTCTTGCATAGATGTTATGTCGAGTAGAACACAAAAGGTTTTGTGGACAGTGATGTTCGATTTCCTTCCCTCCTTAGTCTTTTCTCGATTCGGCGGTATTGTTGGATTGAAGCGGCCCGGACCGACATAACTCGTACGCTTACGAGAGACTGGTTTCATCGATTTACATGCAACCTCATTGCATAAAGATGACTGGCGGGTGTCGGTTTCTTCAACTTTAGTTGAATTGGTTTGACCGAGGCGGCTCTTGGAGAGGTTAAATAGCAATTTGCATGTCTCCGTTGTGGTTTTTGCGTAAGTAAGATGCGATCATACTAGATACCCATAGCAGCCACGTAAAACATGCAACAACAAATTTGAGGACGCCTAACTTGTTTTTGCAAGGTAAGCTTGTGATATGATATGGCCAATGACGTGATGTGATATATTGGATGTATGAGATGATCAAGTTGTAATAGTTTATTTCGACTTGCACGTCGATGCTACGGCAACCGGCAGGAGCCATAGGGTTGTCTTTAAACTAAAGTTTGTGTTTGCAGATGCGTTTACTATATTTCTAGGTCGTAGCTTTAGTAGTAATATCATAGATAACATGACAACCTCGATGGCGAAAAGTTGATGGAGATCATGGTGTGCGCTGGTGACAAGAAGATCATGCCGGTGCTTTGCTGATGGAGATCAAGAAGCACAAGATGATGGCCATATCATGTCACTTATGAATTGCATGCGATGTTAATCCTTTTAGGCACCTTATTTTGCTTAGAACGACGGTAGTATTATAAGGTGATCTCTCACTAAAATTTCAAGATGAAATTGTGTTCTCCCCGACTGTGCACCGTTGTGACAGTTCATCATTTCGAGACACCACATGATGATCGGGTGTGATAGACTCAATGTTCACATACAACGGGTGCAAAACAGTTGCACACGCGGAACACTCGGGTTAAACTTGACGAGCCTAGCATGTGCAGACATGGCCTCGGAACACATGAGACTGAAAGGTCGAGGATGAATCGTATAGTTGATATGATTAGCATAGAGATGCTTACCACTGAAACTATTCTCAACTCACGTGATGATCGGACTTGAGTTAGTGAATTTGGATCATGTACCACTCAAATGACTCGAGAGATGTACTTTTTGAGTGGGAGTTTATTAAGTAATTTGATTAGTTAAACTCTAAATTATCATGAACATAGTCAAAAGGTCATTGCGAATTATGATGTAGCTTGCACTATATCTCTATTGTTTTTATATGTTCCTAGAGAAAATTTAGTTGAAAGTTGATAGTAGCTAACTTTACGGACTGAGTCCGTAAAACTGAGGATTGTCCTCATTGCTGCACAGAAGGCTTATGTCCTTTAATGCACCACTCGGTGTGTTGCACCTCGAGCGTCGTCTGTGGATGTTGCGAACATCTGACATACACGTTTTTGATGACTACATGATAGTTCAGTGCGTAATACTTGAATGGCTTAGAAGCAAGGCGCCGAAGACGTTTTGAAACGTCACGGAACATAAGAGATGTTCTAAGAGATGAAATTGAGATTTCATGCTCGTGCCCTTGTTGAGAGGTATGAGACCTCCAACAAGATTCTTTGTCTACAAAGTAAAGGAGAGAAGCTCAATCGTTGAGCATGTTCTTAGATTTTCTGAGTACAACAATCGCTTGGATCAAGTGGGAGTTATTCTTCCAGATGAGAAAGTGATAGTTCCCCGAAGCCACTGCCACTAAGCTACTAGAGCTTCGTGATGAACTATAACATATCAAGGATAGATATGATGATCCTTGAGCGATTCGATGAGGTTATTGAACCGTCACTTCAACAAGTGTGTAGGAGGGCACATGAAGTTACTCCTGTGGCGCCTACACCAATTGAAGTGGAAGCTAATGATAGTGATCATGAAGCTTCGGATCAAGTTACTACAAACCTCGTAGGTCGACGAGGTCACGTACTGCTCCAGAGTGGTAAGGTAACCCTGTCTTGAAGGTCATTTTGTTGGACAACAATGAACCTACGAGCTATGGAGAATCGATTGTGGGCCCTGATTCTGGCAAATGTCTGGAGGCCATGAAATCCGAGAGAGGATCCATATATGAAAACAAAGTGTAGACTTTGGAAGAACTACTTGATGGTGGTAAGACTATTAAGTACAGATGGATCTTTAAAAGGAAGACACACGATGATGGTGAAAAGTCACCATTAAGAAAAGCTCGACTTGTCGCAAAGATGTTTCCGACAAGTTCAGAGACTTGACTATGATTAGGCTTTCTCACTCGTAGAGATGCTAAAAGTGTGTTGGAATTATGTTAGCAGTTGCTGCATTATTTATGAAATATTGCACATAGGATGTCAAAACATTGTTTCCTTGACGGTTTCCTTGAGGAAAGGTTCTGTGTGATACAACCATAAGGTTTTGTCGATCCTAAGGACGCTGACAAGTATGCAAGCTCCAGTGATCCTTCTATAGACTAGAGCAAGCATCTCGTAGTTGGAATAAATACTTTGATGAGTTATCAAAGCTTTTGGTTTTATACAAAGTTTATGAGAAACTTGTATTTCCAAGAAAGTGAGTGGGAGCACTATATAATTTCTGATGTGTATCTGTGGTTGACATATTGTTAATCGGAAATGTTGTAGAATTTCTGGAAAGCATATAGGGCTGTTTGAAAAGTGTTTTTCAAAGGAAAACCTGGATTAATCTACTTGAATATTGAACATCAACATCTATAGAGATAGATCAAGACGCTTGACAAAAACTTTCAATGAAATGCATGCCTTGAAAAGTTTTTGAAGGAGTTCAAAATAGATCAGCAAAGAAGGAGTTCTTGGATGTGTTATAAGGTGTGAATTTGAGTAAGAGTCAAAGCCCGACCACAACAGAAGAAAGAGAAAGGACAGAGGTCGTCCCCTATGCCTTAGCCGTAGGCTCTAAAGTATGACATGTTGTGTACCGCACCTGATGTGTGCCTTGCCACGAGTGTGTCAAGTGTTACAAAAAGTGATCCAGGATTGGATCACTGAACAACGGTCAAAAGTTATCCTTAGTAACTAGTGGACTAAGGAATTTTTTCTCGATTATGGAGGTTTTAAAAGAGTTTGTCGTAAAGGGTTACGCCGATGCAAGCTTTGACACTAATCCGGATAACTTTGTGTAGTAATCCAGATTCGTTTAGTTGAGCAGTCATTTGGAATAGTTCGAAATGTCACGTTGGTAGCAGCACCTACAGGATGACATAGAGATTTGTAAATCACACTCATATCTGAAAGGTTCAGACCAGTTCACTAAAACCTCTCTCACAAGCAAACATGATCAAACCCTAGAACTGTATGGGTGTTAGATTCATTGCAATCACATAGTGATGTGAACTAGATTATTGACTCTAGTGCAAGTGGGAGAATGTTGGAAATATGCCCTAGAGGCAATAATAAATCGGTTATTATTATATTTCTTGTTCATGATAATCATTTATTATCCATGCTATAATTGTATTGAATGGAAACACAAATACATGTGTGGATACATAGACAAAATGATGTCCCTAGTAAGCCTCTAGTTGACTAGCTCTTTGATCAAAGATGGTTAAGGTTTCCTAACCATGGACAAGTGTTGTCACTTGATAACGGGATCACATCATTAGGAGAATGATGTGATGGACAAGACCCAAACTATGAACGTAGCATATGACCGTGTCACTTTATTGCTACTATTTTCTGCATGTCAATGTATCTCTTCCTATGACCATGAGATCATGCAACTCCCGGACACCGGAGGAATACCTTGTGTGTATCAAACGTCGCAATGAAACTGGGTGACTATAAAGGTGCTCTACAGGTATCTCCGAAGGTGTCTGTTGGGTTGGCATGGATCAATACTGGGATTTGTCACTCCGTATGACGGAGAGGTATCTCGGGGCCCACTCGGTAATACAACATCACAATAAGCCTTGCAAGCAATGTGACTTAGGAGTTAGCCACGAGATCTTGTATTACGAAACGAGTAAAGAGAGTTGCCGGTTATGGGCTAGGTACGGAGATACCGACGATCGAATCTTGGGCAAGTAACATACCGAAGGACAAAGGGAACATCATACGGGATTAACTGAATCTTTGACATAGAGGTTCAACCGATAGAGATCTTCATAGAATATGAAGGAGCCAATATGGACATCCAGGTCCCGCTATTGGTTACTGACCGGGGAGTGTCTCATGTAATGTCTGCATAGTTCTCGAACCCGCAGGGTCTGCACACTTAAGGTTCAGTGACGTTTGAATATAGTTGAATTATAGGTGTTGGTAACCGAAAGTTATTCAGAGTCCCGGATGAGATCCCGACATCATGAGGAGCTCCGGAATGGTCCAGAGGTAAAGATTGATATATACGAAATCCTGTTTTGGGCACCCGAAAAGTTTCGGGCTCATCGGTAGTGTATCGGGACTGCCGAGAGGCTACCAGGGACCATCGGGAGGGGTGTCACGCCCTGAGGGGCCTTATGGGCTGTGGGAGGATACAAACCAGACCCTAGTGGGCTGACATAAGCTCCCACTAAGGCCCATGAGGTTTGTAAAGGAAAAAACCCAAAGGTGGAAATGGTGGAAAGGGTCTCCAAGTGGAGAGGAGGAATCCTACTCCAACTAGAATTGGAGTAGAACTCCTCCACCACCAATTTCGGCCAAACCTTGAGGTTTTGAGGCTGCCTCCTCCCCTCCCGCCCTCCAATATATACTAGAGGTTTTAGAGGTGAGGGATAAACCTAATTGCCACGTGCTCCCTCTACTTTTCTCTAGCTCTGTTTCTCCTCTAGTGTAGTTCGACGGTGCTTAGGCGAAGCCCTGCTGGATTAGTTCACCACCACCACCACCACGCCGCCGTGCTGGAGAACTCATCTACCTCTCCGCCCCTTGTAACATCCCAAATTTTGGAATGTTAAAATAATTATTAGTTGTTTGTTTGCTTTCTTGTGTGATTGAAACTTGAGTGGAAATTTGAAACTTTTCAAAACTTTTGAATGAGAGGGAATAAAATGACTTTCCCCTTCTCCGGTGAATTCAAATTCAATCTTTTAAAAGCAAAGAGAGAAGATGACATGAATTCTTCAACTATAAAGAATTTGAACGGAGATATTTGCATTTGAATTCTTTTGCATTTCTTTTTGTTTTCTTTGTGCAAGAAATGCCGGGAAATACATTCTGTCAAACAGAAAAGAGAGGAGGAACATGACCCTCAAACACACAGGCATTTTGAAAGTTATTTGAACCCTAAAACTTAGAGGGTCATTTGAAAATTATTTGCAAAAGAAAATAAATCTTTTAGGCAATTTTGTGAAAATAATTTTTTTGAAGTTTTTATTTTTGCCGTGGAAAAATGCCCATCATTTAGATTTTATTTTTCTGATAATTTTAGTATATAGAAACTCTTTATTCCGAGTTGATTTGATTCCCCTTTTGTTGTTTTAATTTCCTAGTTTTAAAAATAGGAAAGGAATCACTTTTATTTGGAAACTCCAGGTGGCCCATTAAGACCTTTCCTTTTCTCTGGCCCAACAAGATCTTCTTCCTCCTCTGCCTCTCCCTCACGTCACAGAAGCATTCCCTACCATGGACAGAGAAATCCCCACCTCCGGGATTCGTGAAGTACTTTCCCTCCTAGCACCTCCCGTCGCCTCTATAAGAACCCCCATGGCCTCCTCGTTCCATTCCCGTTGAAACCGCCGCCTCTCCCCACCTCCTCCTCCCCCCGTGGACCTCGCCGGAGTTCATCCCGGGAGAGCCTCGCCGGACTCCTCTTGCCTCGCCCCAGCCCCACCTCGCCCCCTGGCACCCCTGCCGCATCGCGCCCACCCCTTCGGCCCCTCCTCCTCCGCCGTCCCACCCCACCCCTCGCCCTGCAGCCTCGCCCGGAGCTGCTGCTCCTCCACCTCGCCCCGACCAGCAGCTGTTCACCAGGAAACTCCACCCCGTCGCCCCCCCTGCAGCCCCCCCCTCCCTGCCGAACCTTCCCTGGAGCCTCGCCGGCCCCTCCCCCGCGGGAGATCGACCCCACCCCGCCGGAGTGCCCTCTTCCCCCGCCGGCGCAGCTCCCCATCGCCGGAGCAGCCACTGCTGCATTCATCCACGGTAAGACTCCTCCTCCTCCTGTTTTTTTAGTTTGCCTATTAGATCAGGATCTACGGTGTAGATTACATAGGGGCATACCTTTTCGGTTTTCTTAAAGAACCGGTCCATCAGTTAAGTGAACCGAAGCATTTTCTTATAATTCGGCCATCCGCTTTTAGCCTATACAACGCACACCCATCAGCCAATCAGAAGCCGCCACATGGATTCCCTATTTGTTTTATTTTTCAGATTTAGTTCCAAAAACAGAAAAGTTCCAATCTTGTTTAGCCCATAACTTTTGATCCATAAGTCCAACAGAGTTGATTCCTTTTCCAGTAGCTCAAAAATGTCCTATAGTTGTTAAAAACATATAATTTGTCTATGTTTGAAATTTGCAAATTTGAGTTAGATCAGATTTAGTTTAAACCTTGTTTTGCCTATTCCAGGAGTTTAAAAATAGATTTGAATTTGATTCTTTTTGCTACTGATCACTAGTGATCTTAGTTACCAGTGGTAAAAATTTAAGATTTTTTTGAGTATTTTAGCTCACTGTTTCTTGTGAAACAATATCTGTTTCACCTCTTTTAGGATCACGGCTAATTCCTTTTCTATTTTTGTTTTAAAATATTTTCTTTATTATTTCAGAAAGATTATTGTTTCGTTTATGTTAGTTAAACAGTAGTTTTGCAACAAGTTTTTATTTTATTTTTATTTGTTTTCATGAAATCAATTCTAGTTCCTTAGTAACTTGCAATTGGTTTCTCCACTGTTTCAAATCCCGTTTGGAAATACTTTGAAAAAGCTTTGTGAAAAATACTCTATTTTATCGTAGTTAAATTTATATCTTAGTTCCTTGTTATTATTTTCTGTTAGACAAAAATTATTTAGTGTTTGATGTAGTAGAAGACTCCCTAGTCTTATTTGAAGTTTCTTTCGGATTTCCTATTCGCTCTCCCTTTTGTTTTGATTGCTAGAATGATTGCTAGTATAAGTGCTTATGTGAATGATATGTGTGTTATATAGATTTCATCGGAGAGTGACGAGTAGTCTATCAAGTTATTTCTCGAGAAATTCTTCTTCGTCAACATCACCAGGCAAGTCACTTTGATCATACTATCACCTATGTTTTATGCATCGTAGTTCTACCATCCTATGCCCAATTGCATGCTGCTTAGGTACTTGGAAATTTTAGTATAGATTGTAGTATCATGTGGTAGGCACACAACAACCCCGTTACTTGGCCCGGGACGACAAATTTCATATTGCTATGCTTGAGTAGACGGGATTTCGGTTGAGTGCATAACACGAGTGATGCGAGGTTGAGTAAATAATCAAGACCGGTTAAGACAAGATTTTCAAAGACCTTGGACGCAATGCAACTCCGGGTGAAGGACGGTTGATCGGCTCCCTGGAGAACCCAGTGGATGACCCGGGATGCTGGAGAGGCCATGACATCCTGCGGAAAGCTTCACCCAGGCTCAAAGAGACGGACGGATATTTTCAAGACCCAAGGCTTACCTGCACAGCCACAAGTCATTATGGGCTCTGGCTTGGTTGGACAACGCGGCGACTCTGGACAGGCGGTGCTAGCAGATGTAGAAGAACAGTAGGAATGGATGGGCACCGACAGGGATTCAGAGGGACCCGTTGAAAGACCATGTTTTGATCATCCGGTGTTCAAACACCTTGAAGTGCGAGGACATACTCAGAGGCGATCAAATCTTGTGGGGAACGTGTGCAAAACTCTGCAGAGTACTCAAACCTAATCGATTAGCCGTGTCCACGGTCATGGACAACTTGAGCCAAAGGAACTGAAGTTATCTGGATTTATCAACACCATTATATATATTTGATGAGGGTAATTATTAACAACTCGGGTACGAGAATTGGTTGGCGGAACCATCTCGTTAACAACCAGCAATGTAGTAACATTTTGCTTTTAGCCCCCTCTTGATGTAGGAGAAAACTTGCTTTTCGCTAAAAACATATAACCCCCACCTGCCATATATGCATATAGTATAGATGATTACTTTTCACCCCTCTCTTATGTGACTTGCCGGCATATTCAATATGCTGACCTACACGGCTGCAACGTCTTATGTTGCAGATATTTTCTTCGACGAGTAAGAGTACGATTCAGGGTTACGGTCTACACTCAACTTGCCGTTGGTGTTTATTGGGACTCCACTCCCTTGACTGCTTCCGCTTAAATATTTAAGGTATATATCAGTTTTACGCTATTTACATGTGATTGCACTTTGATATATACATTGATGTACTGTGTGTGCCAGCATACTGATCCAGGGATGGCACACAAACTCAGAGGCTTGACTCGTCTTGAGTCGGGTCGCTACACCCCTCTTGCTGGATCAAGAAGGCGGGGATCTTCATCGAGCTGTACGTGTGCTGAACATGGAGGTCCCTTTCGTTCGGCACTAGATCGTGACGGGATCGCAGGACGGATCGTGATGAGATCGCGGGACGGGCTGCAATTTCGATCGTGAAGGTGTTCCACTACATCAACCGCATTATATATGCTTCCTCTTAGCGATCTACAAGGGTATGTAGGTTCACTCTCCACTCTCGTAGATGATCATCACCATGGATATGTATTGCGTTCATAGGATTTTTTTTGTTTCCCATGCGACGTTCCATAACAGTTTGTTCATTCCATTCTGTTCGTCAAGAACTTGACGTATCCACCCGGACTCTCAAGCATATACTAAAGCAACTCTCCACTATGCGAGAATGGTTCTGCGAAACCCGAAAGTCAGCGGCTCGTGACGGGGCAAATTTGGCTCTCGCGCGTGCTAAGGCATATTCACCTGAACTGGACTTGGCGCCTTTGAAGGATGGATTTCCGGAATACAAGTTGGACAGCTCAGCATTCACTCGTGAATATTTTTTCTCATGTAATTAAGGAGACCCGTCCATTGGCGACTTTTTAGCAGAGCAAGTCAACACATCCCAGCATTATGCTGGATATACTGTTGATAATGAACGCATCCAATGCCCAAAGATGAGCCATCTCAGCTAGTCCCGACTCGTCACTTGAGAAAAACTGCTCCTGAGGTTGATGCTTATGCCTCGACTGAAGGGACTTTAAATTTTGAGTCGATGAGGTCAATCCGGTGGCTTCAGAAAAGCCAGCAGGATATTGATGATGACGATGAGCTGGAAGAAACCAACCGTAAATCAGCCGACGATGAAGATTGAACGCGGGTGTACAATAACTCGCCCAACCAAGAACTAGCCCCAAGCATCTTTTAGATCAAAAACATTGAATATTTAACAACTCCTGGTGTGAGTTTGTAATAGGGATAGTTAACTCTGAGATGTCTTTGTCTTGCCATCGTGCACGTTGGTTTGCGCTTTTAGCTTGCTATGGTAAAACCTGTCATGATATTCTTTCATCTTGGTCCTTTGACCATAATGCTTGTCCTTGCTTGGCTCCAGATGTTCGAAATAGGAAAGAATATGTCATTAGAAAAACATTTTTATAATGTCCATTGAACACAATGTCGTCAGTGGAATCATTAGCTTTAAACTGGTCATGATATGATCGTAGTCTTTATAACGCGGTCACTCATGATGAGCCGGCAAATGTGGCTTTGTACTTGAAAGGTAAAGACGTCAGGACTTGTAGAGAATCATGTATATTTAATAGGTCGGCTCAATGAGACACGTTAAAATAAGTAGGACTTTAAGCCGACAAACAAACTTGATTTGCGAGGCCCGCCCCTTGATTTTTTCACAACATTGTTGTAAACAATGTGCGATTTTGAACTGGTCATATTATGACTGCAGTTGTCAAAACTCGGTTATTCATGATAACCCTAGATATCACTTATCCTTGCAAAGTTAGGACATAAAATCATGCAGAAGAAAGCATAATTCATAAGCCGGCTCAGTGAGACGCGGTCGGTTTTCGAGGCTCAAGTCTTGCTTCAATGAAGCGGTCATGATAACTCATGGTTTATCCTAGGTTCAGTATGCCAGCTCTCATGTAACAAACTAATGTTTTAACCTTGCTGATTGTCAGAGTCCACAATGGATTGAATAGTCAAGATTACATGGAGTCACCTTATCAGAGTCGCATCAAACATACGGGTAGGTGTACCATTTTGTGGCGTCTTTGCCGGATCAAGAGGGTAAGAAAGCTAAACTCGATGATTTGGAAGCCCCCAAGTGACCTGTGATCAGCAGAAAAGCCCAACATAGGATTGCAAATAGTCTAGAGTCCAGATAAGCCGGCCTGATTCCATTGATGATGATGATTTGTGTGGACCAGTAGCCCCCAAGTAACATATTTGCAAACAATAAAGGCCCATGCTCAGTTTATGGGACAAAAACAAACTTTATTAGTTCAAAATTTTATAGAAGTATGTATAGAGTTTTGGGGTTGATATAGAGATACTGATTCGGTGGATCTAATATGATAGGGCCGAGGATTTGCTGGGTTGACTTACTCAACAGTTGGCGTACTTGAGGGGACCCTTGTCAAATGGGTCAACTTTGTTTGTGAGGAGCTTTAACTTTTTGGTGGCGCAAGCCGACTCAACATAAGATGCCTCTCCTTCCTCGCATTCTTGGGCTATCTTCCTGCTGCCTCCCACCATTATGGTGCCATTGGGACCGACATCTTAAGCTTGAGGTAGATGTAACAAGGACTAGCCATGAATCGAGCATAAGCCAGCCTTCCAAAGAGAGGGTGGTAAGTACTTTTAATCTTTACCACCTCAAACATTAGGGGTTCACAGCTGCAATTGAATTCGTCTCTGAAAGCGACGTTCATCTTGATACGCCCTACTGGGTCGGCTGATTTCCCAGGAATAATGCCATGAAAAACTGTGGTGGAAGACTGGAAACTTTTATCGTGAAGGTTCAACCGCAGGAAGGTGTCATAATACATGATGTTGATGCTGCTCCTTCCATCCATGAGGACCTTTGTGAGGGTATAACCACCAACTTGAGGCGCCACCACCAAAGCTAGATCACCTAGGTTGTCAATCCGAGGAGGGTGATCGTGCCTGGTCCACATGATCGGTTGCTCACACGAGTTCAGATATCTAGGGACCGCTGTCTCAACCATGCTGATGTCTCTCTGCTTGCGTTTCATGTCTTGTTTGCAAGTGTTGGTGATGAAGATATGGTATTGGCCATTGTTTAGCTGCTTAGGGTTGCTTTGAAAACTAGATTGATTGTTATCCTGCTAATTTCCCTGATCAAGACACTTCACATTGCCCGTGTTCCCTTGATGCTGAAAGCCTGATCGCGAGACACCTGGTTCATTAAACCCTGATCCTGGGAAACCGTCAAACAAGCCGCCTTGTGAGACGGGTTGCCTATAGTGACCCAGGTGTCCACCATTACCCCCCTGGTGGCTCTAAAATGCTTGATTCCGGAACTCCTGCATGATATAACAATTCTCCCATGAATGAGTAGATGGCTTGTCCTTGGTACTATGCTTTGGGCAGGGTGCCTTGGGTGCTTCGTCATGATTACATGGCTTATTCCTGTTGTAAGCTCATGTGGAGCGGAGTTGATTCTTGAACCCAGTATTAGTATTGGCGACGAACTCTGACCCGCCCTCAGGCTATTTTCGTTTGTTATTTTGGCCTCCATTGTTTCCACCTTGCCGGTTGCCCTTGCCACCTTCTCCTTTCTTGTTCCTACCAACTTTCTCCTCTCCCAAGCCGGGATCCTTCATGCCATTTGATTCGGCATACCTTGTCAGGACATCTATCAAGTGGCCCATATTTTGAGTCTTCCGCTTTAGGCGATCTAGCTTGAGAACTGCCGGTTTGAAGTGACAATGTTTCTCCAATATGAGGATGTTTTGGGTAGTCGTAATGATGTCCGATGAGTGGATGATTTTTGCAACCCGAGAGTCCAATGATGGACTGACTCACCCGTGTGTTGGACGCAGTGTTGAAGATCCAAATTAGTCATCGGGCGTTTGCATGTTCCTTGGAAATTGTTGATAAATCGTTCCTTCAGCTCGACCCAAGTATTAAGGCAATTGGAGGGAAGATTCTTCAGCTAGGTTCGAGTCGGCCCTTCCAGCATGATCGTCAAATACTTTGCACCTACCGCATCACTAACATCGAGCATATCCATGGCCAACTCTTAACTTTCTATCCATGCTACCGGCTCAAGATCTGCTATATAGTTTGGCACCTTGGGAGGTCCTTAGGCATAGGCTCACTACGAAGAGACAGAGATAGACAAGGAATGACGATTGTTCTAGTGCTATTTCTAGCCCCATGTGTTGCTCACTAGGGTTCTGGCACATGTGGTTGGGCCGCCCGCCTTGCTGCTGCTTCTGTCTCCACCTGCCAGGCGGCTCTTGTCGCATGAACTAGGTCTTGGGCATTCTGCAATGCTGGCCAGGTTGGGGAAACCTGGGGCTGCTGTCGCCGCCCACTACTGGAAACAACTGCAGACTCCTGATGATGGTTGGCATATGGTGTGGAGTGCATTCGATCTCGACTCTATGAGTACTATGCCTATTAAACTTGTGCTTATTTCAGCATCTCAATGGTGTTCCTAGCTTCAATTTTAACTGGGACTTCTCGTGAATAGGGAGCGCCTCCAAATGACATGTTGCTGCTAGCATATTGTCAACGGGGTTGGATAAGTGACCCTATGGCGTGCGAATATGTTGTGGCGACGCCTGATTCGGTGGGGGCTTAACCGGTGGGGGCTGAGCCGGTTCTTCCTGCCCATGCAGCGAATTTCATGCAACATCTCGTGTGTGTGGATTGGCGAACAGACGAGTCGGCGTAACATTTTGTGGTAACTCGGACATGTGCCTCCTATGGTGAACCACCTCAGAAGCGTTCTGTCAAAGCCCCAGCCGCCAAGCATCTGTCCTCAAATGCTCTGACTCATCTTGGGTTTGAACCTGCAACTCCACCAGCCTTGTGGGCCTTCGACGTTTTCTGCCTCCTCAACGCTCTGACTCCTCAACGCCCAATACCTCATCTTGCTTCTCAAGTTAGGAAAGCTTGTGGCGTCTTCTGCCTTGTGGGGCTTGAGTCGACGTCTTCTAGTGTTGGGCCACCAGGCAGCTCACTTGGTGAGTCCTTTGCCTCACCCTCCTGTCTTCTCTACGACCCATCGAACACATGATCCTTCAGCCGCATATGGCCTAACCCGGCCCAAACGACGGGTTATATCGCGGGGTAATATCCCAGACAGTTGGGCTATTTTATTTGAGTTTACTTCAAGTTTGCTATGACTGGATGTTAAACAAATTTCCAAGTTACCACATAACGCGGGCACAACTCTCAGCATGACTTAACTATGCAGCGTTGCTCTGACTCATCCATCACAAACTAGCCACAAGCTGCGTGGAAAACCTCAACCACGGAAAACCCGTAGTCTCCTCAGAATCCTGGTGGAAGACTTCAACTTCGAGATAGCCCAAAGTATCCTTCGAATCCCGGTGCACAAGGTATTTCATAAAAGGTAAAAAAATAGCAAGGCCGCCCAACGTGTCGACGAGCCCGATAGGAGCCGCTATCTCGTTCTCAGGACACACTTGGATAGCTTACACTACAAGTAAAACCAAATTTCGAGTTTCCCCGTGGTGGCCCCGTAGTATGCCCGTTTTGTACCAACACTCACGAGGAGCACTGGCCCGGGGGTTGATTTATTATCCACGGAGTGTAAAAAGTCCGTATGCAATTTTGTTAGTTGTTAGGTAAATGTAGTACCAAAGTTGGGCCTTGCCGGAAGAGTTTTAATCAAAGACGAATTATCAAGGGGGTCCCCATAACAACCCCAAGCATGTTAGGAGCGCTCAGTATGGAACATAACAATGGTACACAAGTAATTAGTGCAGCAAAGGTGGAAGAAAACAGGAAGCAAAAGGCCAAGCCTTCCACCTTTTACCAAGTATATATAGGCATTAAATTAAATAGCAATAGTATTGTGATATCCCAAGATATCCATGTTGTCACATCGAAAAAACCTGCACATGCAACTAACAACGCTATAAGAAGGGCTGAGAAAGCGGTAACATAGCAAAACAATGGTTTGCTGGGATGTGGAGGGGTTATTGGCTTTTCACGGTAATGTTGGAACACTTTACATTCCAGTGATAGGTATTGATACATAACGATGGAAGTGAGACAACCAGCGTAGGAGTGATAGTAGTGATATCCAAGGAAATGGTCATCCTGCCTAAGATCTCGCTTGGAAGAAGAACGAATCCGTGAAGTAGACGAACAGGATGTAGTCGAACAAATCGTCACACTCTGAATCGGTTTCAAAACTCTATCGAGAAGAAATAATCTGGAAACAAACAATCAACACACTATAAACACCACAACATATACATGGCATGATGCGCAACAAATATGATGCTTGTCCGGTTTAAATATGCACGGCATGACAATCATAACAACCAAATACTACACATTCAGTGAAGTTCAATATGCAACGAGTTGCATATTAACGACACTCCATATTTGAATTACTTAGTTCACTCCCGTTTAGATACATGACAATATTAAATGTTATTCACATGGAAAGAGGTGAAGCATAAATAAACTATCCAGGCATCTTAAATGAGGTCGGAAACAACTTATAGAATTTCCGAAACGACCCCACATGTAAAATTTTAAGATTGGTCCATATCTGAAGTAAACATATTTTATATTTATTAAACTGGGAAACAAATTGTATCATGTGATTCTACACGTCATTCTAGGCGATTTACATATAACTAGCACAAATGCCCGTGCGTTGCAACGGGAGAAAAATTGTTCTCATATTGCCGCACCCTCTTATGGTAAAAGAAGAGATGGTGCAACACTTGAGAATTAGGTTGTAGATATGTGGTAGACATAAAAAGAATTTATGAAATATGCAAGAATAAGATAATGACTTCTAAAAGGCCATTCAGAAAACTGAAAATGTGGTTTCATTGTCACGGCCTGATCTCCTAAGATCATTCATGTTATAGTATTTTTTTATGTATAAGGTTGCCTCTACCATTATATGAATAAAACATACGTAACTCTGCACAAATTATATGCAAATGGTGTTGCCCTAAATAATTCATATTATGAATACAATAAACAAAGGAAAAGTTTGGCACTATAGCTTTTATCATAATTAATCCAAGTTTTTCTACACATGGTTTGTAAATAATCTAATTATTCTTAACCACGGGAATACCTTTTATATCGAGTTATGTAAGACCGGTGGGTCATTTTTTTTCTCAGTACCAAAAGTATCGAGCCCAAAACGGAAGAACAACATCCTGAATGCCAGTTTTTCTTAAGATTCAATAAAAGAGCGCGCACATACACATCATAAGCATGAAGACCTTGAGCTGAATTCGAACTCAACCTGCAAAGACCACACAAAAGTGAATATGAAAGGGTGTATTAATAGCATGAATAGGGAATGAAAGATACTGCCTATGTACCTCTTGTATCCTAAATTCCTAATCGACTTTCAATTAGTAAAATCCATCAATTGTATGGCCATAATAACGGGCCGACATTTGCATGCACTGCTAGCTTCCTGAAGAATCATCAACGTGGCTTCTACATGTACGATTTGCTTTCCCCCACCAAGTGCATGCCTCCTCTGCGCACCACATCTGATCAGCATCCTCTCAGTCAGATTCTCCCGTGGTATTTAACCTTCCCACATCATGGTATCTCACACTGATCAATCATGCGCTGCTCAAATCCCATGCTTACAAAGCTAGGGGCATTGCAAACACCTCTATCGAGATAAATCATATTGTAGGTGTTGCCACCTGTGATCATTCCCCTACTCATATTCTGCATCTCAGGTCACACATATAAGATAAGATTTTTCTTCACATACTAACTGAAGTGTAGCATCTATTAATCTTTCAGACTAAAATCAAACAGGGAGACTTCAGACTTTCTTACAGTCTGCACGTCGATGTCATCGAGCATTATTGTTGAGTTCAGATTTTTTTGCTTTTGTTGAACACCAGTTATCAAAATCATCAGCAATGTTAATTTCAGTGTTGTCATCTATTTTCTGCAATCACAAAAAAAGATGCACCTCCAACCGTTAGAAGAACTGAACCAAAAAGAGACCTACTCGACTCGGTCGATGAAATTATCATCAGATTAGCGTATTCAGACAAAGAGCTAGGGGACAAAAAAATATTTTGGGCAACTTGCGTTTTGGAAGATCATCCAGTCCTCAAACACCCTATAGTGCGAGGACATTCAACGGAGGGGATCATGTCTTGTGGGGAACGTGTGCAAAACTCTAAAGAGTACGCAAACCAAATCGATTAGCCGTGTCCATGGTCATGGATGACTTGAGCCAAAGGAACTGAAATCTGGAATTCTCAAGACAATTAATAATGATGTGGGTATTATTGACAACTTGGGTACGAGAATTGGTTGGTGGAATGATCTCGTTAACAACCAACAAAGTAGTAATATTTTTCTTTTAGCCCCCTCTTGTTGTAGGAGAAAACCTTGGTTTCCGCTAAAAACTTCCAAGCCCCACCTTCCATATATGCATGTAGAATAGATGATACTTTTCACTTCTCTCTTTTGTGACTTGCCAGCATATTCAATATGCTGACCTACACGGCTGCAACGTGTCATGTTGCAGAGTAATTTTTCGACCAGGAGTGAGGTCACGATCTACGCTCGGAGATATGCCCTGGAGTCAGATGGACTCTACTACCTTTGAAGCTTCCGCTAGTCTTCGTTTAGTTATCTCATGAGTTTGGCCTTCAGCCTCTTTATTGTAATCATTATTGTAATAAAGTACTCGATATGAGATCCGATTAATAAAGTTGTGTGATTGAACTCTCGATATATACATTGATGTACTCTTTGTGTACGAGGATGATCTTGGGGTGGTACAGAAACTCCACAGACTTTGCTGTTTCAGGTCGGGTCGCTACAGATATGGTATCAGAGTACACGCTGACCGTAGGACGTAACCTCTAGGATTGGAAAAGCCTTAGGACGAAAACTATTTTATTATATCTTTACATCTTCTATATTTTCTCTTCTACTCATTTCTGACTTCTCTCTGATCTTCCAATATTTTCTAGATGGCCACCTTCATCCCCGTTAAGATCACGGAGTTTTGCCAGCCCGATGCCTCAATGCCCTTTGTAAAGGAGCTGGTGCAGATCACCAAGTACTTGATGATTGCTCTGCCAACCATTACCGAGAAGCCTACCTCGTCTTACCCGGATGATTCATGCTACAGGATTGAGGTGCACATCCCCGGAAGAACTTTCGAGCTGCGCACAGAACCTGTGGATTTCAAGTTCATCGCACCCAGCTGGATTCTCGGCGAGGACATAGAGGTTCACTGTGCACTCGGAAGAATCAAGGAGGAGTACAGAGGCTGTCCCAACTCACTGGACTTATTCAGGGTCTCCCGGAGAGGAGCTGATGGAGAAATCATTCTGACCAAGACTGACGACGCTCTCCTGTCCTATGCCCAGACCATGGAGGCACATATCAGAACTGTGGAGATTCGTATTGGCAAGGACACAGAGAGGATCAAGAAACTGGCGCTCCGCGAACTCTACCTCGAAGACGAAGCCCGAGAAGCCCACTACGAGCACGAATTGGAGGTGAAGGACTTCTTGGAGAGGATCAAGAAGCTGAAGGCTCGTGTGGCATATCTGGAGGAAGAATTGGACATGGGCGAGAACCTTCACCCTGAAGGAGACGTAGCCCCGTTGATCAGAAATGAGGAGGACTACGAAGAAAGCTCTATCGACGGACCCACCACCATGCTTTTCTGAGGAGGACACATAGACAAGTCCACCAATTTTTCTTATCGTAAAACGTTTAAACCGATGTCTAGGATATCGCCACTTGTATCCCCGTGTTTGAAACTTTTGTGGTGATAATGAATAAAATGTGTGGTGTGATAATTGTTTGTTGCATTTCATATGGGTAGTGCAATTACTCTTTAAACCCTTGTTATATGCTAATCACATCCCTCTAAAAACACCAGATGCCTCCGAGACGTGACCCGGCTTCCAACTTCCCGCCGAAACTTGCTCACTTGATCCTACAGTAGAACACCCTGATGCAGTTGCTCATTCAGAATCAGAACAACAACAGCCACCATCAACCACCCAAGGCCGACAATCTCACCCGCTTTCTGAGGTTGAACCCTCCGACTTTCTCCAGCAGCGTTGAGCCGATTGTGGCAGATGATTGGCTCCGCAAGATGGAGAGAGAACTAATCACAGCTGGATGTACTCAAGCTGAGAAGGTACGCTTTGCCACGCACCAACTCAAAGGACCCGCAGCTGCTTGGTGGGAGAACTACACCACCACCTATCCCGTCGCTGGTGTCACGTGGGAACAGTTCAAGCAAGCCTTCCGTAGCGCTCATGTCTCAGCTGGAGCCATGAGTTTGAAGAAGCGTGAGTTTCGCAACTTATGCCAGGGAACTCGCTCTGTGGCTCAGTATGTTGATGAAGTCAGCATGCTTGCCTGATATGCACCTGGAGATGTGGCCGATGATGCAGCCAAGCAAGAGAAGTTCATGGAAGGACTCCACGATGAGTTGAGCATTCAGCTGACTGTGGCCAGCTTCAACAACTACCAGGAGCTGGTAGATAAGTCCCTCATCTTGGAGGGGAAATAGCAGCAGATGGAGAACCGCAAACGGAAGTATGGACATGGGAAGTTCAACTCTGGCGTTCAGCAGAAGCCTCGTTACACCCCCTGTCCAGGGAATACCGGAGCAGGAGCCGGTAAGTTTGGAGGACACGTCCAGCATAACCATCCAGTGCACAACCATGGAGGCCACAACCATGGAGGAAATGGGAATAACCGCAATGGCGGAAATTTCAAAAATGGTAATGGCGGTAATGGCACTCAACACCATCCTGCTCCAGCTCAGAAGGATCTCTACCATATCACCTGCTTCAAGTGCGAGAAGACGGGACACTATGCCACTGAATGTCCCCAGAACAAGCAGGGAAATTGAAACGGCAATGGAAACTGAGCAGCAAGAAAGCCAAACCCTTTTCCCCAAGGTCAGGTGAACCACATAGATGTTGAACAGGTCTATGATCATCCCGATACAGTGGTTGGTAAGTTTTTGCTAAATTCACGTCCAGTATTGGTACTTTTTTGATTCGGGAGCAACACATTCATTCATATCAAGGGTAGTTGTGGAAGAGTATAGTTTACCAACTAGAACCCTGAGCCAGCCCATTAAGGTCAGTTCTCCGGGAGACATGATGACAGCCGGGATAGGATGCCATGCATTGAGTCTCAACATTGGGAACCATAAGTTTCCCACCGACCTCATTGTATTAGTGTCTCATGGATTGGATGTAATCCTAGGCATGCACTACTGAAATCCAGAAATTTGCCGTCTGCCAAGGCGGACGGCAAAGGGGGCAACCACGGACGGCAAAGGCTTTGCCGTCTTCCCCCTCATGGCAAAGTAGACGGTAAAAAAAATCCGGTGAAGAGGATCTTTGCCGTCTGCCTTCACAAAGCGGACGGCAAAGAATCTTTGCCATGAGGGGGCAGACGGCAAAATAAATGGGACGACATATATTGCAACGTCCCCGTTAAGTGTTAACGGCAGGCCTCCTCTCTTTGCCGTCTGCCATACCGTCTTTGCCATGAGGGGGCTGACGGCAAAGAGGGGAGAGAGAGAGGGGCAGATTCCCCCTTTGCCGTCTGCCTTCCCCCCTTTGCCATGAGGGGGCAGACGACAAAGAGGGGAGAGAGAGGGGGTAGATTCCCCCTTTGCCGTGTGCCTTCCCACCTTTGCCATGAGGGGGCAGACGGCAAAGAGGGGAGACAGAGGGGGCAGAATCCCCCTTTGCCATGTGCCTCCCCCCCTTTGCCATGTGGGGGCAGACGGCAAAGAGGGGAGAGAGAGGGGGTAGATTCCCCCTTTTCCATGTGCCTTGCCCCCTTTGCCATGTGGGGGCAGACGGCAAAGAGGGGAGAGAGAGGGGGTAGATTCCCCCTTTGCCATGTGCCTTCCCCCCTTTGCCATGTGGGGGCTGACGGCAAAGGGGGAGAGAGAGGGGGCAGATTCCCCCTTTGCCATGTGCCTTCCCCCCTTTGCCATGTGTTGGCAGACGGCAAAGAGGGGAACCAGCCCCTTTTTTATTTATTTTTTGTTATATCCAGCATTTTTAACAATAATCAGAATATATATATATATATATTTGACATAAATAAATTTCTTTCTGTACTCATAACCATATTAAAATAACTCTCATCCATAGTGCATACATATTATGCAAGTTACATCCCTACCAAACCATATATTACACCAGTTTCATCCACGTGCATACAAAGTTTCATATATTCATATACTAGAATAGTTTCAATACAACCCATGGTACAAGAAATCAGCTTCAAGCATTCCATCAACCAAGCTTCCCGTGAAGTGAAGGTAATCTGCAAAATGACAAATAAGAAAGTTAGAAAAATAATACTAGATGAAGTAGTGTATATATAGGTTATTTCAGATAGAAATTAGCTAAGTATAGACCATTTAGGAGCTAACTAAGCTAATTATGTCATTTAGGTGGAACCCTAGCTAACTATAGGAGAAGAGAAATAGAAGAAGTAAAAGAAGGAGGAGGAGGAGGAGAAGGAGAAGGAAGAGGAGAAGAAGAAGAAAAAGGAGGAGGAGGAGGAGGAGGAGAAGGAGAAGGAAGAGGAGAAGAAGAAGAAGGAGAAGAACGAGAAGAAGAAGGAGAGAAGAAGGAGAAGGAGGAGCTCCTTCTCCTTGTCCATCTTCTTCTCCTTCTTCTCCTTCTTCTTCTCCTCCTCCCTCTCCTCCTTCTTCTTCTCCTCATTTTTCCTCTTCCTTCCTTTCATTTTTCCTCTTTTTCTCTTCTTGTCCCCTTCTTCGGGCTAAATTGGCTAAGAATGCCTTTTTGGAGCTAATTATGTCATTTCGAGGATAATTAGCAAAGTATAGGTCATTTCTTATTAAATAGTCCATTTTGGAGCTAACTACGCTAATTATGTCATTTCGTAGGATAATTAGCCAATTTAGCCTTTCTTGGATGAGTCTAAGCTATGTAGAAGAAGAGATAGAGAAGAAGAAGTAAAATAAGGAGGAGGAGGAGGAGGAGAAGAAGAAGGAAGAGGAGAAGAAGAAGAAAAGAAGAAGGAGAAGGAGAAGAAGAAGGAGAAGGAGAAGGAGGAAGAAGGAGGAAGAAGAAGGAGCTCCTTCTCCTTCTCCTTCTTCTTCTCCTTCTTCTCCTTCTTGTTCTCCTCCTCCCTCTCCTCCTTCTTCTTCTCCTCTTTTTTCCTATTCCTTCCTTTCATTTTTCCTCTTTTTCTCTTCTTGTCCCCTTCTTCGGGCTAAATTGGCTAAGAATGCCTTTTTGGAGCTAATTATGTCATTTCGAGGATAATTAGCTAAGTATAGGTCATTTCTTATTAAATAGGCCATTTTGGAGCTAACTAAGCTAATTATGTCATTTCGTAGGATAATTAGCCAATTTAGCCTTTCTTGGAGGAGTCTAAGCTACGTAGAAGAAGAGATAGAGAAGAAGAAGTAAAATAAGGAGGAGGAGGAGGAGGAGAAGAAGAAGAAGGAAGAGGAGAAGAAGAAGAAAAGAAGAAGGAGAAGGAGAAGAAGAAGGAGAAGGAGAAGGAGGAAGAAGGCCATTTTGGAGCTAAGTATAGGTCATTTTTTTATTAAATAGGCCATTTTGGAGCTAACTAAGCTAATTATGTCATTAGATGGAAGTCTAGCTATTTTGGAGCTAACTAAGCTAATTATGTCATTAGATGGAAGTCTAGCTATTTTTTATTAAAACACTAGAAATAACATACCTAAGTTAGGGTGAAGCACGGTGGCTCTGGCTTGTTTCACCTGGAGAAGGCTGCCCTGGAGAAGGCTCGACTGTAGAAGGGTCGTGCGATGCGTTTCGAGACATATTCTGCACCAAACGTCGTTTGCAATGTGTACTTAGCATGAGGACACTCTTAAGATCACTCCACTGAAATGAAACTCACCGTCCCCGCCACGTTAATGACTGGCATCGGCGGAGGGACATGGCCGTTCTTCTCGCACATAGACTATACATTTGGTTTCGACAGGTCAAACTTTTTATTTATTAATGAAAGGGACATTCAAATGCAAGATTTTAAATAACATGAAGAAGAAACTTACCACGAAGAGCTCGTATATGGCCCTGGTAGACGCTTCATTCCGTGCCCTCTCCGCCTCCACCAATGCAGTCGTCCTCTCCTCCAGCTCCCTAATTTCCTTATCCTTCTCCGCCATAGCCGCCTGCATTGCCGCTCTCTCTTTCTGAATATACGGCCGCACTTCTGTTAGGTTGGTGAAGATATACAATGAAATGGTCCGCCATTCTTCGACATCCAACGATTTCCCTTTCGAAGCACCGGATGGTGCGAGCTTACCTTTGAATAGGCTGAGGTTGGATCGAACTTTTTCTCGATCGCCATTATTGTACCGAGGCTTCGGGTTATGCAAATGATGATTTTTGGCTTCGTAGTGTGCTGTCACGAAGTTTGCCGCCTCCTCAGTAATGAATGCCTCGGCCATCGATGCTTCAATTCTACGTTTATTTTTACACTTAGCTCGAAGCGTCTTCTGCATCCTCTCAGTTGAGTAGCACCATCGATTTTGAACGGGCCCCCCCATTCTTGCCTCGGTCGGGAGATGCAAAATCAAATGTTGCATTGGATTAAAGAAGCCCGGTGGAAAGATCTTTTCTAATTTGCAGATCAACTCCGGCGCCAACTCTTCCATTTCATCTAGCACGCCAGGCGATAGTTCTTTCGCACAAAGAGAACGGAAGAAATAGCTCAGCTCTGCCAGTACTAGCCATTCATCCTCAGGGATAAAGCCACGCAACATCACCGGCATTACCCGCTCAATCCATATGTGCCAATCATGACTCTTGAGCCCAAATATTTTCAATTTCTCAAGACTCGCTCCCCTCTTTAGATTCGCAGCATACCCATCGGGGAACATCAACCGCATTTTCACCCACAATAGCATTTCCCTCATAGCTGGCCTTTCAAGATTGAACCATGCTTTTGGCTTCGCTATGCTTCGCTTTCCTTTCCGTTGTCGCAAGTTTTGCAACGGTCTATCACATAGAGCCTCCAGGTCGATTCTAGCCTTAGGATTATCTTTTGACTTCCCCTCTATGCTGAACAATGTACCAAAAATGGCCTCCGCAATATTCTTTTCAGTGTGCATCACGTCAATGTTGTGTGGGCAAAGGAGGTCTTTGAAGTAAGGGAGATCCCATAAGCATGACTTGTGAGTCCAGGCGTGTTCCGTATTATACCCTTTGAAGTATCCTGGACGCAAAGGATCAGGCTCAAGAGCGTTTAACTGATCAAGGGTCTGTTGGCCTGTCAACGCAGCTGGTGCAGTGTTTTTGACAACTCTACCTTTGATGAAATTCTTCTTGTCTTTTCTGAACTTATGGTCAGGATCCAGGAATTGTCTATGCATGTCGAAGCAAGAATACTTGCGACCAGCCTGCAGCCAACGGAACTGAAGAGCTTCCTTGCATGTGGTGAACGGGAACCTTCCATGCACACACCAGCCAGCGAATAGCGCAAATGCCGGATAATCATGCGTCGAGTACATGTACCACACATGCATTTTGAAATTTGTTTTGGTAGCCGCGTCGTAGGTTTTGATCCCATTATCCCAGGCTTCTTGCAACTCATCCTTAAGCGGCTGCATGTACACATTCATATTCTTCCCCGGATAGTTGGGCCCTGGAATTATCAACGTCAGGAAAATGTTCTTTCTTTTCATAATCTCTCCAGGTGGCAAATTTAGTGGAATGACAAATACAGGCCAACAACTGTATTGTGCTGCCGTCATACCATACACATTGAACCCATCCGTGCTGATGGCAACTCTAGGTTGCCTTGGATCTTCCGGTTTATCCTTATGTAATGCATCGAAGTGCCTCCACGCAAAACCATCTGAAGTGTGTACCAGCATCTTGTTCCCATCCGCATCTAGTTCGGTTCTTTTGCCCAATTTGTGCCATGTCATCTGTCTGGCCGTCTCTTCGACCATGAAAAGACGTTGAAGTCTTGGTACGATTGGCAGATATCGAAGAACACTAATGGGGATTTTGGTCTGATTCTTCTCACCCATGCCGTTGTCTACCACAATATACCTTGAAGAATTGCAAATGGGGCAATAGTTCAAGGCCGCATACTCAAGCCTAAATAAGGCACATCCATTCCCACAGGCATGTATCTTCTCATAGGGCATCTTAAGTACATGGAGGATTTTCTCTGACTGGTACAGGTTTGCAGGCAGTACATGGCCTTTGGGTAGAAAGCGTCCAAATATCGTCATCATCGCGTCGTAGCATTCTCTGCCTAGGTTGAATTGAGCCTTCAGAGCCATTACTTGCGCCATGGCATCCGGCTGACAAAGCTCAGTCTGCTCGTGGAGAGGACGTTTTGAAGACTCCAGCATTTCATAGAAGGCCTTTGCAGATTCCTCCATCTCATCGTCCGAATCACGAGCATCATCAAAGTCTTGCACCATGTCTTCAATCCCGGTACCATGCTCGTCGGTGCGACGACGAATCACCTCAGCTCTAGCACGTTGGTCAGACTCACCATGAAAAGTCCAGACCGTATAATTAGGCGTAAAACCCCACTTGTGCAGGTGTTTACCCATTTCAAACTCTGTCTGCTTTTTCCAGTTGTCGCAGTTGGGACAGGGGCACCATGTTTTATGCTGGCCATTTGCAAATGCGGCTCTCACAAACCCCCTGGTTTTTGTTAACCATTCATGGGTCATGTCTTTCTGACTAGGGTGACTAGTGTACATCCAAGCACGATCACTCATGTTGCCTAGCTACCTATGGGGGCACAAGAAATAAATATATAATTCATCATCTATATTCATACGCTAATCAAGTTTGTCAGTTTTATTACGTCCATGCAACCTACACGCTAATAGGTAAAGATAGGTCCTAATCCCACCCGAGTATGTGTAGATTGGGTTCGTTTTCCCATGCTCTGCTCCAGATGCGACGCAGAATTTCGACAGCACCACCCCGCTGTTCTCCTGATACACGTCTCGGCAATAAGCAGAGAGGATGTGTACCCGGAGAACAACAGGGGAGGCATTGACGAAATTCCGCATCAGATCCGGAGCACAGCATACGGGAAAACAAACCCAATCTACACATACTCGGGCTGTCCATGGATAATGTTGGACAATTCGAAAGGATGGCGGTTATAAATATGCAAAGAAATGCATATTTATAGATGTCTCCCTTTCGAATGGGAGACGCATACTGGTCACGCATACTCTTGATTGAAGAAACCTATAGCTAGCAAGTCTCATCGGCACGAAGACCGGGACAGAGCAAATTAAGGGGGTAGGAGGAGAAGTCATTTGTGCTCACCAACAACGCAAGGGCGGAGCTCGTCCAACGCACGTGGAGGTCGTCGAACAACTGCACATTGAAATTCACCCGATCAACACAAATATGATGTTTTTATAATTAACATAACTATATGACCTAACTCATAACTATGTGGGTCAGTGTCATCGGGGGTCGAAGGTCACTGGCGTCGGGGATTGGGGTCTTTTCGGTCAACAAGAGGCCGAAGAGGTGTCGGGGCTCGGGGGTTGGGGGTCAGTGGCGTCGGGGATCGGGGTAGGGGGTCGGGGGTCGAGGGTGAGTGTTGTCGGGGGTCGGGGGTCGGGGGTCGAGGGTCAGTGGCGTCGGGCGTCGGGGGTCGGGGGTCAGTGGCGTCGGGGGTCGGGGTAGGGGTCGGGGGTCGAGGGTGAGTGTTGTCGGGGGTCGGGGGTCGAGGGTCAGTGGCGTCGGGCGTCGGGGGCCGGGGGTCAGTGGCGTCGGGGGTCGGGGTAGGGGTCGGGGGTCGAGGGTGAG
The DNA here is from genome assembly GCF_904849725.1 of Hordeum vulgare subsp. vulgare. Lineage (NCBI taxonomy): Eukaryota > Viridiplantae > Streptophyta > Magnoliopsida > Poales > Poaceae > Hordeum > Hordeum vulgare. Next base: position 258,901,825 of record NC_058523.1, on the reverse strand, counting down.
TGTTGTCGGGGGTCGAGGGTCGGGGGTCGAGGGTCAGTGGCGTCGGGCGTCGGGGATCGGGGGTCAGTGGCGTCGGGGGTCGGGGTCGGGGGTCGGGGGTCGAGGGTGAGTGTTGTCGGGGGTTGAGGGTCACTAGCGTCCGGGGTTGGGGTCTTTTCGGTCAACAAGAGGCCAAAGAGGTGTCCGGGCTCGGGAGTTGGGGGTCAGTGGCGTCACGGTCGGGGTAGGGGGTCGGGGGTCGAGGGTTAGTGGCGTCGGGGGTCAGGGGTCAGTGGCGTCGGGGGTCGGGGGGTCGGGGGTTCGCGTACTACGGCATCTCCTCCAACTTCATCAGCTACCTGACCGGCCCGCTCGGGGAGAGCACGGCCGCCGCCTCCGCCGTCAACGCCTGGTCCGGCGCCGCGTCCATGTTTCAAAATTTCATTGTTTTGTCCGGTGGAAGCACACACACCACAACATAGTGCTTCCCACGTCGCTGTGCTCATGAATCAGCTGGACCGGGTCGATCTTTTTTTTGGGAGGGTACCGGGTCGATCTTCGAAGATAGAATAATGTGCTCAACCCTAAACCTTTTTCTTTTCTAATGACACCACTTTTTTCTTGAAACACATCATCAGTACTCCCGAGTCAAAAAGAATATTGTTTTTTAGCCATTCCGATGAAGAGGTACTATGAGAACATATGTGTGACACAGAACACATCGGCGTTTTCAAACTACAAATACCATTAAATAGAAACAAAACCAAAAAAACACATCATGCTTGACAACTAATGTTATCATCCTCGTGTCATTAATTTTACCATAAACAATTAGCATATATAGTATAACCTAACAAACTAATTACCACAATCTAATTACCATGAACCTAAAAATGACAAAAGAGAAAAAAACAAAAAAACAGAAATAAATTTACCTATCTTGGAAGGGCGGTGCAGGGAGGAGGGACGGCGCAGGGAGGAGGCGCAGGGAGGAGGGGTGCCGCAGGGAGGAGGGGCGGCGCGGGGCAGGGAGGAGGAGCGGCGCGGGGCAGGCGGCGGCGCGGGGCAGGGAGGAGGAGCGGCGCGGGGCAGTCGGCGGTGCGGGGCAGGCGGCGGCATGCGGCGGCGCGGGGCAGGCGACGACGCGGGGCAGGGAGGAGGAGCGGCGCGGGGCAGGTGGCGGCGCGGGGCAGGCGTCGGCGCGGGGCAGCGGCGGCGCGGGACGTCGGTAGGCGGCGGGGGTTGGAGGGGGGCTACGTGGGAACGGTTGGAAGGGGGGCGGGGGTGCGCGTGGACGTGGCTAGGCTGCCGGCCCTTTGCCGTCCGCCGCGCTCCTAGGCTGACGGCAAAGGCCCCCAAGGCCGACGGCAAAGGTCCCGGGGGGAGGGGAGGCACCGGGTGGGTGGTTGGGTTGGTGGGCCGCCGACACCTTTGCCGTCCGCCGCGCTCCCAGGCGGACGGCAAAGGGCCCCAAGCAGACGGCAAAGGGGAGGGGTGTGTGGGGTGACGTTTCGGCCGTTGTGTGGCGGGGCTTTGCCGTCCGCCTCCCTTTGCCGTCCGCTTAGGGCTTCTTTGCCGTCGGCCAGCGGACGGCAAAGAAGTGGCCGACGGCAAAATAATCTTTTTCCATCTGCCACCTCTTTGCCGTCAGCACTGTGGCAGCTGACGGCAAAGAGTACCTTTGCCATGTGTGAGCTGACGGCAAAGGCCAAGCAGACGGCAAATTTCTGGATTCCAGTAGTGATGGATTGGTTGGCCAAGTATGAAGGAAATATTGATTGTACCCTTAAGTCTATTTTTCTCACCACCCCCGAGCAAAAATGGATTAAGTACGTATCCCAATGTCCGTCATGGAGAAAATGGGTAAATTCTCTCACGAGAGTAGTTCAGGAGGAAGTGCCGATTGTACAAGACTTCCCAGATGTATTTCCGGAGGAATTGCCGGGCATGCCACCGGATTGGGAGATTGAGTTCCTGATTGAGTTATTACCTGGAACAACCCCAATATCCAAGAAACCCTATCGGATGCCCACAAATGATTTAGAGGAAATCAAGAAGCAAATTAAGGAGTTGCTGGACAAGGGGTATATTCGCCCGAGTTCTTCACCTTGGGGAACCCCAGTTCTCTTGGTTGAAAAGAAGGATAAGTCCTTGAGAATGGTAGTGGATTATCATGCATTGAACGAGGCAACCATCAAGAACAAATATCCCTTGCCGATGATCAATGATTTCTTTGACCAGTTAGTTGGAGCCCGAGTGTTCTCCAAGATCGATCTTCGATCTGGGTATCATCCGCTGAAAATTCGTGAACAAGATATACCCAAGGCAGCCTTCACCACAAGGTATGGTCTGTATGAGTACACAGTCATGTCATTTGGTTTGACTAATGCTCCGACATATTTTGTGAGTATGATGAACAAGGTATTAATGGAATACCTGGACAAGTTTGTCGTGGTGTTCATCGATGCCATACTGATACTCTCGAAGAACGAGGAAGAACACAATGAACACTTCCGTCTAGTTTTGGAGAAATTTCGAGAGCATCAGCTGTATGCGAAGTTCAGCAAATGTGAATTTTGGTTGAAGGAAGTCAGATTCCTCGGACATATTATTTCAGGAGACGGAATAGCAGTGGATCCTGCCAAGGTTGCAGCAGTCACTGAATGGGTAGCACCCACCTCAGTTAAGGAGATCCGCAGTTTCCTCGGACTTGCGGTTATTACCGGAGGTTTATCGAGAATTTCTCGAAGATTTCCAAGCCCATGACAGAGTTGTTGAAGAAGGAGTCCAAGTATAATTGGACCGAGGAATGTGAAGCCAGTTTCCAAGAGTTGAAGAAACGTTTGGTTACAGCCCCAATGCTGATATTGCCTAACATTCGAAAGGATTTCCAGGTTTATTGTGACGCTTCTCGTGAAGGACTCGGAGGAGTACTCATGCAAGAAGGAAAATTTGTAGCCTATGCATCGAGACAACTCATAATTCATGAGTTGAATTATGACACGCATGATTTGGAGCTCGCAGCCGTAGTGCACGCTCTCAATACCTGGAAACATTTCCTTATCGGAAATAGTTGTGATATTTACACTGATCACAAGAGCCTGAAATATATCTTCACGCAGATGGAGTTGAACCTCAAACAGAGGAGATGGCTAGAGTTCATCAAGGACTATGACATGAGATTGCATTATCATCTAGGGAAGGCAAATGTTGTAGCAGATGTTTTGAGCCGACGATCTCCAAGAGATCAAATTGGAGATAGTCCCAAGATGATTTGTGGCCACGCTGGAAATTCGGTCCACCTTGACCGAAAAAATCCGCGAAGCTCAGAAGACAGACAAGGAAATAGCTGAGATTAAGCAAAGAATGAATGATGGGAAGGCTAAAGGTTTTCGTGAGGATGAATACGAAACTATATGATTTGAGGACCGCATCTATGTGCCCAATCATCCAGAACTCAGGAAGTTGATACTTCAAGAAGCCCACGATTCCCCATACTCGATACATCCAGGCAACACCAAGATGTATCTGGACTTGGAGGAAAGTTTTTGGTGGACAGGAATGAAGAAGGACATTGCCGAGTATGTAGAAATATGCGATGTTTGTCAGCGAGTAAAGGCCGAGCATCAGAAGCCAGCATGATTACTTCAACCTTTGCCGATACCCGAGTGGAAATGGGAGAAGCTTGGTATGGACTTCATCACAGGATTACCCAGGACCAGTTGAGGTTATGATTCTATTTGGGTAGTGGTCGATCGTTTACCAAGGTAGCTCACTTCATTCCCGTGAAGACTACCTACACGAGTGCTAAGCTGGCCAAGATCTATTTGACCAAGATCGTATGTATGCATGGAGTTCCAAGGAGTAACGTGTTAGATAGAGGAACCCAGTTCACGTCAATGTTTTGGCACCAACTTCACGAAACCCTGGGAACGAGGTTGGAGTTTAGTACAACTTTTCACCCACAGACCGATGGACAGACCGGGAGAGTCAATCAGATTCTGGAGGACATGTTGAGAGCTTGTGCACTAGACTATGGGTCTAGCTGGGACGACAATTTGCCTTATGTCGAGTTCTCATACAACAACAACTATTAAACTAGTCTGAAGATGGCCCCTTTAGAAGCTTTATACGGAAGGAGGTGTCGAACACCATTGATGTGGGATGGTGTTGGTGACCGAATGTTTTTTGGTCCCGACCTCATCCGAGATTCCGAAGAGAAGGTCAAGCTGATTGGTGACCGACTCAAGATAGCTCAGCCCAGACAGAAGAGTTATGCTGATAGCAAACGCAAGGAAGTAACATATGAAGTGGGAGACCAAGCATACCTTCGTGTGTCCCCACTTAGAGGAATCAATAGTTTTGGTGTAAAAGGAAAGTTACCACCCCGATTCATTGGCCCCTAGAAAATTCTTGAACGTAGAGGTGAAGTTGCTTACAAGCTGGAATTGCCGAAAGGATTGTGCGGAGTTCATGTTGTTTTCCATGTTTCCCAGTTGAAGAAATGCCATGCTGGTATGAGTGATATTCCGTTGAGAGATACAGTGCCCCTAGAGACCATACAGATTGACAGTGATCTGACTTACAAGGAGAAACCCGTCAGGATTCTCAAGACTGCCAACAGAGTTACTCGCAACAAGATCATCAAGTTTTGCAAGGTTTTGTGGAGTCATCACACCGAGGAAGAAGCCACGTGGGAACGAGAAGAAGATCTTCGTCGAGACCACCCGCACCTATTCTCTAGCCAACCCGAATCTCGAGGGCGAGATTCATCTTAAGGTGGGTAGGTTTGTGACAACCCAAATTTCCTAATTTGGAATGTTTTTACAATTGTAGCTAAGCATCTATGCATTTTGATTCTAATAAAGGTACCATTTGTATTTCTTTCAAATTTGTGATTTGCATTTTATTTTTTTCTTCACTCACGGAATGCCGGGAATATTGTCTTGCCAAGGAAGAAAGAGTGGAGGAACATGACCCTCCAAACCAGAGGTATTTCTTTGAAATATTGGAACCATAAAACCCAAGGTCTATTTGAAAAAACAAAATATACCAACTTAGGGATTTTCTCAAAAACATTTTTTCTGAACTATTTATTTTGGCCGTGGAAAAAATGTCCATCTTATTGGATTTATTTTTCTGATAATTTTGATATATAATACCCCTATATTCCGAGTATATCCTATTTCTTTTTAATCATTTTATTTCCTGTTTTCAGAAAAGGGAATAAAATCTCGTTTATTAGGAAATATTTCGTTGGCTCATTAATGAATTTCCGAATCTAGCCCGATACGGTCGTGTCCCTCCTCCCATCACTTTCCCTCTGTGCACGTACACCTTCCATGACAGGAACTGACATCTCCTACTTCCCAATCTCCCTGTGCCTTCCTTCTCTGCACCTCCTCGCCCCCTATAAGTACCCCCACCCGGCCACACCCCATTCCCCTCGCCACCGCCCCGATCCGCCGCCTCCACGCCCCCCTGCAGAGCTCGCCGGAGCTCTTCCTCGGCCGAAGCTCGGCCAGCCCCTGGAGCCCTCCTGCCGCGCCACCCCACCCCTCTTCCGCTGCCAGGAGCCTCCCCCACCTCGGCCGCACCCATTTTCCCCCTCAAACCCAAGCTCCACCGCCTCCACGCCCCACGCCGATGTCAACTCCGGCCGGCCAACCTCCCAGCCACGGTGAGGTCTGCCTCATCTCTCTTTTCTTCTTTTTGTTTTTTTACCATTAGATCTAGATCGTAGGGTGTAGATTAGAAAGGAGCTTACCCCTTCGGTTTTCTAAAAAGAACCGGCCGACCTGTTAAGTTATTTATTTAACCGAAACGTTTTTCTTACATATCAGCCATTTGCTAGATTAGCTCTAGCAGCGCACGGTTTCAGCCAATCAGAGCATGCCACGTCACCGTTTTGTTTTCTATTTTAAATCTGTAACAGAAATAGTTCTGTTTCTGTTTTCTTAATAAATTTTAATCTACATATCCAATTAAGATGATTCCTTTTGCATTAGATCACAAATGTTATGTAGTTTCCGAAAATATAATATTTTACTATGTTTGAATTTATAAAATTTGAGTTAGAACACATTTGGTTTAAATTGTGTTTGTGAATATCGGGAGTTTAAAAATAGATTTTTAATTGATTCTTTTTGCTACTGATCACTAGTGATCTTATTTATTAGTAGATTTAATTTCAGAATTTTTAGAGTATTTTATCTTGGATTTTTCAACAAAACAAATTCTGTTTTGGTTCACGAAAGACAATTTTTCATCTCACATGTTATAGCTATTTTTGTTTGTTGTTTTATTTTGATTACTTGTCATTGTGGTGCTTATTGTGTGAATTTGTTTGTGTGGATAGATCACCGGGAGTGTGAAGCTTGTTATCTAGAAGCGTTCGAGTTCGACAGACGTCAGCAAGGCAAGTCACGTTGATCATATTTCCTATGTTTTGTATGCATTGTAGATCAACCTTTCTTCACCTATTGCATGCTAAGTAGGAACTCGAATAAATTGGTTCTTGATGTAGTATCATGTGGTAGGCACCCATCACCCTTGTTACTTGTCCCGGGACGATACATGATATATTGCTATGCTTAAGTAGACGGGGTTTTGGTTGAGAGTCTATCACGAGTGTTGTGAGAAAATTTTAATAATCAAGACCGGATATGTCAAGACTTTCGAGACCTCATGATGCAATATACGTCTGGGTGAAGGATGGTTTTGATGGCCCCCTGGAATAAACCAGCGGAGGACCCGGGATGCATGGAGAAGCGCCATGACATCTTGTGAAAAGCTTCACCCTAGCGCGAAGAGATGGATGGATGCTTCAAGATCCAAGGCTTACCTGCACAACCACAAGTAATTATGGGCTCTAGCTTGGTTGGACAACGCGGCGAATCTGGACGAGCGGTGCTACGAGATGTAGAAGAACGGTAGGATTGGATGGGCACCGACAGAGGCTCGGAGGAACCAGTTGAAAGACCATATTTTGATCATCTAGTCCCCAAACACCCTGTAGTGCAAGGACATTCAACGGAGGCGATCAAGTCTTGTGGGGAACGTGCGAAAAACACTGCAGAGTACCCAAACCTAATCGATTAGCCGTGTCCACGGTTATGGATGACTTGAGCCGAAGGAACTGAAACTATCTGGAATTCTCAACACAATTAATAATGATGTGGGTATTATTGACAACTTGGGTACAAGAATTGGTTCGTGGAACCATCTCGTGAACAACCAACAAAGTAGTAATATTTTTCTTTTAGCCCTCTCTTGTTGTAGGAGAAAACCTTGCTTTCCGCTAAAAACTTCCAAGCCCCACCTGCCTTATATGCATGTAGAATAGATGATACTTTTCACCTCGCCCTTTTGTGACTTGCCGGCATATTCAATATGCCGACCTAAACGGCTGTAACGTGTCATGTTGCAGAGTACTTTTCCGACCAGGAGTGAGGTCACGATCTACGCTCGGTGATATGCCCTGGAGTCAGATGGACTCTACTACCTTTGAAACTTCCGCTAGTCTTCGTTTACTTATCTCATGAGTTTGGCCTTCAGCCTCTTTATTGTAATCATTATTGTAATAAAGTACTCGACATGAGATCCAATTAATAAAGCCGTGTGATTGAACTCTCAGCAGGGCTCCGCCCGAGCTCCGCAGAAACGCGATCTAGAGGTAAAACTGTGGAGATATGTGGTCGGGCTGCCGTGGCAAAGTTTTCTCAAATCAGCCCTAAAACCTCCGTATGTATAGGGGGAAGAGGGGGAGCCTTGCCTTGGGGTCCAAGGACCCTCAAGGGGGTCGGCCGAGCCAAGGGGGGAGTCCCCCCTTCCAAACCGAATCCAACTAGGTTTGGAAGGAGGAGTCCTTCCCCCTTTTCCCACCTCCTCTTTTTTTTTCTTTTCTCTATGATTTTCTTCCTATGGCGCATAGGGCCTTCTTGGGCTGTCCCACCAGCCCACTAAGGGCTGGTGCGCCACCCCCAAGGCCTATGGGCTTCCCCGGGGTGGGTTGCCCCCCCCGGTGAACACCCGGAACCCATTCGTCATTCCCGGTAACTCCGAAAACCTTCCGGTAATCAAATGAGGTCATCCTATATATCAATCTTCGTTTCTGGACCATTCCGGAAACCCTCGTGACGTCCGTGATCTCATCCGGGACTCCGAACAACATTCGGTAACCAACCATATAACTCAAATACGCATAAAACAATGTCGAACCTTAAGTGTGCAGACCCTGCGGGTTCGAGAACTATTTAGACATGACCCGAGTGACTCCTCGGTCAATATCCAATAGCGGGACCTGGATGCCCATATTGGATCCCACATATTCTACGAAGATCTTATCATTTGAACCTCAGTGCCAAGGATTCATATAATCCCGTATGTCATTCCCTTTGTCCTTCGGTATGTTACTTGCCCGAGATTCGATCGTCAGTATCCGCATACCTATTTCAATCTCGTTTACCGGCAAGTCTCTTTACTCGTTCCATAATACAAGATCCCGCAACTTACACTAGGTCACATTGCTTGCAAGGCTTGTGTGTGATGTTGTATTACCGAGTGGGCCCCGAGATACCTCTCCGTCACACGGAGTGACAAATCCCAGTCTCGATCCATACTAACTCAACGAACACCTTCGGAGATACCTGTAGAGCATCTTTATAGTCACCCAGTTACGTTGCGACGTTTGATACACACAAAGCATTCCTTCGGTGTCAGTGAGTTATATGATCTCATGGTCATAGGAACAAATACTTGACACGCAGAAAACAGTAGCAACAAAATGACACGATCAATATGCTACTTCTATTAGTTTGGGTCTAGTCCATCACGTGATTCTCCTAATGACGTGATCCAGTTATCAAGCAACAACACCTTGTTCATAATCAGAAGACCCTGACTATCTTTGATCAATTGGCTAGCCAACTAGAGGCTTGCTAGGGATAGTTTTTTGTCTATGTATCAACACATGTATATAAGTCTTCATTTAATACAACTATAGCATGGATAATAAACGATTATCTTGATACAGGAATTATAATAATAACTATATTTATTATTGCCTCTAGGGCATAATTCCAACAGTTATTCCCCATGCATATAGTATAGACCGATCACTTTTGTAACGCTACTTTAGACCGTTTGTACGCCCTTGTTTGAATTGATTGAAGTGATATGATTGTGTTTATCTCATGAGCATATGGGTAGTGTTTTTATCTTTAGACCTCAATCTATTCTGTTTTCTAATCTTTTTCTAAACCCATGAGATGCCTCCGAGACGTGACCCCGGATTTGCTTTCCCGCCGGAGCTCACTCAGTTGATCCAACAGCAGAATACCCTGATGCAGCTACTAGTCCAGAATCAGAACCAGGGGAACAATAACAACCCACCACCACCACCACCACCTATTGATCACTTAGCCCGTTTCTTAAGGCTAAATTCGCCGGTGTTCTCCAATAGCACCGAGCTGATTGTTGTAGATGATTGGATCAGCAAGATTGGAATGGAGTTGACCACTGCAGGATGCACAGATGCGGAGAGAGTGCGTTTTGCCGCACATCAGCTAGATGGACCCGCAACATCATGGTGGGAGAATTTCACAGTCACTTACCCCATCGACACTGTCACATGGGACGAGTGTCAGCAGGCGTTTCACATCGCCCATGTTTCAGCAGGAGCTATGGCCATGAAGAAGCGCGAGTTTCGCAACTTGCGCCAAGGAGGATGCACAATGGGCCAGTATGTGGATGATTTTTAGCAAATTAGCACTTTATGTCCCTGATGATGTCGCTACAGATGCCGCTAAGCACGAGAAGTTTCTCGAACGGTTGAATGATGATCTGAGCATGCAGTTGATGGTGGCAACCTTCAACAACTACCATGAGTTGGTAGATAGCACTCTCATGATTGAAGGGAAGGAGCAGCAGAATGACAACCGCAAGAGGAAGTATGGACAAGGGAAGTACAACTCAGGAACTCAGCAGAGGCTCCGTTTTACCCCGAACTCGGGAGGACACATTCACCATAACCATGGAGGCAATCATTCCAATGGAGGGATTTCACATAATCATAGTGGCCCCAAGAATTGGAATGGGAATGGAGGAAGCAATGGACAGAACGGTTCCAACCCAGCAACGCCCACCAAGAAGGATCTAAGTCACATTACTTGTTTCAAGTGCGGGAAGAATGGACATTACGCCACGGAGTGTCTTGAAGCAAAGAATGGAAATGGCAATGGAAGCTCTGTGAACAAGCTCAACCCTTTCAATAGGGGCCAAGTGAACCAGGTTCGCGTGGAGGAGGTTGAAGCGCAACCCGATGCAGTAATAGGTAAGTTTTTTGTAACGTCATTTACTGCAATCGTTCTTTTCGATACTGGTGCATCGCATTCATACATATCAAGGGGATTTGTGGATAAGTATAACTTGCCAACCCAAGCTCTTAGGTCACCCATGTTAGTAACCTCGCCAGGAGTAGAGTACATGGCTAGCCTATTGTGTGACCGGTTACCATTAAGGATAGGTAACTACGTGGTCCCCTCAGACCTAATAACATTGGAGTCACAAGGACTCGATATAATATTAGGCATGGATTGGTTATCGAAGTACGGAGGAAACATTGACTGCGCCAGTAAGTCGATTTTTCTCACCACCCCAGAAGGAAGAAGGATTAAGTATGTATCCCGGCCTGTGGCGAAGAGGACTCAAGTAAATTCCTTATCAGGAGTTGTACAGGAGGATGTAAGAGTGGTGAAGGATTTCCCTGATGTATTCCCGGAGGAGTTGCCAGGCATGCCACCGGATAGAGACATTGAGTTTTTGATTGAGCTTGTGCCAGGCACAAGTCCAATATCTAAGAGACCGTATCGGATGCCTGCAAATGGTTTGGAAGAAATTAAGAAGCAGATTAAGGAGTTACTGGATAAAGGCTATATTCGTCCAAGTTCGTCACCTTGGGGATCACCACTGCTTCTAGTGGAGAAGAAGGATGGATCGTTGAGAATGGTTATCGATTATCGAGGATTGAATGAAGTGACAATCAAGAACAAGTATCCACTGCCGATGATCAATGATTTTTTTGTCCAGTTGCAAGGAGCTAAGGTATTTTCCAAGATCGATCTGCGATCAGTATACCACCAACTGAAGATTCGAGAGCAGGATATACCAAAGACAACTTTTACCACTAGGTATGGGCTATATGAGTATACCGTTATGTCATTTGGTCTGACTAACGCACCTGCCTATTTCATGAACATGATGAACAAGGTGTTTATGGAGTTTTTGGATAAGTTCGCCGTGGTGTTCATTGATGATATTCTGGTCTACTTGAAGAATGAAGAGGAGCGTAAGGAGCATTTCCGTTTGGTACTTGGGAAGCTCACAGAACATCAGTTATATGCCAAGTTCAGCAAGTGTGAGTTTTGGTTGAAGGAAGTTGGTTTCCTCGGACATGTTATATCCGGAGAAGGAATAGCAGTAGACCGCAGCAAAGTTGTCACTCTGACTAATTGGGAATCACCCACGTCACTTGGAGAAATCGGGAGTTTTCTTGGACTCGCAGGATACTACCGGAGATTCATTGAGAATTTCTCTAAGATTGCAAAGCCCATGACAGAGTTGTTGAAGAAAGACACCAAGTTTAAATGGACTGAGGAATGTGAAGCCATTTTTCAGGAGTTGAAGAAACGCTTGGTTACAGCCCAAGTGTTGATTCTCCCAGATCAACGCAAGGATTATCAATTGTATTGCGACGCTTCTCGTCGACGACTTGGAGCAGTGTTGATGCAAGAGGGAAGAGTTGTTTCGTATGCCTCACGACAGCTTGAACCCCATGAGTTGAACTATGCTACCCACGATTTGGAGTTAGCAGCCGTAGTGCATGCGTTGAAGTCATGGAGACATTTTCTCATCGGAAACCATTGTGAGGTGTACACGAATCACAAGAGTTTGAAGTATATTTTCATGCAGAAGGAGTTTAATCTCAGGCAAAGGAGATGGTTTGAGCTCATCAAGGATTATGATATGAGGCTGCACTATCATCCCGGAAAGGATAATGTAGTAGCCTATGCGTTGAGTCGCAAGAGTCATGTCAATACACTCATGACCACAGGATTACCCGAGGAGTTAGCAAAAGATCTTCGCGAGCTATGTTTGGAAATTGTTCCGAAAGGGTATGTAGGAGCATTGGAAATTCAGTTTACCCTAATGGATAAGATCAGAGGGGCTTATAAGGCTGACAAAGAGATTGCCGAGATAAAGGAAAGGATGAGCCAAGGAAAGGCTAAAGGATTTCCTGAGGATGAGCACGATACCTTATGGTTTGAGGATCGCGTATATGTGTCTAATGACCCCGAGATCAGGAAGTTGATTCTACAGGAGGCCCATGATTCGCCGTATTCGATTCACCCAGGAAATACCAAGATGTATCTGAATTTGAAGGACAGTTTCTGGTGGACCGGAATGAAGAAGGATATTACGGAGTATGTAGCAGTTTGTGATGTATGTCAGAGAGTGAAGGCAGAGCATCAGAAGCCAGCAGGTTTGCTACAGCCATTGTCGATACCCGAATGGAAGTGGGACAAGCTAGGCATGGATTTTATCACGGGATTACCCAGGACTCGTTCAGGCTATGACTCTATTTGGGTTGTAGTCGATCGTTTGACGAAGGTAGCTCATTTCGTCCTAGTAAAGACCACTTACACCAGTTCTAAGTTGGCAAAGATATACATGACCAGGATCGTATGTCTGCATGGAGTTCCGAGGACCATTGTATCAGATAGAGGGACCCAGTATACCTCAAAGTTCTGGAATCAGTTGCATGAAACTTTGGGTACCAAGCTAGAGTTCAGTACAACTTTTCATCAACAGACAGATGGACAGACCGAGAGTGTCAATCCGATTCTGGAGGACATGTTGAGAGCTTGTGCGCTAGATTATGGATCTAGTTGGGACGACAATTTACCGTATGCAGAGTTCTACAACAAAAGGAGGTGCAGGACACCGTTGTTATGGGATGAAGTTGGAGACCGTCAGTTGTTTGGACCGGATTTGATTAAAGAGTCTGAAGAGAAGGTTAAGTTGATTCGCGATAGACTCAAGGTAGCCCAGTCCAGGCAGAAGAGCTATGCGGATTCAAAACGCAAGGAGACAGTTTACGAAGTCGGAGACAGAGTTTGTCTTCGTGTGTCCCCACTTCGAGGAGTTAAATGTTTATGAGTTAAGGGAAAGTTATCACCATGTTTAGTGGGACCATACAAAGTTTTGGAACTTATGGTAGAAGTTGCTTACAAGTTGGGATTGCCAGAAGGATTGTCACGAGTTCATGATGTGTTCCACATTTCCTAGTTGAAGAAGTGCCACGTAGAGATGGCCGATATTCCTCTAAGGGATACAGTGCCACTGGAAGCGATTCAGTTGGACAGCGATTTGACTTACGAGGAGAAACTAGTGAAGATTCTTGAGTTTGCGAGCCGAGTCACACGCAGCAAGGTTATCAAGTTCTGCAAAGTTCAGTGGAGCCACCATACCGAGGATGAAGCCACCTGGAAACGAGAGGAAGACCTACGGAAGGATCACCCGCACCTATTTTCTAGCCAACCCAAATCTCGAGGGCGAGATTCATCTTAAGGGGGGTAGGTTTGTAACATCCCAAATTTTTCAATTTGGAATGTTTTTCATTAGATCATCATTGCATATCATATTTTATTGCATTCGTGGTTGATCCTAGAAGTTCTACGCAACTCAAGGACCTACGGAGAGAGTTGGGGATTTCGTTATTTTCATAATTGAGTTTTCTCAAAATTTGAAAAGATGATCATTTGGTTTTACTTATTTTCTCTTCAAATATTTCAAAATACAGAATAAAAGAGAGGGGATAGAATGACTTCCCCAAAATAAAGAAATATTGGAGGAAAATATAAAAATCAAATAAGAATTTTATTCAGAGTTTTATTGCTATTTTATTTGAATTAGGAAAAAAATGCATTTTTCATAATTGCATTAGAGGCCCAAATAAATGCTCACCTTGTCCGTCATATTTTTAGAGGACGGGGAAAATTTATTTCAGGATTTTTGGAGTCCGTTTGATATTTCTATTTATTTATCTTCTGTGCGTCGGAATTATTTAAAAAAAAGTCAAACCGTTTAAACGGGCCGTGTCCGACCAGGACTCTATCCCGTCGGCCTTTATAAGCCCAACCGGGGCGCCCCAAAGCCAAACCATAGCCGCGCTGCGCCGCCTAGCTGCCCCGCCGCCTCGCCGCCTCGGGCCCCAGCCGCCCAGTCGCCTCAACGCCTCGCCGTCGCGACGACTCACCGCCTCGCCGCCCCGCCATCGTGCCACCTCGGCCACCGCCGCCTCGCTGCCGACCCCGCCCCGAGGTAACCCTAGATTTATGTTTTTAGACCGGTTTTATTATTATTATTCCTAGTTTATTTAATTAGCGGTCGTTCGTCCGTACGTTCGTTTTAACGAACGATGTTCATCCGTTAGCCGCACACAGCGTACGTTCGTTCCTTAGCCTGTTCGTCAGATTTTCTTTTTCCACGGATTTTCCACGATTATTTCCGATCGTGATTTATGCCCTGATTTTCGTTTTAGTTTATCTTTTCGCTCGTTTGTCGGAATTTGGTGATTCAAATGCCCAGGTCTTCGTCTCGAAACCCTCTTTCTGTTTAACCAACTTGCACAAGATTATTGTACAGTAAAATTTGACTCTAGTCCAGATTAGTAAACGAATCTCGTTTCTTTCGCAGTTTGAGTTTCGTTGCTTCGTTTGTTTTGATTCTTTCCAACCGGAGTTCTTCAATGGAACTTTCTGGTTAGATCTCTTATTTGAGTTTTACCCGTG